>NC_059135.1:6906261-7209291 GCF_020740605.2 Lemur catta
ACTGTTCTGTTGTATGCACTATTCTTAATATTTGGCATATCTCAGAAAGAAAGAGGCAGGAACAAGCTTGCAATTTGATCCAGATTAGATGCATCTGTTCCAACAGCGTTTCCCATTTTCATTTTCACCAGTGTTTTCCAAAGTGTGACATAGCGTATTTCCAAATGTAGTACTCTGATTATTCTAAGTTGATTGGGAGGGTGTTTTAATTGCTACCCAGACAAGACATTAAATAGCAATGAACTTCACAATAAGAAAGTTATTACTTTTTGATTCTCTTCCAACCCTTCTGATAATGTCAAGGAGAGACTCTCAGTTGGTTCTGGGATGTCTTCACCACCACCCTCACTCTGCCATTTCTCTTTCAACAAAGATAAAGCATGCTTTAAACTCAGAGCCCTGGCAGGCAAAGGATCTAGGGAGAATTTAACAATGTTGCTTTTTTGTTTGCTTCTTTGGGATATACATATAAATATATGGCAAGAGCTGGTAGTCTTCCATTTTTAGTGGGTTACAAGTTTCTTCTAATAAAGTTAAAGAAAAACTGAGCTAATTTAAAGAAAAATACTCAGTAAACAATACCACAGGCAGTATGTGGGTATGGCAAAAAGATTGTCAAGGTGATACATGAATAGCCGAGTTTTGAGAAATATCCATTTCAAAGAAATAAATTAAGTAGACTTTGGTCTGAGCTCAAATTTACTCTCCACTTCCTGGGTGCACTTCAGAACTGAACCTCTCTAAGCCTTAATCCCCTCATCTGCAAAATGGGAACAAATGATAAGTAGTACTAGCAACCTAAACAAACGAGGCAGGCTAAGAACACTCCGTTTAACTGGGAGCGAGCAGAAGCTCCGCAGCGCGGGCCGCACGACCACAGGCGCAGTGGAGGCAGCTGAGGCAAATGGAAGCTTTTACAGGCAAAAGGAGCAGAGCACGGAAGTTGTTTGGAAAACAGAGAACATTGGTTACAGGGCTATCCCAGAAGATGACTCAGTTTATTAGTGGAGACAGTGTATCAGGCAAGTGTTCCTGTGCATCTTGCTGGCTTGCTGTCCTTGTGACTCATGTAGCAAGCTGCAGTTTGGAAAGTCCTTGGCAAAACTTCTTGTGACAGGCATCTGTGCATTAGAGCTCCTCACAGGACTTTGTAACAGTTCTCACCACAGGCGTCTGGTGTCAGGGCACTCCTTCGTAACCTCCCAGCTTCATTGTTGCCGGTGTTGTTGTAAGGTTTGACAAGAGTGACTCCATTTTTTTTTTTTTTTTTGAGACAGAGTCTCGCTTTGTTGCCCGGGCTAGAGTGAGTGCCGTGGCGTCAGCCTAGCTCACAGCAACCTCAAACTCCTGGGCTTAAGCGATCCTACTGCCTCAGCCTCCCGAGTAGCTGGGACTACAGGCATGCACCACCATGCCCGGCTAATTTTTTCTATTTAGATTTTTAGCTGTCCAAATCATTTCTTTCTATTTTTGGTAGAGACGTGGTCTCACTCTTGCTCAGGCTGGTCTCGAACTCCTGACCTCGAGCGATCCACCCGCCTTGGCCTCCCAGAGTGCTAGGATTACAGGCGTGAGCCACGGCGCCTGGCCAAGAGTGACTCCATTTTGATTCTGACAACGTTCTTAAAACTGTGTCCCAGGGCTGTTGTGGGGACTTAACCAGCCCAGGGCCTGGTGCAGAGCGAGAGCAGGCGGGGCCAGGCAGGTGGGGCAGGTGAAACCCTGACCTTGAAAAACAAGAGGCAAGTCTTGAACATCATTGAAAGCCCGTTTGCAAGCAGAGGGGCTGAACGCCAAACCATTGGCCAAGTGTTAATGAAGTGGCCCATTCCCAGAGAACAATCTTTTAAATTCCTAATTAAGGTGTGTGTAGGCAGGGCTTCTCTCTGGCCCACTCCACCTAGTGCCTAGAGGAACATCCAGGCACCCCCCTTCCACAGAACTGGGGTCACGTACCTGGGGTGGGGACAAGAAAAGGGATTGTCCTACCCTCGAGGCAGGAGACACCCCAGAGCCCCCCCCATATGGGTCCCAGGGAGGCCTCTCCATGGTCACCAGCCTCCCTCTGCAGCAGAAGCCCGGTCCCCTGGCCTCAGCCTGCAGGAGGCAGGGGTGCAGGAGTGGGTCTGGAAGAAGGAACAGTCACTGAGGTGCCCTGAGCCCCAAGCTGGCCGAACCCTTACCCCCGCCGAGCTGGAGAAGCCAGGCCTCCCCTTGGCCCAGCGGTGTTGCCAACAGCAGGGGGGCTGGCAGGTGGATGGTTCCCCCAAGCCCCAGCTCAAAGTCATCCTGAATTTTGCACTGAAAGGTGCTCTGTGCATCCTTGATATGCGATGTGTGGAAAGGAAAGGAACTTAGGAAAGTCGAGGCCCTCCTGTAGCTGTATTCAGTGGTTTAACTTTCATCTGGTATCGTAAGAACCAGAAGGACAATTATATTCCAACAGCACCCTGGTGAGCTGAAAACCTGTTAAGGTGAATCCACTAAAGAGAGTTCTGTCTCACGTTCTACGTTGGCACTTCCATTCCTGTGACTTAACTGCCGTCCAGAACTCAGCAATGTACAATTTACGGACGTTAAAGAACACAACATAGTTCATGAACCTAGCTGAGTAAAACAAGTTTTTAAAGTAAAATAAATTATTTAAAGGGATCATTTCACCCATAAAATGACTTTCTATTTATTAAAAAGAAATAAACAATCCTCCCCAACCAAAAACCCATAAAAGAGAGAAGGTTCAAAGAGATTATTTTACAATAAGGTTTTAAATTCAGAACCTAAACTCAGTCATGTGCAAATTCAACCTCATCATTCCAAGTGCAGAATGTACTTCCCTTTTTTCTGGAACTTTCTTAATTGCTGTGAAAGGCCACCATCCTGATCTCATCCACCAGGGCTCAAATCTTTAATCTGCTTCAACCCTCCCGCCCCCACCCCAACTCCAATCAGCCCCTGAAATCTGATTCTGCCCAGGAATGCCTCTTTGGTCTGTGCCCGGCAGGGACTGGGGCATGCTCTTCTGCAGAGCTGCCCACAGCAGGGCCAGCAGCTCCCTGGGCAGGGCAGCCCTTCCCAGGTGAGACGGCTGCTCCTGGCTCACCAGCTGCCTGGGGCCAGCCCCTCGCCCTGGGCTCCCAGGGCCTCCATCCTGGCCTGGGCTCAGGGACAAGGAACCTAGAGGTTCCACTGAGGCAACCAGGATTCGTCATGGCCAAGACTGCTGTCCGAGTCTTCAAGTAGACGACCTTACGCAGCATTCTCATTGAATGGGAACATCAGGTTCCATCAGTAGGAACTTTATCTAGTTACTATCATAATGGACTGTTCAATACACCCTGTGCTGACTGTACGAGAAGCCTCTGGAACTAATATGGATCCGTTTCTGCTAAGCATGAGTAAGACTGTTTTTTTACTTTGGTGTTTATTTTTATTCAAGTTATGCATGAACATAATTTAAAGTATTAAGTAAGTCTGTAAGGTTTGTTAGGACAAAACAAAATAAACCCAGCATTTCCCTGACTGCCTCCCTGCATTACGAAAGTCAAGAATCGCCTATAACTGTATTTAGTGGTTTAACTTTGATCTTATATCATAAGAACCTTCTCTGAGAAAAACCACTTTCCCCCTCTCTTGGTTTTTTTATTTTGATATTTACCACTGTTGGCTGGGTGTGGTGGCTCACGCCTGTAATCCTAGCACTCTGGGAGGCTGAGGCGGGAGGATCGCTTGAGGTCAGGAGTTCGAGACCAGCCTGAGCAAGAGGGAGACCCCATCTCTACAAAACATAGAAAAATTAGCTGGGCATGGTGGCACTCACCTGTAGTCCTGGCTGTTGGGGAGGTTGAGGAGGGAGGATAGCTTGAACCCAGGAGTTTGAGGCTGCAATGAGATATATTAGTGCCAGTGCACTTTAGCCAGGGCAATGGAGTGAGACTCTGTCTCAAAAATACCACCACCACCACTGCCACCAAAAATATTTACCACTGTTCCTAAATACCTTTCTTGTTCAATTTTAAATTTTAAGCTGTATCTATTGATATATTCTATTGACATTCTCTTGTTATCTTTTTGTTGTGTATCCGCAAACAACTCAAAACAAAAATCATTTATTTTGATCGCAGATCTGCACGCTGGGCGGGGCTGGCTGGGGGCAGCCTACGTCTGTGCCAGGAGGTGCCAGCTCGGGTGGCCTGCGAGGGCCAGGGGACCCTCCCCCAGGATGGCTGCGCCACGGCTGCTGACCAGGAGCTGGGGCTCCTCTCCGTGTGGCTTCTCCACATCGCTGCTCCTTGCTGGAGCTTCCTCACAGCATGGTAGCTGAACTCTGAGGGAGGGAAAGTGAAGGCTGCCAGTCTACTAGAGCCTGGGCCTGAAACTAGCCGTGTCCTGCCGTACTTTATTAGCTTAGCAGCCAGACAGCCTGTCTGCAATGCTTTTCCTCTCTCCTGATGCTGAAATTCCTCTTTACATTCAGAGCCATTTCCCCCCAAGGGCTCTTATTTTCTTCTCTAGATACTTTTTAGAACAACCTGCTCTACTCTTGTTTCTTGATGTTTTTTTTTTCTCTTTGAAGATATCAACAATCATTTTTTCTATTCTAAAGCTTTCTTCCCTCTCCCTAAAGGGTCTGACTCTCCTCAGAGCTTGTCTCCTGTTTGTTTCCGGAGGTTTCCCTCAGAGAGTGGCCATCCCTGCCTGCGTGTCTGCATTTCTGAGATGGGACCACAAGGAGGATGGGAAGTTCCAAGTACACGAAGGGAGCTTGTAAACAGATTCCCTGTGGGGTGACCGGCTGGGTCACTGAGTTGGAAACCTCTGATGTCATGGTCGTCGTCTTTCCTCCTGGGAGGGACAGAGCCCAGAGCAGAGTCCTCCCATCTCTGGCTCCGATGGGGAGGGCTTGGCTGCCAGCACCCTGAGGGCTGCCTGGGAGGGGGCTGTGGTCTCAGCACGTCTCATGCACGTGGCCACACAGCCCCGGGGCCAGGGTGGGGCCCCACCCAGACACCCTGAGCTTCCCCTGCAGGAGGACGCTCTCCAGCCCTGTGGTAGGGCTGCGGCAGGTGTGGAGCCTGCGAGCTGAGATCTAGGGCACCACCACCTGCTTCGTGCGTGCGGACAGGTGTGCTGGCTGCCCCTCTGCACCCCAGCCCAGAGGTTCTGCTACTGTTAGTCCCAGAGACTTGGGGGTCTGCCGTGTGAATCAGGGTGGTTCCAGCTTTGGCTTCACCTTTCTCAGGTCGGCGATGCCTGGGACCACCCACTTGTCATCTGCTGCCCAGCTTCCAAACATGCTCTTTCTTTTGCTCTCACTCTCCTTTGCAGGGTCCACCTTAAACGCCCCCTTTCTTACCTTTCTGTGGACTTGGGGAGGCAGCGAAAGCTGGAGCGTTTCCTCTGCACTCTGTATCCAGAAGCCGCTCTGTACCCCCAGCTGGGGGCCCCGGGCCGCTGTAGCCACCCTGGCTCTCCTCAGGAGCCCTTCGGGCTCTGTCCACACCCGGCCAGTCTCTGGCTCCCCTGGCCTGGCCTGGCCCCTGCCCAAGGCCAACTCAGTCCGCTTCCTCTGCTGAGCCTCCTTGGCTCACCCATCCTGCCTAGAAGGACCGTCCTCCAAGCCCGGGCATGGGGGGCAGGTCCCGGCCACACACCCTGCCTGCCCGCCCTCCCTCAGTGCCCTGCGGGCCCCAGGTCTCCGGCCCACCTGCCTTCCCCCTTCCCACCCCGCAGGCTGCGTCACCAGGGCCCTCCTGACCAGCTCCTCACAGGCCTTGCTCTCTGACCACCCACAGCAGCCTTCAAGACACTCTTGTCCCCAGCAGGGGCCCTCCTGGAGCACTGTCCTCAGGCCCCACCCGTCTGTGGGGCACCCAAACCCATCTGTGGCGATGGCGGCCCAGCCACGCCAGGCCTCCATGGACATTGGACTGATGGCTCTCTCGGGCCTTCCTCACGGCACCTGGGTCATCCGGGGCCTCCAGCTTCCTGCCTGTTGGGCCCTTGGTGGCCAGAACAGCTGCAGTGGCATCTGGTGCTGCCTCTACAGAGACCTGGCCTCCTGGCCGCTGCTGGTACCTGCTTCCCAGCTTCCTCCCGTCCTACCACTGCAGGTCCCCAGGAGCTCCCTCCTGTGGCACGCCATCTTCGTGGAGGGCCAAGGAGGCAGCTGTCCCAAGCGGGGGCGATCCCGCCCTTTCCTGAGGCCTCTCCTCACCAGAACTGGGGAGGGCCCGGTCTCCCTCCAGGATGGGAGGCCACAAGCCTCAGCCCCTTGCCCCCAGGGGCCCTGCCTGCACCATCCTCACCTGGTCCGGGAAGCACCAACCTGTCAGGGTTGGGCGCACACTCGCCGGCCTCTGAACTTGGCCGGACCCTCATCATGGAGCGAGTGAGTGAGTGTGTCTACGTCTCCCTCCCCAGGGGGACCCAAGGTGGCCCCTTGAGGAAAAGGCAGAATCTCACTGTGTGCCCCTGGCCTCGGCCTACACTGGCATGTGGGTGCTGTATGACAGCTGCAAGAAGGAACAAGTCTTCCTTTGGATGAGATTTGGCATCTTGTCATTCCTACTGTCACTAGTCCACTTAGCACAGGCCCACAGAAGGGGCTGTCCCCTGCTGGGCCCGTGGGCAGCCATACAGCAATGCACGGTACCGGATTACTCAACAGTCAGTGCTGAACGAGAGAATGAGGACGAAAGAGCCAGCTTGGGGCAAAGGGGAAGAACGCTGGGCCCTCTGCCCTGAGCGCACAGGGCAGGGCGGTGCGGTGGAGCCGGTGCCTGAGCCCCAGGCCTGGCCGGGCACAGACCTGCTGCTCCGAGGGAGCGGTTTCCACTCTGTCAGACTAGGTGAGGCTGGGCCGGGGCTGTTGTGGCCTCCATGGCCCTAGCGTCCCTCCTGCCGTGGGGCAGCAGATGAGGGGAGTCAGGCAGCAGAGACCCTCCCTGCTGACCAGTCTGGCTACTCCGCGCTGGGCCCTGGGGCACTGGAGCCATCAGCGCGAGTGGTCTCTGGGTCTGTGCTGCCCGACACGGAGCCCGGAACTCTGACCAGCAGCTCCCCGTGGGCTCTGCTCTGCCTGCAGCTCCCAGGCCTTGAGGGAGGCCCTGAGCAGCAGGCCCAGCCTGGCCTGAGGGAGCCGAGGAGAACTGGGCCCCTGGGCCTCAGAGGTGGGGCAGCGTTGAGGGGATGGGGACGCACTTGGGGCATCTCACACTTGGGGCTCTCGGCCAGGCTGCCTGGGCCGGAGACGCTCCCTGCAGTCTTGTCCTTCTCCAAGTATCAAACCTTCAGACCCTCACCTGTCTGTCCTCATAAATACCTGGTTCCAGGAAAAGGCTCTGGGGACAGAAGCAGAAGTGGGGACGGTGGCCGTTGGGGCATCTCGGGGGTGGCAGGATGGACAGACCGCGGGAGGGACGTCACCGAGGGCAGGTGCGGTGATGTGTGTCGGGTTCCCCTCCGGCAGCCAGCGCGGCTGACGGCGGCAGAGCAGAGGCAGCTGTGCCCGGGCACGGAGCTCCAGGCACTGCGAGCGCTCCGACAAGGTGCTGTATTGAGTTTTTCTTTGAAGAAAATTCACTGTAACCGGATCAAATGAGCTCGTTAATCCTGACACCCCAGGAACAGTGCGGTGAGACAGAGGCCTCGGTCACCATGGTTTTCATCCTGGTTTCTGGCAGCTCTCGGGGAAGCCAGGCCAGGGCTGGCCAGGGAGGGGACGGCGAAGGCCGCGGTCAGGCCAGGCGGGGAAGGGAGCTGCCCAGCGGCCTCCCGCTCTGCCGGCTCGGTGGGTGCTCCGGACGCCGGGCAGGCTCTAGGCCAGGCTGGATCACAAGCAGCCTGTTTTCCCCTCCCCGGTTGGGAGGTGCCTGGAGGGCCCTCCTCCCCTCGGCAGGCCCAGGCCTGTGTCCCCACGTTCGGCTGGCACAGCTGGAACCCAGTGGGACTGCAGGTGGGCAGACACCGACTCACGTCAGGAGCGTGGACGCTGCCCCTCAGAGCGATGGCCTGGGCCCTGGGGCAGGGGATGTGGCGGGACCCACGCCTGCAGGGCCACGTGGGCTGTCAGCGGAGAGGAAGTGGGGGCAGGCTAGACACGGGCACATGCGTCAGGGTGATGGGTGAGCTCACCGTCCTGCATACTAATTACAGTTTTAATCAGCCAGAATGAGACTCTGGCATCAATCTGCCACGCAGCCAGCCCTGAATCACACTGGAACTGACAGGAAGGTTCCGGGTGGTGATCCCAGCTCAGCTCCAAGGGGTGGAGCCTGAGCAGGGACCCTGCCCTGGGTACAAGGTGCACCCTGCTGCCTGGCTTCCCAGCAGAGCCCCACACACCAGACAGCAGTTCACACTTGATTTTATTCCATGACAATGATTTTCTGAAAACCCCCATTTCCTGGGCAGAAGACGGCAGTGGGCACCAGGCAGGAGGGGGGCTGGCCGCCAGGGGAGCTGGGCCCCGCTCTGCTTGGGTCAGTGCTGGCCAGGCCTCAGCCTTCTGTCTAGCTCCAAGTCCCTCCCCTGCAGTTCGGTTAAAAACTGAGCTGCAAAAATAAAATGCAATGCAAAAATAAAAATAAAAACAAGCCCCTGAGTTGATAAAAGCCAAATTAAAAATCCCCTTTGGTGTTAACAGGTCCTATTCCTGAAAGCCAGCAGGGTGGGGCAGGCGCCTGGGCCTCAGTCGTCTGGCTCCTCAGTGGACGCCGCCTCCTCCTCCTCCTCCCGGCCCAGGAGGCTGTGGGCGCCCGGCCGCTTCAGGACAGCACTGTACTTGAGGGCCGTGGTCTCTGCCCGCAGGACCACCTCCACCAGGCTGAAGATGGTGATGACCTGCAGTAGAGCCAGGGTCGTGAGGGGACAAGGACCAGCTCTGCCTCCATCGGCTGTCCCTGCAGCCCAGTCCCACAGCCTGTGCTTGCCAGTCTGTCCCGGAGCCTGTCCAGGACTGACACCCTGGGTCTGGGGAGAACTAGGGAGCCTGATGACACGCCTGCCTGTCACACTGAGAGCGCTCGCAAGTGTCAGGAAACACAACTGGGTGGCCGGGTTGGCCTGTGGGAATGTGTCGCCCGTGAAAACTATTTCATGGTGTAAAGTCCACAGCTGTCATCAGATTCTCAGTGGGACCCCAAAAGGTCGGGACCCCAAAAGGTCGGAACCCTGCTTTAGTGGGACAGGCAGAGCTCCCGCCTCTCCCCACACTGGGTGTCCCCAAGGGAGGGAAAACGGTGCTCCGGGAGGCGGTGTGGGTGTGCTGGGGGGACCTCAGTATGGGGCCCTGAAACCCCACCCCGCAGCCTGCAGTGCTGGGGGCACCCGGAGGGACAGATGAGGGCGGAGGGGCCACCTGTGGACCAGGAGCAGGGCTCGCCAAGACATGGGGGCAGGGACACTGTGGGGTCTGACCTGCTGCGCTGGCTCCTGCTCGCTGTCCTCAGGCTCCCAGACAAGCGTCAGCTCTGGCTTCTTGCCCACCTTCTGGAAGTGGTGGGAGCGCAGGGCCAGGGCCTGGGGAGCACACGTCAGCCCTCAGGCTGCACCCCGCACCCCCCAACTTCTACCCTGGAGAGCCCCAGGCTTGGAGGCAGCCCTGTGCCCTGCCCTGCAGGGAGCTGCCGCCCGCCAGCCCAGTGCTACTGCGTGACTGGAGACGGGGACGACCCCACCCTGGCCCCTCACCTCTGGCCAGCGTCAGGGAGGCCCTGCCAGGCCACCTTCTGCTGAGGCAGTACCCGAGAATGACCATGTGCCAAGGGCTGGGACGGGAGGAGGTTCAGAGGCTCTGTGTGCTATTTGGGGGGCAGGTCGTGGGTCGGCCCAGGGATGAGAGAACTGAAGGGGCCCCAGGGACTGAGCACCACAGGGGCGGATGGCTGCGCCCCCTGCTGGCGCTGGCCGGTCAGTGCAGGTCGAGGGCTGGGCCGACTGCAGGGCTGGGCTGCCCTGGACCTGAACTTCCGTCCTGCTGGGTGAGCTTCAGGACAAGAACCATGAGGGTTTCCAGCTGGACTCAGTCCCCCCTCTCCTGTCCTGCTCCATTTTACGATCTCCCGTCTTCCAAACTACGTGCTGGGATCTGCACTGCCCCAGTACTCTGGATGTTAGGAAATTCAAGCTGAGTGCAGGGCCAGGTGCTGACCTCGCGACCGACTGCAGGGCTGGCTGGAGCCAGGCCCCTGAGCCAGGGTTGGGATGGCCCCCTAGTCCCTTTGGAGAGAACTGTGATTAAACAGTTGTCCAGGCTAGGAGTGGAGGCAGGGACAGTTCTTCTCCTTCTCTTCAGGGGTCACAGCATCTAGAGTGGCCATGGCCCATTCTCTGGCCTTTCCTCCCTCCACGTTCCTCTCAACACAGGCCCGAAGCCCGCCTGCCCTGCCATGCTGTACTGGTCCTGAAGGGGCTGTTCTCTGGTTTCCTGGGTCCATGGGGAGGAGGCCCAGGCCGGATCATGGGCCCGGGGCCCCCATCCCCAGCGGGCAGGGGCCACAAGGCGGGCCTGGTGCTGGGGAGGGGCATGGGCTCAGGGCTCTGTACCCTGCGCCACCGCCGGCCAGTGTAGCCCACAGTGAGGGTGGGGTGGAGTGTGACCCACCATAGCCTGTATCCCTGTGGTATAGCGTGGTGTGGACAGGACAGCCTGGCCTGCTCACACCTGCCTCCACGCTCCCGCCAGGCCACTCACGTTGCAGTAGATGCGCTTCTGCACCCCGTAGCGCAGCACCAGCACGTCGAAAGCTTGGTTCAGGACGCCCATCACCATGGCTTCCGACTCCAGGGGCCCACACTCCTGTAGGGACAGAGCTGCAGCCGTGGCATCTGCCAGGCCTGTCTGGGGCTCCTGGCAAGCAGGTACCCAGGAGGGGTGCGGGGACAGAAGGGGGTGAGGGGTGTCAGGTGAGAGGGCTCACCTTGACAAGGACGGCAAAGAAGAGGCCGGTGCTGAGCTCCTGCACGCGCTTGGACACCATGCGGCGGTCGTTGCAGTGGTCGGCCTGCTTCTGCAGGGCATCGGGCTCCACATCCAGTCTCTCCCTGTAGCCTGGGAAGACAGGGCCGGGCTCATGGCTGGGGCTGAGCCACGTGGCACCCTGGCCCGGGAACAGAGAAGGCCTGCTGCTGCCCAGCTCCCCGTGCTGCAGAGAGCGGCATGGTCAGCAACCTGGTGTCGGCCGTGCCCAGGGCTGGCGGGGAGCCCAAGGCAGCTTTGGCGGGACCATGCACAGATGGAGACGTTCCAGCCCAGGTCCCCTGTGCTTCGGGCAGCCCAACCTTGACCTCCATGGTCACAGTAGAGTTGCCTCCGTCCACCAGGCCACCCACTCTGATGGTGGGTGACTCTGAGCTGGCACAGGCTCACCCTGGCTGGAACCACACCCCTCACCTAGAGCGGCAGCCAGGAGCCGGTGCACCAGGACGTCGGCGAAGCGGCGGATGGGAGAGGTGAAGTGCGTGTACAGCGGCACGTTGAGGGCGTAGTGCCGGAACTGCGCCCGGTCCTGCAGCAGACCTGAGCAGAAGTAGTGCGCCATCTGCGGGGGTGGGGATAGCAGTGCTGGGAATCCTCAGGCCGCTGGGTGGCCTCTTCCCCTCAGAGACCTGCTGCACTGGCCGCCTGGCCCCTGAGGCGGGGTGGGCCTCATGCTGGCATCTCGGGGCAGCTGGGCAGGAGTTGACCCTCCCACGGCCCACTGCCGCTGAGTGACTGCCGAGCACAAGCAGGAGGGAATGGTTTCTGGCTTGCACATCCCAGGACGGGGCTGGGCTGGCTACTCGGGCTCAGGAAGTTGGGCAAAGCGTGTGGCCATGCGGGACCGGGGGCTGCGGACGCTGTCTTCTGGATGCTTAAGCAGAAGCTGGGGAGGGTGCAGGTTTTTGTTCCAGGAGGCAAAGCCCAACGCCCAAGGCCCCTTCTGGCCGGAATGGGAGGTGGGTGAGTAGGGCTGGGCTGCAGAGCCCCTGCCCAAAGCCACATGTGTGCCTGGCCCTCCTCTCAGGCCCGAGCTCACATGTGGTCAGGGCTGCCTTCAGCCCCTCTGGCCCTGTTCCTGCCCAGCTGAAGCCATGCTGGCACCCGGACCATGTGCCCCCCAGGACTCTACCCTACACTAGCCAAAGGAGGCTGTTCCCAGCCACCAGCCTCTGTCCTTCTTGTCCCCACCTCCTGACCCTCCCAGGGCCCACACACACGTCTGAGTGGAAAAGGCCCCTCTGCAGGGCAGGGGTCAGGACTGGGGCAGGAACAGAGGCTGAGCCTCTCTAGGGCCCACCCAGCACAGTCCGGCCCAGAGCCAGGGCCACAGCTCCTGATGCTGCTTGCCCTGCAGTCCCCCTGCATGCAGAGCTGGGAGCCAAGGCCACACTGCTGCCAGGAGCAAGTGAACAGGTTCCTGGCCCGAGGGCCAAGATCCCAGCCCTGTGTGTTCACTCGCTTGCTCGCTCCCTCGCACACCCATGGCCTCCCGTGCACTTGGCCAGGCGGACAGCCGGCTCCAGTTACTCCGCACACGGGCCCTGGAGCTGGCGGGGACCGGATTGGCTCCTGACCTCCACTTCCCTTCCAGCCCCTGCTGGGTTCTGGGGTATGTCAGGGCCAAGTGGAGGGGGTTCATGGCCTTCGATTTGAGCCACATTTTGGCTTTGTTATCAGCAGTGTGGCCCAGCTCCCCAGATGACCTGGGGTGAGGAGGACAAAGGGCCCTGCTTCCTCCTGGCCGGTGGAGGTGTCTCTGGGTAGGGTGGGAAGGGTGGGGACCAAGGCTTTCCCACAGGGACCAGCTGTCCCCAGGACAGCCTGGGTGTCCTGTTCAGCAGCTCATGTGGGACGAGGCACCCATCCTATTTTGTGCTCACTGCTGTTGCTGCCCCTGCCCTGTCCTGTCCCCACCCCAATTCCTGGGCTGAGCGAGCAGGAGCATCCCAGGGAGTCCAGCCCGTCTCTGCCATCCCATCCCCAGGCAAGGGTGCCTCTGAGGTCACGGGCAGGTAAGGCCAGGAGACACCAGGAGAGGGCTCCTTTCCGTGGACCTCTGGGGTGTTTTGACCTTGGAGGTGCATGGCTTTAGGAGCTAGGACACAGGGCGGAGGCCCTGTAGGGCATGGCCAGGGGGCAGTTCTGGGACCCAGGGGCTGCTGTTCCTCTCTGCCAGGCTGGCCTGGAGCAACTGGAGTGCAGGGCAGGTGGGGTCCAGCATGCACGGCACAGCCCCCTCTGCCGTGGGCCCCGATGGCTCCATTCCTACAGAGCTTGAGTTGTCAGAAGATAAGTCAGCTGAGGTCAGCTGAAGCCACCTGCTTCTCTTGAGCAGATTGAATCTGCTGAGTGGCTGAGCCCCTGAAAAATGGCCTGTCACTGTCCTGGGCTGGGCAGGCCCAGAGCTCACCTGTCAGCATCCTCAGCTCTTGCAGACCTGACAGTCCGCAGGGGAGGCTCCTGTTCCCAGGATGCTCGGCCCCCCAGGGGCTGATGCTCAGCCTCGGGAGCTGCACAGGCAGCCGGGAGCAAGCCCGCCTGTCCACCCACAAGCTGCCACCTGCCTGCAGGCACCGCCCCAGGCCCCTGGCTGGCTCCTCTTCTCTCCCATGATGGCCAGGGCAGAGTCAGCCTGGACTGTAGAGGTGGGCATGGAGGCCGAGGAGTGCTCCCTGGGGCTGGCCGCCACGTGAGACGACCCTCTCTCTTCTCCAGAATCCCAGCCAAAGACGAGATCCGAGTAGCCCTTTACACAGGGCTGCAGAGCAGGCAGCCCACAGCCAGTCTGAGCAGGGGACCCAGATCACACCTGTCCTCGGTTCTGCCTGGGAGTGGCCCCCACTCCCAGCCCAGGAGTGCTCCTCTCCCCCCTCCCCCCAGCCTGGCCCCAGCGCACAGCAGGAATGCTGGTGGCTGTGTGCACGTGGAGGTGTGGAAGTCGCAGGTCTGGCCCAGGTGCTCCTGGGACCAGGGGAGGATGGAGGCTAGGCCCCTCCTTACCTGCATGGGCCGGGAGCACATGTTGGTGAGCACCTCCTTCCGGGCCAGTGAGTACTTGTCACCTCCAAATGTTTTGGTCAGACTTTTCTAGAAGCAAATCCCAGAAACCTGTGTGATATGTGATCAGACTCGGGGAAAGGCTCTGGGGCCCTGTCACCTGCTGACCATCTAATACCCAGACCAGGGGGAATGGTCAGCATAGGGCCCAGCTCCCCCCAGATGGCTACGGGGAGGGTGAGATACTGGGCGTGAGGTCAGTCCCTTCCATGTCTAGCTGGCTGGCCTGGACAGCCTGGGGTCCAGCTCTCCAACCTAAGGCAGCTCTCTGCCCCTCCCAGGCTCAGAGCATGCCTGCGAAGAGTCTCCTTCCTGTGGGATCAGAGCCCACGCCAGGGGTTTCCCAGCCCATGAGGCTTAGCTCCAGGCCATGAGCACAGGAAAGCTCTTAGCACAACATTCCCTGCATTCCTACAATTCCAGCCCTCATGCTGAAAGCCTCTGGGCCCAAGACCCGGTCTTTGCTGGCCACAGGACCCCTGGCCCACTGGTAACCCTGCAGGGTCCCCATGACCCAGTCCCAGTGAGGAAGCAGCCCTGCTATCAGGGCCCCTGAGACGCACAGGGGGCCTTTCCCCCAAGGCCTCTCTCCTCCCCTGCAGGGGGAGACATGGCTGAAGTCGAGGGACCATGGTGGGAAGGAGAGGATGTAGACCACCTTCCAGGCCTTTCTTTTCTTTCCCTCAAGCAGGGCCTCCCCTTACCCGGCCAGCACTCACATTGAGGGCTCCTGCGGAGCTGAAGTCCATGGGCAGCCCCATCTGTTCGCAGAATTCCACTAGGTCACTGAGCATCTTCGTCTGGGGTGGGGGGTGCCGGCGTAGCAGGGCCTGCTCGGGGAAGGCGCGGTAGACCTTGTGGGCCACTGCCATGTTGGCCAAGAGCATGAACTCCTCCACGAGCCTGCAGAGGGTGGGCCGGGACGGGAGGGGACGCTGGGCTTCTGCAATGGCACTGTGCAGGCCTTCCCACGCTCCCTGCAGCTGGCCCTCTTGCACCCTTCAGGTCTTAGCTTAAGCCTGACCTCCCAGCCCCCAAATCTGCTGCCTTCCTCCGGCCAATGCCCCTTCACTCTCACCCCCATGCCCTCCCCTGTACTCATCCGTCTACACTGCCATTGTCTCCTAAGTCGTGAGCTCACTGGGCAGGGGCTCCTGGACAGCGTCTGCCTAATTCCCCGCTGCAGCTCCAGACCCCAGCAGCCAGCCCAGCCCAGAGAAGGTGCTTAACAGAGGTTTCTGTGGAAGACCAGCCTCCCCGAGCCCTCAGAGGCAGCCCAGGCCACAGGAACGCAGAGGGCCCAGCCCAGCCCTGCTCAGAGGGCTCCCTGGGGGGCTGCAGCACTGCAGACCGAGGACTCCCCATTCCCAGCAGTGCTGGGTGCCCTTTCTGCCTGGGGACTGTGTCTTGTAGGAGAGAAGCTGCCCAACTAAGGTTTCTAAGGATGAACAGGAGGGTCAGAGACATCACACGGGAAAACCCTCAATTTGAGGGCACTGCAAACATGTGGTCAGTGTGTCCAAACACCAGAGAGTCATTCTAGTTTTGCTTTATTTAGGTAGAACTAGATTGAACCATCAGATTGAATGGACATGGCTCCAGTGAAAGGACCAACATGTGCCAAGGCCCAGGGTGGAGGAGCAGGGGCCGACGGGAGATGGAGGAAGTGCGTCCCCAGAGCAGGAGCAGGCAAAGGGGAACGGCCATCACACAGCCCCCAGGTTAGCACCTCCCCACCCTCCCAGGCCAAAGCTGGGGCAGTGGGCCACGCGCTGCTTTCCCTGACCCGTGCTGGGACAAGTGGATCACACACGTGCACATGGGACAAAGCCTCTGAGGGTGGACTTGGGCGTGACCTGGTGCCATGGTGACCAGGACCCCCATGTGGGGAAAGCTGCCCCTCAGGGAGGGAGACATGGGCTATAAGGCCTCATCCAGCTTGAGAGATTCTGCCCTCCTTGCCTTCCCCAGGCTCCAGGCCGAACCCCGAGATTCTCCCCCGGAGCAGGAGTGGGCAGCAAGGAAGCTCCTGTTGGCCTGGCAGCAGCCAGAGACCTGGGATGGAACTTCTCCTTCCTGGAGGTGTGGGCGGTGCTGTGGGGTCAGCCTAGCCATTGTCATCGCCAAGCTCTTGGAGAGAAAGGCAGCACGGCGAGAGAGAGAGCACCCGCACGTGCAGTCTTCCACCCGGCCTGGGCCCGCAGGCTGTTCTGAGAGCACCCCTGTCCGCCCAGGGGAGCCCTCTGCACAGGACAAGGCCTAGGAAATGCCTGAGCAGGGCAGGCACCAGAGGAAGGGCTGGGGGCGGGCCCATTCCTGGGGAGGTTTGGCACCAGCCCTGCACGCCTGGCCCCTTGTTTGCAGGGAGTGCTGTGGGCTGGCCCACTGCTCACAGCCCACAGCAGAGCAGGGTTACAGCTGGGGCACATGACCTCGAAGAACAGGCCTTACCTGACCCTTTGACCACACAAGAAACCAGCATGTGGAAGGAGGAGCTTCCCAGCTCCCCTGGGTTGCAGAAATAGCCTTTTAAGTGGCCACCCTGCAGCCCTCCCCTTCACGTGTCCTTGTACACGTAACTAACCACTGAAAACCCTTGGGTTCAAGGACCTGTACCAACCACCAAGGCTGCTAAGCCCACGTTCAAATCCTTCTGCTGTGGGACCTTGACCATGTCACAGACCTCATCCCAGCCTGCTTATTCTCAAATGTAGGACGGGGTGACAGTGGCAGCTGATCACATGGCTGTCCTGCAGCAGATGGAAATTCACATGTTGAAGGACAGACCCAGTGCCGGGGTGGCCACGTCCCTCAAGTGACAGGTGCTGCTCTCACCTCATCCCACCTGCCCCCACATGGCCAGCCTGGGTTCTTCCCCAGGTGCCCTATGATCCCCATCCCTGCCAGCGATGCCCCTCCCTTGCCCCTTTCCTTGCTGCTCTTGGGTCGCCACGTCCTGCCTCACACCACAGGACCCTTCTTATTTGATTTTCACATTTAGATCATGTCAACCCAAGAGGAGTCCCAGTTCCTGCTCAAGAAATGTCTCATGGGATGTATTCTGTGACCCTGGTCGCACCATCATCACCAAGATGCTTCAGATGCCCACGTTCATGCTTCGTCAACTCACTCAACAAAGACTACTTTGTGCCAGGCACGGTTCTAGACTTTCCTCCCCATGCAGCCGGGTATCCTTGTGGGCAGGGAGCACCAACTCTGCTCCTGGTCTCCAGCCCAGCTGGGGGCTTGGGCGAAGAGGGAGCACGGTCAACCCCAAGGCTGACCCTGTGCTGCATTTCTCAGTGCGGCCGGCAGGGGGCAGCATGGCCCCATAGCAGGCTTTCGGGGAAGCCGAAGGCTAAGGAGCGCCACCAGGCAGGCCGGGTGAAGGAACAAGGCTGCGCTGGGCGCTCTGGCCTGTCCCCCAACAGCCCAGCCCACAGGGCCAGGAACTGGGCTGGGCCACCCTCCTGCTCCCAGTTCCTGCAGGGGCTCTCCCGCCTCATCTCTCATGATCTTCAGTAAGGACAAGGACAAGAATGGAAGGGAAGGGACAGGGAGGGGGTGGGGCTGAGCTGGGAGCCCCAGGGCGGCAAACCAGATCCAGGCAAGCTGCTTCTCCAGTGACTCTGCTACTTGTCCTCACCGGACCATAGCACAGACCCACAAGTCACCCTTGGTCTCCTCAGAGGAAAACAAGTGCACTCTTGGTAACCTTGCACATAGAGCCTGTGAAGGTGCGGATGCAGAGCCCGACCTGGGCCAGGTCCCCAGGTGTGACTGGGTCTCCATATCCCTCTGCAGCTCCTTCCTGGGCTGGGAGTAGGAAAGCACCTGTGGAACTCTGGCCAAGCACATTGGGTGACATCGACCATTAACCCAGACAAACGTCAAGTCACCGAATACAGGGATGGCACAGCAGGAAGTCCTGATTCTCTGAGCGCAGACAAGGCTCATTAGTGCTCTAGGACAGCTGTAGGGACTATTTCCCCAAATCCTATCCTCAAATCTTTCTCACACTACAGGTGGCAGAGGGAGAGCAGAGAGCCAGGCCGCTGAGCAGAGGTGAGCAGAGGCAGGGCCTGGCGAGGGCTCTGGCAGTCATGTCTGCAGGGGGTCAGAAGGTGGGTCTGCAGTGGAGTCAGGGACCTGGACGGCCAAGGCCAAGCTGAGCCACCAGCAGCCAGAGTTCCGCTAAGTGCAGGATGCACTGTCAATAGTGGGCCCAGGCACCAAGGACAGAGAAGGGAGGTGGGAAGTGCAGGGGTGGGGTGGGGGGAGGCAGTGTCACCACCCTCATCTGGGGCCAGCATGAGGTCCCCCTCACGGGGCTCCACAGCGGACGCTGCTTCATCCATTCCCTGCATCAGCCAGCAGGGGGCCCCCGGCACCTTCCTCCTGCAGGACCTGGGACGTGGCAGCACAAGCTTAGAACCCAGGGACTTCTGGGCAGGAAGGAGTCCTCCAGTGTATAAAGTCCAGCCCTGTGCCCTGAGGTCCCAGGGTCCCTGGGCTCCCCCTCTGTGTTCCTTCCTTAGCCACAAGCTAGGCCTGGGCTGAGGGCTTCATCAGCCAGGGAGAGGCACAGGTCCTGAGGGCCTGCAGGGCCACCGAGGGGGCTCCGTAGCTGACCCTGTCCCAAGCCCCTATCCTGGGTCTCCTCCCTCTCCTGGGGGTGGGGGAAAGGCCGCGTGCATAGACCCAGCAGCCAAGCTTCGACGATGCCCCAAGCTCTTCTGGATGGTCAGGAGGGGCCTCTGAGAGCAAACTCCACACCCTGGGGTATGGGAAGCCCAAAGAGGGCAGCGTGTGCCTCAGGGCTGCTTGAGGAGACAGAGCACTGCCCCTTGCCCTGGCCTCAGCATTGTCCCCTGCTCCGGGCACCTGCCCTATGCAGGCCATCTGCTCCCCCAGCCACAGCATCGCCCAGGCATGAGATCACTGGGCCTTGCTGGGGAGGCACGAGCTGGGACTCAGCCACTGCCTGACAATTGCTGTACTAGGGGCTCGGGAGTGGCTGCCAGCCAGGATCACCTTCCAGAACAGCAAGCCAAGCCCTCGGAGACGGGGCCTCGGTCCCAGCCTGGCATCTGCTGAGCATCTGGAGCTGGGCTCCACGGGGCCCCACTACTCTGGAGGTCTGGGGCCGGGCCGCGCTGTGACGGATGGCTGCAGGGCCAGGACCTGAGCTCCTCCGTGCTCATTCGCAGCACCCTCCTACCTGGTCTGGGCCTCCAGGGTGCAGGAGGGGCAGGAGAGGGACAGGTGCGGGGCTCCATGTCCCAGAGAGCAGTCAGCGAGCCCCTCACCCGCCATGGCAGAGAGTAGGGAAAGGCCTGAGACACCTCCACACAACATACACATACCCCACGCTGCAAGGTGACAGTGGGCTAGAGCAGCGCTTCCCAAAGTGTGTTAATGCCACACACAGATGAAATGTAAATATACATTTACATGCTGAGGCTCTTTTTTTTTTTTAAATCACAAGACATCCTTTGTTACAGGAGGGGGCTGGTGGGGGCAGCATTCCTGCTACCTGAGGATGTTTCTGTCATGTCTTAAAGGGTGATGTCTGAGAAAGCCTGCTCTCGCCCTAGCGGGCTCAGAGAGTGGGTGACAGACATAGGCCAAAACATCTGCCCTTTCTGAGCAACGCTTTCTTTCACAACTGCCAAGCAACTGGGCACGAATGTCTCTCTGCTTACCTAGGGGACGGTGGCTCTGTTTTGTTAGTCAGGACCTGGTATGTCTGCAGCTAGGAAAGTCCTCTGTTGGTGTGGTTGGGGTGCAGGGTGTCCTGGGGTTAGGTTTCTGCCCTTTACCTCTCCCGATCCTGCCTCCTTCCTGTGTCCCGTGTGCACAGGCCAGGCCACCAGGAGAGGCAAAGAGACAGGGGTCACCATTCAGCAGCGTGCCCACAATCCCAGCGCTGCCACTCCCTAGCTGTGTGATTTCAGACAAATTTCTTACCCTCTTTGAATCTTAATTTGCTTACCTGAAAAATAGGGATGTAATGTGTAAGTGCCTGGCCTTAAATAATTACATTATCGCATATAGTATGGTATGACTGGCCTGGGTGCTCCATCTCTAGGACTTGGGCTAAACACATAGCAAGGTTTCTGGAAGCTTCTCTTGTCCACCCACCACAAGTCTACCACCCTTGTCCAGACCTCCATCTCTCTCTCTTTTTTTTAAAAATCACAGGACATACTTCGTTACCAACTGGCTTGCCTACTTCTAGTCATGCTCTACTCCATGTTTTTTTGTACCAAATCTGGTCACATCCCTCTCCTGCCTAAAGGCCCTCAGCATCTCCCACTGTCCTCAGGACAGTTCCAACTCCTGGGGAATGAGATCATATGTCCTAGGATCACCTCTCCCTTCTCCACTGTCACCTGTCCTGTCCCCTGTCCTGCACACCCTAGCCACATGGAGTTTTGTGGCCCTTCTTGCTGCTGTCCTGGGGCCTAGAGTCCTGGGCCACTCTTCTCCCATCTGTTTCTCGGCTGTCGCTCCCTCTGGGAGGGCAGTGTGAGGGGCTCCTGGAAGTGCTTCATGGTGCCCCATCCTGGCACTTAGCCCTACAGGACTGTGATGGCCTCTGTGATCAAGGGCTGTATCTCTTCCCGCCCCCGTGTCATGTGTCATGGGCTCCAGTCCCAGTGCAAGTACTCAGTGCATCTGTGCAGAATGAAGGACTCCTAGGATGGGGCACACCAGGCTCTAGTTCGGGAGTCAGAAGGGCTGGGTCCCTGTCCCCAGTGCCCCTTTCTGCATGGCACACAGCCCTTAGCCATCTGCTTCTGACCTTGACACTTGCTGCCAGGCGCATTGATAAGGTCAACCTCTGCCTGAGTGAGCTTGTTCCCAACCAGGGCCAGAGGCAGCCAGGGCCGTTTCTGGCTCTTTCCTCCCCATTCACCACGGGGCTACGGAGCACCACCCTGCACCTCAGACAGGACGGTGGCAAGGTATTCAAACAACCCAGAGCTGCAGGCCTCGCCCTTCAGAGCCTGGCATTTGTGTTTCCCTATTCGCTCTCTTTTCATCCTCAAGCCTCTTCTGAGCTGCTGCTGTAGTCTAACTGCTCTACGGAGGCGCGGGTGCAGCCTGGCGCCCAGCCTTTTCCGTACACCTGCAGCATAGAGTGTTTTCACCCTTTTCTGTGAGGGGCAAAGCCTAACGTGTGAAAAGGAAAGGGACTGGCCCCAAGTCGCACAACTCCCCAAGCAGCGGTCAGTGTGCCCTCGAGGCCCTGTTGCCTCAGTGATGTCCGGGCACTGCTGCCACCAGAGGGCCTTGGTCCTGCCCTCTAGGAGCTCCCACGGGGGAGGTGTGCCCACAAGTGCAAGATTAATTCCAAGAGATGGCAAGGAGGACAGAGATATTTTACACAAAAGGGATGAAATAGCAAAGGCGTGGAGGAGGCAAAAAAAAAAAAATCAGGCACGCTTGGAAATTGAGGCATCAAGGGAAGGCTGCACCAGGGGGAGACACGGGAGGGGTGTGGGGACTTAAGGACAAGGGATGGACATTGCAAAGGAACTTTAAGAAGGATGCAGTAAGGGTTGGAGGCAGGGACCAGAGGCAGGGCGCAGTTAGGATGAAAACTTTCATTTGCAAAATGGAGAGAAAGGAAAGGAGAAAAGAAAGCTGAGCTGCCTAAGGCTTGCAAGCAGCAGCTGAGGGCCAGAAGGGAGAGCAGGGCCAGAGGCAACAGAGGTGTGCGGGAGGGAGCCAGCGTGAGGGGCTGGAGCAGCAGCTGTGGCGGGGGAGGAGGGCAAAGGTGGAGCTGAGCAGGTGGTCCCCAGCGCAAATGCTGCTGCAAAGAGGAGGAGGGGCTTGCTAAGGGCCCTTGGATTCGGCCAGTAGGAGCAAGCAGCAATGGCGGTGGGGCTGGGGAAGCTGACTCAGAAAGCCAGGACGACGGAAGGAGGGAGGCTGCTGAGTGTGGACAACTCTCCCCACAGTTCCCAGTGAAGGAGGCTCGAGTTCGCCTGAGGGGAGGGTGAGGGACCTCTGTACATGGTTCCTGGTTGCTGTTTGAAGGATCCCAAAGGCAGAGAAGCTCCTCAGGGGGAGCCAGCAGCATGTGGGGGAGGAGGAGGAAGAGGAAGAGGAAGGGGCTCTTCAGGGAGGAGGCCTGAGGTCGCATCCTGAGGGTGAGCCAGTGAGCTCACAGGTGGGAGGCCTGGGTGGTGTGGGGGGTGATGAGGAGACATGTCTGAGCGGGCCCTGAGGAGGGCCCTGCACGGTGCCCACAAGCCATCTGTCCTGACCGTGATCCCCACAGGAAGGGTGGGCCATGGTCGGCACACGCTGCTTCCTTACAGCATCCTGGGGGCCACAGGGCTTAGTTCTACGCAACATCACAGCGGCCATGAGGGAAGAAGAGCCCTGCCTAGATCAGACAGCCAGCCAGGGGCAGAGAGGGCTACATCCACATTTCCTGGGCACCTCGTCCAGCACGTCCTGAGGGCTCAGGGCAGATACTGGGCCCCCAGCAGCTCCAGAAAGGAGGAGACAGGCTGGAGGGTGGATGGGTAACCCTGGAGCCCTGGCCTGAGGAAGTATCTTTTCCAGTCCGCTGCCTGTCAGGCCAACACGGACAGTGGTCACACAAAGGCCCAAGAGCCCGGACAGCCTCGCTGGGTGGACCCGGGGAGCAGACAGGTGTGGTTCAGATCAGGTCAGCTCTGGGCTGGCCACACCACAGCTGGCTATCGTCCCTTCCCCTGGAACTCGGTGGCTCTGACAGTGGAGGGAGGCTACACACAGGCAGGCCTCCCCCAGCCCAGGTGTGGCGCTGACGGCAGGACCCACTGCGCATCCAGCCTGCTCAGGCCTGGCCCTCAAACTCCCGCGCCTCTGCCCTTGCACCCTCCGCCCTGCCTGGCAGGAGAGGCTGGGTGTCCAGAGATGTCTGGTTTCCAGATCTATTTTAGCAGCTAAATGATGAGAAACTCACCCCACCCCTTCCTTACCCAGGTCACTCAGAGAGTGGCTTTGGGAACGATTGGGAGCCTAGCTGGGGTAGGGTCGGGGGTACCGCTATTGCCCAAACTGAAAATGCATCCATTTTCAAAGACCAAAGCCAAGTTCAGGGCGAGAGCAGCCTCTTCTGCCCTCAGCCACCAGGGCCCTTGTCACACTCTGTGGGTGCCTCCTGCTAATGGAATTAGGCCGCTCACAGAGATTGTTCAATTAGCTCTCGGTGAAAACTGCTAACTTGGAAATTTGATAAGAATCGCTCCCAGCCGGTTTCGCATTTGTTTGTTCCGAAGACCAGATTTGCCCCACTTGGGCGGTCCCTGCTGTGGGCTCAGGAGCCCTGGGGCTCCGCGGTGGCCGTGAAGGCAGCTGCTGGGCCTGTCACGGGAGCTGCACACCCAAGCTCGGCCCCTTCTCCACGGCTGAGCCGTCTGCAGGCACAAGTGGCGGCCACCCGCGTGCAGGACCTGCTGCTTCCCCGCAGCCGCACATCGAGTGCAGTGTGGTGAGACTGCAGAGCCCGGGGAGTCAGCAGTCTGTGGGCACCAAACTGCCGGCTGTCGGAGGAAAGCTGAGAAGATGGCTGCAGCTCTGTCCCAGGCCAGGCCCGGGCCGGGTGGCGTTGGTGGTCTGGGAGCTCCAAAGTGGGAGCCTGGGGAGAGGAAGCCACAGGCAGAGACGCCGGGCCGCTGGGGGGTGGTCCGGAGGAAACGCAGGAGACCGACCGAGGGGCGCCCACCCACAGCCGGCCGCACCCCCCCACAAGGCCTGCAGCGCAGGGTGCTGTGGCCGTGGGGCCAACACCACGTCACAGCTCGGGCCTCTCGCTGACCCCTCTGCTCCTGGGCTCGCGGCAACCTGCTGAACATTTTGGACGTTCCCACGAAACCGCAGGGAAATGAATGGGGCCTAGTTCACAGGCATGGAAAACCCCAGAGGAGAAGGCCTCGGGAGCCAGACATAACAGGCCCTGCGGGTGAGGCCGGGGCCAGGTTTCCTACCCCGGAGGCTAAGCCACTGCAGGGCCTTTCTATAGGTTCAGCAGGCGGGCCCTGCCGCGGCGAGGCACGTTCAGCTGCTTGTTTTTCTAGCGCTAAAGGAAGTCTCTAGAGGCTAGGCATCCAAGTCTGGGCCCTCAGGCCCTGCCAAAGGGAGGCCCAGTGGCTGCGGGTGAGTGAGTGTGTGGGGGAGTGGGGGGGGCTTGCTCTGAGCAGGGCTGACAGCGCAGAAAGCCCTTTGTCAGCGCAAAGCCAGCCCAGAAGCCTCACTCCCTGCCCAAGGCTCGGGCTCTGCTGGTGGAGGCACGGGGCAGTGGCCCGGCTCCTAAGCAGAACCAGGTGGCAGGCTGTGCTGTGCCGCTCTGCCCAGCAGGATAATTATGGCTTCCTGGCTCCATTATGGTTGACACTTAAGCCTTTCTCCACTTCCAGCTGCTGCCCAACTGGAAGTGGAACCGCTGACCCAAGGAGGTGTGGCGAAGGCACATAAAAGCCTGGCCACCTGGGGGAGCCCCCGCAGTGCTCCCCAACAGCTCTGCTGTCCTGCTTGGCTCCCTGCCAGGGGTCCCCTTCATGCCCCGGCAGTGGGGACTGGCTCTGTTGCCTTGGACCAAGAGCGTGGACAAGGTCAGTGGAGGCCGGCTGGGCCATCACGGACTTCAAGAGGGATTGACTTTGATTTTAAAATTAGGCTTTGGCACTGAGGTATTCAAGGGAGAAGGGTGTTCTGGAAAGCACGGTCTTTTTTCCCTCTGTGTCCGGTATACACACATACTCTCACAGGCACACAGTCCCAAGGACAGCTAGATAAGAGAGATGAGACACAGGGCCCTGGGAACTCAGGCAGCTTTGCTGCTGCAAATTAGAGCATGCTCTGCTCATCTCAGAAAGGAGCTCTTGTCCCCACAGCTGCTGGGGTCAGGTCCCCTTCCGCTCGGCCACCACCCTGGCCACACCACCCCTACAGGCTGCAAGGAAACAAGAGTGCAGCTGCTGTCTAGGGCTGGGCTTTCTGCACTTTGTCATCCACTCTTCGAAATCCTTTGCATGGGGATGGGACTGTCGGTCCTAACGTGCACAGAGGGAGACTGTGTCTCTGGGAAGCCACAGAAGGTGACCACATAGCCCCCAAACCGGAGTGTGGCAGGGGCTGGATCTGGAGACCGCTAGGTGCTTTGCCAATCCAGGCCCGTCCACGTCTCACAAACCAGTCAGAATTCTCATTACTCACAGGGGCCTGGGGTCGGGGCTCGGAGAGGTTGCCTGCCTCCCCGAAACTCACAGACAAGAACCACAGATGGCCCATCCACTGCTTTGCCCTCAGCTGACCCTGTGTCACCTGCTGGAAACCTCTGAGGATGAGAAGGCAGCAGGGCTTTTCACCAGCACCCGCCCAAGAGCTCTGCTGACAGTTGGGTCTCACGCTGGCGCCTGGGGGTGGGGCCCACGTGGGGTCTGCCACTTCACTACCGTCCGTTCTCTTCCTGACTTCCAAGGGCACTTCCTCCCCTCAGCCAGGGCTGCAGCAGGTACAGAGTCAAGGGTCACTGATCTCTTCCTGCCCAGGAAACCTCTGAGGGATGACGAAGCCTTTCCCCAAGGCGGTGCTTGGCTCCTGGGCCTGAGGCTGGCCACGTGGCAGGCAAACATGCTTGGCCACCTTTTGCCAACCACTTGGCTGCATTGGGACACTGTTGCCACCTTGGAAGCCTGTTTTCAGGCCCCTATTTTGCCTCTGCCTCTCTCCTGCTGCTGGTGGGACAAAGAGGACAGAAACAGGACCTAGCCCCCTGCTGCCACCTGCCTATGAAAGATGGCTTCCGTCCAGCTGCGCTGAGGCTCGGGCCCCTTTCGTGTCTCAGAGTTGTCCTGAGATGAGCACAAGTGCTGAGCATGTCTGTTCTCACTGCTCTTCTCATCAGCAGCTGGAGGCGCCAGGTTTGCAAATGCTCCCCGCCGCCCCAAGCCCCTGAAGATGTGCTGGGCCACTGGGTCAGGATGACAGGGCAGAGTGGGCCATGGGGCACGGCGGCAGGATGGGGAAAGCCCCACACCCCTCAGACACCTTGTTCTGACAGCCCACCCCTCTGCACTGAGCCTTACACAAATATCTTTCTAGTGTGTTCCAAGAGAGGGTTTTCTGGTTGAACTCTGAGCTGGGCAACAAATCTAGGCACGCCCCATGTTTCCCCTGGTGAGTTCCATACTGTCAGAGAAACCTCCTCACAGAGTCGGGCAGGCCCGTCCCTCGCCCAGGCCTGAGTGTGGACCAGGCCTGGGTGGGGCGGTGCTCTGAGGGCCTTTGCCATCACACCAAAGGCTGCAGCTCCCCGGCCCCTGCTCGATCCGGCTGGCCTGCTCCTGGCCTCAGCCCAGCTCCCTCACTGGCCATGAGGAAGTCGGTGCCTCCATTGCCCAGGGCTCTCTTGGGGCTTCCTCGTGGGTGACAGGTACCCAGGCCTCTAGGCCCCCCTCGGTTTTCACACTGTCCCCTGTGCTCCTCACACCTGGGCCCACCTTCTCCCCTCAGTTCATGGTGGGGTTGGCCAAGGTTCAGTTCGGGCATCTCCCTCCCTGGCTCCACAGTACTGCGGCTGATTCTAGCACAGACACATCACTGCATCTTGACCATCTTTCTCTTGAGACCAGTTTTCCTCTGCAGACCACAGGCCTTGGGGCTGGGAGGATGTGGGGGACACCTGGCCTCGTCCATCTTTGTATTTCAGAGCTTGGGAGCACATGTAGGAGCTGATGAAATGTTTGGGGGAATAAATGAGGTATTTCAGAGGTAAGATTTGCCTGTTGCTCCACGGAAAATGCTGAGTGAGAAACAAGACCTGTTTTGGGGGTGGAAGCAGAGTCCCTTAGCAATAAGGGGCTAAGAGTGGCAGTTACAGCTCCTGCAGCTTCCCTTCAGCTTGTCCCTGTTGGACCACAGGCACACAAACTTGGCAGACAGAACCTAAGACAGCTTCTGCTGGCCTGATGGGACACCCTACATTTGCCCTCATTAGTCTTTCCAGCCTATAGATGGTTAGCACTTAAATTCAACACAGGGGACCGTGTGACTGGGACTCATTTGTTGGTTACCTAATGAATGAACGAATACTCTTGTCCAAGGGCAGCCTGCCTCACTGTAAACACAAAACCCAGCAGATTTAAAAGAAAAACCCTCTTCTCCTGGGCTGTGTCCACTGAACTAACACTTGTCTTATCACCCCCGGGGACACTGCACGCTGAGTCTGGCAGAACTCTTCACTAGTGCTGTGACTTTTAAAATACTGACACACAGCTTTATGAACTAGGTTCAGAGTGGTTTAAATGGATATGTTCCCACCCCGAGCACTCTGGGCTTCCCCAATCTCTTCACGTACCGGCCCCAGGTGACACTGAGGCCCCTGCTCTACTCTCTGTGCTCCACCCACAGGAAGGGGTGGGCAGGGCGAGCCAGGCGACTGCTGGGTTTCGTACTCACCCCTACACTGCATCTCTGGCTGCTAAAAGCTCTCACATGTACCCTGTGTGAAGACTGTGGCCCTTTCCCGGGTGCCACCCTCAGTCCACCTTAAAACCAAGACGGAAACAATCTGGATTAGGCCCTAAATCCCTCCAGGTGAGCTGGGTCAATGGTGAGTCAGATGTCAGGGCCAGAGGATACCAAAGCCTGACTGGACCTGAGAGCTCCACCTCCCTGAGCTGCCACTCTGCGTGCCAAGCTCATCTTGTATGGCATCCAGGGTACAAAGAGAAACCCTGCTTAGCCAGCATGTAGCGATGCTCTAAGAAAGCTCTTTTGGCATGTGGCATGCTGACCCGCAATGGCCTTCCGGGAGCTTCGTCACAGTAGGCCAGGCCAAGCCTGCGCAGCCATGGAAGACTTGGAGGACCAGATCGTCTCCTTCAGGCTGCCCTCAGGTGAGAACTGCTTTTCCTGGCAGAGACCACAGCACCCAGGGTTCTTCGGCCTCGCCCAGCACCCTGGCAGGGCCCTGTGTGGTCCCCTGGACTGTGGCTGTCCTCTCCAACCAGGCCTCTCGTCTCTCCTATGCAACCATTGAGAAGGGAGAGGAACTGTGCTCTCTGGTTAAGGATTTTTAAGCCCGTCCATTTACCAGCAAATCTTTGTGAAACCCAAGCCCAGTTCTTCATGTGCCACATTTCCACAGAAGAACTGTCAAATGGTTATTTGCAGTGACAGAAGGAGTTGGCTGCTGGTTTCACCAGGACATGCTTATAGGCAGCATGCAGCTCAGGGTGTGTGTCCACTGCACACCAGCCTCACAGAGACTGCCCAGGAATGGCCCAGCCAGCCATGTGAGAGCAGGTGACGCTGTCCCTGCTAGGTGCAGAGGCAAGCAGTGTTTAGTGCTCTGGCACCAAGAGTTCTGAGAAAGGTGTGGCCGTGGCCACTGCGCTCAAGGAATGTGTACAGAGGAGACTCACCCACCCACATGCTCTATCTGGGAATGTTCCTGGGGCTCTAGAGAGATGGGGGAGGGGGAGGGAGAGCTGTTCTCCTTCTACCCGTGACCCTTAGAGCGTCCCTCTTACTCCAACAAAGCCTGAAATGACAACACAGACTCTTGGGGAGGCAGCTTTCAACTCTGCTCGGCTCTCCAGGGCTTGGCCAGGCCCCTTCTCTCCTGGCTTCTATCCCGTGACCCACCCGACCACCTTCTCACGGGGCACCTGCCTCCCCTTGGGTGGGCTGGGGCTCCCAGGTCTTCCCCCTGCAGGCCCCATGCTGACGCCCCGCCGAGAGAAGCAGAGAAACAGCACACGGGCACCATGCACACTGGCCTTCCCACATGGGGCGGGCGTGGCCCCGGGAGCCTGCTCCCTGAGTCCTTTGCTCAAATCCCCATGGCCTCTGCTGACCCCCGCATGCGTGTCGTGCCACATGCCTGTCTTCCTCAATGGGCGTGGACTTCAGAGGGGCGGGTTTTCTCACCCCCACGCTCACTGCCCTGCCGGGCACCCGCAGCTGTCCAGTACCGGCTGCTAGGCGAGCAGGGGAATGGTGCTGACGTCTGGGGCAGGACGCACTGGGCAGAGGTGCTCCTCCAGCCATGAGGCACTTGGGTAGAACTTCTCAGGGCCCTTCCTCGCTCTCTGAGGAATTTCCTAGGGTGGCTTGCGAAGTTTGACAGTGGGAAAGGACTGGATATAAGGGCTTCCTAAACATTCCTGCAGTTCCCCTGGCTTCAGCCCAGCTTTGTCAGGGCTCTGGCCAGCACTGGCCTGAGGGGCTTCTCTGTTGTGGACTGGTGGCTTCACTCTGTACAGAGCCCACGAGGCAGCAACAGCTTGCCAGGGTCCTTGTCTGGTTAGTCAGCAGGGAAGGGTAGGGGGTCATCAACCACACCTCAGCTGGGTCACCTCAGCTGGCTACTCAACCTCTCTGATCTCTACTGTCTCCCTCACAGGGTTATTCTAGTGAGGATAAATGAGATAAACTCTGTTGAACACATTATCTGAGGGCCTGGCACATTGTTAAGTATTCCATAAATATTAATTATTAGTATTATGAAAACCCTCTGCACTAAATTAAGGTGATAAGAGTCCGGTGTTATTAAAAACAGAAGAACGTGAGGAACACAGAACACGAGGGAAGAAGAGCAAATAACACGTGCTCCCAGGAGATGCTCGCTCGGCATCTGGGCACCTCTGGTGTTCCCGACGCCCTGTTGGGGCCGGCATACGGACACTGTCCTTACTCTTGGGCATAGGGAATCAGACTGACACACACTCACTCCCGGGTCCCCACCTCCTGTCAGAATTTTATTAGCGTCATAAACTGGCTCTTTCCTCAGCGCCTATCGACTGAGCATCACTCCAGGGTGACAGATCCCTCAGAGGCTCTGAGAAAAGCCTCCTCACCTGCGTTCTCCACCCTCTGCCCACCAAAATGTTCACATTCCACTGCGAGTTCATGGACTGTCCACGGGTCACAAAGCCAGGGGTGACAGCCTGTCTCGCAGGGCACACAGCAAGGTGCTGGGTTCTGAGGAGACACAGTGGGAGAGGACTAGATATAAGGGCTTGACGACGTGAGAGTTAAGCTTGGTGACACCAGCATCTAGGAAAAACGCCTAAGGAATGAAAAGTTCCCTCTGCTTCAAGAACAGAACACTGAAAAATCACAATGATGGTTTCCCAGAAGATTTATTAAAAAGACGGTAACCAGCTAACTGTTCTTTTATCTATACTGAAGGCTAATGAGAGGAAATAGATTCAGGTTAAACTGGAGAGGTACTAGAACTAAGGGAGAACTCCTAATTTAAAAAACACACCCAACAATTCCGTCAATTCAATTTAATAAGCACAACATCTCGCCGACGCACCCCACGCAATCTCCCGTCTTTGAGACGCGGTGCGGGGCCGGGAACCAGGCACAGCCAAGGCGGGTGCGCAGCCCACGGTGCCCTCCCGCCTGCCAGGGCAGCCCCGGCACTGCGCTCACAGCCCTTCCTCCCACTGAACGCGAACTCTGCGCGGCCCGCCTCGGCTTCCTAACGGGTTCCAGTCTGCAAAGCTCACGCTCAGCGAGGGCTGGAGACGGTGCTAGAGGCTTCTGGTCCGCAGTGGGGAAGAGACCACTGGCCCTGACTGCAAAGGTGGGGATGAGGACAGACGGGGCAGGGCCTCAGTGAAGTTGAGTGAAGACATGGCACTGTGTGGACAGCTAGTGAAGAGGCAAATGTCACTGCAGACCCCAAAGACTTTTATATCACAGTATCAACATTTCAGATAATCCTAAACTACTAAAAAAGGGCTATGTTATGTCCAGTTGACACCATTAAAGTAAGGTATATAAATTTAAGGAGAAAAGTTTTTGTCACTTGGAAGGATAAATCTTCTTCCAGGTTAAAACATGGTTCTACAGAATAATTCACTCCTTATTATTCTAGATAGCCCAAACTTTAATGTATTTACATCACGATCACAGCAGGGCTCCCGGGCAACCAGGGAAGGGAGAGCTGAAGGGTGGGGGTGGTGTCTTCAGCTGACTTCAGAATCTGAGTGCTCTAGTCAGCCTTCAGCTCCAGGACGGTGACAGCTGGGTCCCCAACCCCAAGAGATGAGCCATGTCCTCTGTTGTCTCTGCCCACTCATCATAGTCCACTGTCACATTTGGTACCTACCCCCTACCAGCCATCCTGGGCTTGGAGGGTGGACCCATGTCTTGCCCACCGTTGGGGCAGGTGTGGGGTCACATGGGGTCAGCCTGGGGGTAGCCCAAAGTCAGTAGGGTGATAGATGTTCTTTATCTCAGCCAGGCCTTACTGTGCTGGGTTTGCAAAGCAGCAGCGGAAGTTGGCCACTTCCTCTCACTTAACTCAATGGGCCTGGGCTTGGCACTTGCTCTGAGTCACTGTGAGACCTTTTCCCAGCTGGATGCCCCACTGGAGCAGCATCCCCAGAACAGACAGTAAATGTGTTCAATTCTTCTTCAATAAACAAAGCAGCTGCTAAGTGATTTATGTCCATTGATAGCCTCTGTCTGTCATTGAGCACAGCAATTCCTTCAGGCTCTGGAGGCTTCCTGCCCAACCTCCAAGAAAAAGCCACAATGCCCCAGAGAGCTGGGAGTGGCAGTGAAGACAGGTCAGAAACACTTCCCCACAGAGAGCACAGCCAAAAGCTGAGAGAGCCAAGCACGTTCTGGTCTCCTGCCAGGCAGCCACAGGAGGTGACAGCCACGGGCACCTTTCTTCAGGCTCAGACCCAACACGCAATCCTGTGGCCTGTTTCTTTTACGGGCTGACCTCCTTGAGAGTGTCTCAGGCTTCTGTGGCCTGGGCCTGGGCTCTAGGCTTCCAGGTACCCAAGAAAGGGTATTTATGGCAGAGGCATTTGCCACTTGAAATATCTGAATATGCCCTAGAGTCTGGCACAGCACATGGGTATGGAGGGGGCTGGAGGCACTTGTCCCTCCTGCCAGGAACCGAGTGGCCCTGTTCATCACACGAGATCTAGCCTGAATATCACAGCCTCTGCCAGAGCTCCTTCAAGTCTTGGAAAGGGACAAGCCTTTGAAAGGGACAAGGTTCCTTGGCTTTAAAAAGTGGCCAGCTGAACCAACACCTTATAAAGGCTAGCCTTGAAAGGACCAGAGAGCAGTCTTCCTCTGGGGATGCAAAATTATGGACAAATACCCTGAGGCGCAGAGAAAGAGACATGGGTCATGCCGGGAAATTCTGGAAAAGGTATGGCTGTGGCAGGTATCTACACTGGGAAAACAAAAATGCTAATTCTCACCACCCTCAGTGCTAAGAACATGTCACCGTGCGCTATGCATCTGGAAAAATGACTGAATAGCTCCAAGTCACACCGGATTGTTGCAGCCCAGAGGCTCCCCAGAGTGGAGAGAACTGCAGGCCATCACAAGAAGATGAGTAAAGGGAATGGCCAAGTGACACAGAGGAAATCTAACTCAAGAAAGAAAACGAGGTATCTGCTTAATGTAGTTCTGTGTTAAATCAACCAAGAAAACATTCACTCTCTTTTATAAGGTCTTTGAGAGTTTTAAAGTATTCACTTTCGAGAGTTTCTGGTGTCCTAGAATTTTCTGTCTTGTGGGGAAATCTCTTGGGTCATTTTGGGTAGTTATTTGGGCTGCAAAACGAGGGGTATGAGGATAACAGGGAACATTTCCAGGCCCAAGGAGCTCCTTCCAGCCCCAGGGCCCTGAGGCCTCCAGGGTCTGTTTGATTCAAGTCTTACCTTCTCTGCACTATTCATTCTTCTGAGTCTCAGCAGAGAAAGGGTCCGTGTACCTGCACAGGGCTCATCATCCTCAAACTGGCACAGCTGAGACTACAAAGGGCTTACAGATACAGGCTCCACCCTGCAGTCTGAGCGGCCTGACCGCGAGGAAAGCCCTCAATCCCCACCTCCCACCACTAGACAACAGGAGACAGGATGGCAGCAGAGACTAGGGACGGCCCTGCCCTGCACCTGGGCTCATGGGCGGCTCAACCAGGTAGCTGAGCAGAGATGCCGGTGTAGCCCTTTAAGGTCACAGGCAGGCATAGAGGGATCCTTTCTGCTTGAGACTCCTGGCTTCCATGGCCACAGAAATCAGAGAAAGGTGGGATGGGGCAGATGATAGGGATACGAGGAGATTTGTGGGAGGGGGTTAATGGGGAAAGGAAAAGATGCTAAATGTACCTGTGAGGTAGTTTAGCAACTCTTCTCTTGGACATCTGTGACAAAAGTAGCATTTTTGTAACCCTGGGGGTTACACATTCAATATTATCAGTGAAGAGTAAGAACCTCCTGGGCTCTGGAGTTCGACAGATCTGTTTGAATTCTTGTTCAAGCTCCTTTTTAAAATGGACAAGGCAAAACCTCCCTCATAAGGTTAAAATACAAGGAGTAACAGTCTTGTGATAAACATTAGCTCCTTTTCTCTTAAATAAAAATCAGATTCCATTTGCCTAGCTCCTAGCCCACAAACCACCACTGAAAACTTAAGAGTGTTCCCAAATTGAAAACTCATCTTGGAGAAAAATCAAATAAAGTGTACACTGAAGGGAATGCCAGTAAAAATTTTCATAATCTAAAAGCGAGTTTGTGGTAAAAACTCTTCTCTCTGAGATCAGGAACAAGACATGGATACCTGCTGTCATTACTTCCATGAAACTGTACAGTGCAATAAGACAAGAAAAAGAAATACATGATACGAGAATTGGAAAGGAAAAATTAAAACTGTCATTATTTGCAGATGACATGACTTAGGTATATAGACAATCAAAAAGAATCTATGAATTATTTAAATCTAATAAATCTAGCAAGGTCACTAGAACACAAGATAGATAAAAATAAATTATATTAATATTTCCTTATATCAGCCACAAAGAGAAAACGAAATTTATAAATACTACTTAAAATAATGCCACAAATCAAATACCTAAGAGTAAATCTAATGAAAGATGAATGACACTGTTACACTGAAAATTATAAAATATTATTGAGAAAAATTAAAGGAGATCTAAATAGAGGGATATATCATGTTTGTGGAGAAGACTCAATAATATAAAAGTGTCAAATTTCCCCAAATTTAGTTATAGATTCAAAGTGATCTCAATGTAAATTCTAGCACGTTTGTGTGTAAGTATGTGGCAACTGACAGTCTGAGTCTAAAATTTATATGGAAATGGAAAGGGCCAAGAATAGCCTAAGAGTTCTTTGTAGAAGAAGAGCAAGGTGGAAAGTCTAGCTTTACTGGATATGAAGATTTTTGTAAAGGTACAAAAATCAAGACAATGTGGTATTGGCACAATAACAGATAATTAGACCAGTGAAATAGAATAGAGTATGGAAACAGACCAGCACAGATACGGGCACTTTGTTTTTGACAAAGGCGGTACTACTGTGAAGTGGAGGGAAAAGTCTTTTCAATTACTGACCCTGGGTCAATAGATATCCATGTGGAAAAAAAATGGAACTTGCTGTACCATAGTAAAAAATTAATTCTGAGTAGATTCTTCTAGAAGATAATATAGGAACATGTCTTTATGATTTTGATATAGGCAAAGATTTCTTAAATGGGATACAAAAGCATTTAATCATGAAGAAAAAATGGAAACATTGAACTTCTCTTCATCAAAACAACACCAGAGAGAGTAAAAAAGCAAACTACTAAGTGGAAGAAGATATTTGCAACATGTATAATTAACAAAGGACTCATATCCAGAACAGAGAGGACTATAAATCAAAAAGAAAAACAGAAAACCTAGTAGAAAAATAGGCAAGAAATCTGAAAAGGCACGTTACTGAATGGCCAATAAGCAGATGAACTCTCATACATTGCTGGTGGAATTACAGATGATTCAGCAATTTCACTGCTAGGTATATGCTCCATGCATATGTGCACCAAAAGACATGTATGAGCAGAATTATTTATAACTCCAAATTGGAAGCAACTCAAATGTTGACTGAATTTATGCAGATTGGATAATTGATGAATGGACTATAGGCAGATGCAACAGCAAAGAAGAACTCTCACAAACATAGTGCTGAAAGAAAAAGTCAGACACAAAAGAGAATATACTGAATGGTTACATTTATATCAAGTTCGAAGCCAGGCAAAACTAATCAATCTACAATGCTGGTTTCCTTTTGGGAGCAGAGAGGGGCACATGGGTGGCTCCTGGGGGCTGTAATATTCTATTTCTTGACCTGGGTGTGTTCACTTTCTAATACTCCCTTGAACTGGATACTTACGATTTGTACATTTTTCTCAATGCATGTCATAATTCCAAAATAAGTTTTAGAAAGCGAGCTTATTATAAAAGTCTATTTTCTAGCATGTGCACTATGGAAGAAAATAGTGGAATGAATAAGTTGCACTACACACTGAGACAGGGACCAGTGTGCCTGTGGTCTGCACTGATACGGCTGCAGCTGGTCTGCCCATTTTTGTCCATATTTCCTTGCTCTGATCATCTCTGCACTCAGAAAGCCGGTAAGAGCAGAGGGTTAGTGATTTCTACGAAGGGCTGAGTACGATGGCTCACAGCAGGGAAACCACTGCTGAGGCAATTCCTCCTTCCCCAGTTTTCCCAGTAGGTGGGGAAAGGGTCCTGACTTCACGCAGATGATAAAGACTCCTCCTTGCCCGCTGTGGGTCCAGTACATGTGCAGGAGAGTGGGCAACTGTAACCCCAGAGGTGATGTACGAACACGGCAGGCAGCTGTGCAGCCCCAGGCCTTGCTGCTCTCCCTACCCTTGGACCTAGGGCAACTCAGCACCACTTCTGTGTAGCTGTTCTGAGACCCCACGCCTGCTGGCATCACACGGTTGACGCATATTCCAGGGAGAAGCCTGCTCACTTGACCTTTTATGTACAGCTTGATCTTGGAAAGGGCACCTCTCAGGGATCAGTTTCCCTCTCTCTAAAATGGGAGCATTCACACCTTCCTCTTCTTGTAGAGAAAACTGAGGTTAAATGAAACACTGCAGTTTTTTTTGTTTCTTTGTTTTGAGACAGGGTCCTGCTCTGTTGCCTGGGTTAGAGTGCAATGGTGTCATACGTCACTGCAGCCTCAAACTCCTGGGCTCAAGTGGTCCTCCTGCCTCCGCCTCCCAAGTAGTTGGGACTACAGTTGCGCATCACCATGCCCAGCTATTTTTTTCTATTTTTTATAGAGCCAGGATCTTGCTCTTACACAGGCTGGTCTCAAACTCCTGACCTCAAGTGATCCTCCCGCCTCAGCCTCCCAGAGTGCTAGGATTACAGGCATGAGTCACTGCGCCTGGTCTAATTTTTAAAAAAAAATTTTTGTAGAGATGGGGTCTTGAACTCTTGGCTTTGTTATCCTCCCGCCTCGGCCTCCCAAAGTGCTAGGATTACAGGTGTGAGCCACCGTACACAGCTAAAACACTGCATCTTGACACCCAGGTATCATGATTGCTGTTACATAGAGTGAGGTGACAGGAGACAAGGGTCCCTCTGTGTGGGTGAACAGCGAAGCGATATGCCCTTTGCTGAGCACCACCTCCGAGGCCAGCAATGGGAACAGGAGTTGCGTCTGCATCATGCTGATGCCAAACACTACCGGCTGTGATGGAACACAGTGAGCTCACACCTGCACTGAGAGTGGCCAACTCCCACATGCAGGTTGCAGCTGCAGGCCTGCTCCCATGAGGTCACTTCTGGCACCTCTCTGGCTGCATTGCCTCCAACTTGCCCCGAACCCCTCCTCTCTCGTGATTTCCAGCTCCTCTTTCTCCTACACGGAGGTTTCACCAGGGAACAAGAAAGGCCTTCATTCTAACCTGGCAGTGTCTGTGGGAGGCCTGGAGGCTTTTACCCTCTGTAATGAATGGCATCAGTTCAACGTGCAGACAGAAAGTGTCATTTCCAAAGTACTGGGAAGTGTTGGTGCTGGTCTGAAGTTGTCAGGACTGCTGGGAAATATTCTCTCTACTTATTTAGGGTGAAGGAAGAGAAAAAGACCAAGCAGAGGAAGAAACGAATTAAATGTGGGACTTGATCCAGGAACCTCCTGTTCTCTCTCTCTCCTCCCCAAGTGTGGCAGGAGGAAAAGGCACCATTTAGATCTCCTGCCACTGGCAATGGCCCCACTGCAGGTGCTCCGATCTACCACTGCACCTGTCCTGCAGCCGCCCTTCCTGTGAGCACACCTCTGGGTCCTGATGCAGGACGGGTCCTGCGTGATGTCAGGTTCCTCCAACAAGCAACTTCGGCCTTGGCTCAAGGACTTCCACCGGTGAATCTTGCTTAAAACTAGGCCACAGCCTGAGACTCTCCCCACCCAGCCCTCCTTCCTTCCCCGACTCCTTCACAGGGGTCAGATTCGTCTCAAGGCCCAAAAGCGCCCTCTGCCTTCTCCTGCTCTCTCCCCGCTCACCCTTCACAGGTGTTTTCCTCCACACATCTCTTGCCATCAGTCCTGCCTCGGCATCTGCTTTTCGGCAGGCCTGAACTGACACGAGGGGCTGGACGGGTTCTGAGAAGAGAGGCAGAAAGCTGGAGTTTGGGGAATAGCTCACTCACTATCTGGGGGCAGAGGGGATGCTCTTCTGAATGGAACGTGGGCATGGACAGGCCCTGGCACACAGCAGTAGCCCAAATGCTCAAAGATTCACCAGTACGAGGACTGTGGAGTGGGCTGGCTGCTCCAAAGTGAGTGCTGCTCTGCACAAGGCTCCTGGCAAACTGGGGGCCCCCGACAAGCAGCAAGGCCCCGTGTGAGAGCAGAGGGCCTCTGTGGCCTGCCCTTCCTGGAGAGGCAAGCCCTGCCCCCATGCTGGAAGACATCAGGGGTCTGTCCCCTTCAGGGGCATCCCCACCTCCTTTCTGGGCTGCCAGGCCCATAACTAGGGTCAAATGCCAGTCCAGTCCAGCTGGCGATGTGCTGGGCCTGGAAAGCCCAGGGAGGAAAAAGAGGGAGGGAGGAAAAAGATTATACACACAAAGAGTGAGAAGAATTAGCTGGCAAGATTTGAGGGGCTTGATCAAGGGGCCAGGAAATAAGACTGGATGAGCAAGAAGTCACTGATTCAGGGGTGTTCTCCTGGCATTAGGATTTAACAACCTGGCAGAGCTTCTAGGGGAGGGGCAGACTCGCTGCTGGGGTGGACCTTAGCAGCCCGGAGAGAGCGATGCCCGGGGCCGAGAGAAGGCTGAGCCCACACTGCCCGGGCAGCCAGCAGAGAAGGGGCTGAAGAGGCTTTGGGACGGGTCATGGAACGAATGTATGACTTGAGTCCAGGAGGCGAGCAGAGAGAGGCCTATGTTCTTGGGGTGGGGGGCCCAGGACTCCCCTTTACCAAGGTCATGAGAAACATGCTGGTAAGAGGTACGCCAGCACGGCAAGGAGTTCAGTGTGGCTCTCCTCTGCAGGCCAGAGAGGACAGCAGGAGAGGGTGTCACACAGCTAGGTGCACTGACACCCATGAGGATGATGGAGCTTGTGGGGGCAGAGGCTGGGGTGCCAGGGCCAGGGTCCCTCCGAACTACCAGTGATGGCTGCTGCCAGGATTCTTCGGACTCCCTGAGCCTAGGGACCAGCAGATGAGCAGAGTAGGAGTCATGGGGGAGGGGTGGGTAACTGATCAGTGGAGGGGCCTGGAGGGAAGGGTATGGAACCCAGGGACCTCCGGGTACTCCCTGCACTGCTGTAACCATGAGCAGACACAGACATGTGTGTCACCCTAGCCAGCAGAATACGAGCCAAGGGCACAGAAACCTCAGCGATAAAGGTTCGGGTCATACCACTAGCTGGCTGTAGAGACCTGCTGAGGTTCCAGTTGAGGGTGAGAAGAATTTAGGATGGGCAGTGGAGGATGGGGAGGACGAGGACCGTTGGGGCTCCAAGTCCCAACACAGCAACCGAGGTGACAGTCTGTTCCACTAACTTTTCTTTTCTTTTCTTTCTTTTCTTCTCTCCCTCCGTCCCTCCCCCCTTCCCTCCCTCCCTCCCTCCCCACTTCCCTCCCTCCCTCCCTCCCCACTTCCCTCCCTTCCTCCCTCCCTCTCTCTCTCTCTCTTTCTTTTTTGAGATAGGGTCTCATTCTGTCGCCTGAGCTGGAGTACAGTGGTGTGGTCATAGCACACTGCAACTTCAAACTCCTGGGTTCAAGTGACAAGTGATCTTCCTGCCTCAGCCTCCCAAGTCGCTGGGACTACAAGTGTGTGCCACCACACCCGGCTAATTTTTTTCTTTTTTTGGTAGAGACGGGGTCTTGCTGTGTTGCTCAGGCTGGTCTCGAACTCCTTGCCTCAAACAATCCTCCCACCTCAGCCTCCCAAAGTGCTAAGATTATAGGCGTGAGCCACCATGGCCAGCCAACTTCTCTTTTCTAAGCACCTCCTTGCTAAGAAAGGCCACAGGAATGGACGAATAGATCTGTGCAGTGTGAGGAGTGGGCCAGGGCCACAATGAGAAGCCCCCTCCAGTTCAGACCTCCTGCTGTGGGAGCGAAAGTAACACATGGCACCAGTTCCTGGCCCTCTGCTCCCCGGCATAGGCATGGTGAGGGGCCTAAGAAATCTCATATGACTCAGTTCTGGCCACTGCATGCTTGGGCCAGCCCCGCTGCCCCTGGCCCTCTCCTTCACGGGGATCAGGCAGGGCCCGCCCATGTGTCCTCCCCTCACCCTTCACAGGCCTTTCCCTCAACATATCCCACATCCATTAATCCTACTCGGAGTCCACTTGTCAGTGGACCCAAACTAATGCATCACATCTTCCATGACGAAAACAGAACAGCAGAAAGGAACTGCAGGGTGATTTTAGGGTTGGTTCTCTGGGTGTGTTCTGCACGTCTGGAGCGTGTGCTCTGAGACACACTCAACCAAACAGCCTGATCCCCTGTGGGCAGGGGCTTATTGGGAAGCTCTTAGGTCCAGAGAGAACTATGTGCTCAGGGGCTGGGGCAAAGAATCCAGCTGAGCTTGCAGGGTCTTAGAGCCCCACCCAAGCCCTGACTGGTACCAGGCAGGCCAGTGACCTGAGCTACCAAGCACCCGTGGGCTGGGGAGAGGACACCCAGCCCAGAGCTGCCCAGTCCTCTGGAAGGCCGTGGTGGTGCCACCCTTCAGGGCAGGCTTATGAATGTGGCAGACACTCAGTTGAGGGAAATTATCCCCCAGGGAAGCTCTCTCTCATACCACTAGAGGCTGGCTAGTAGTTTTGATGTTACATGTTTCAAGGTGCCAAAATGAGTTAGATAGGCAGAAAAAAAAAATGAAAGATTTCATTGTATTAGTTTAGAGAACTGACCTATGCCAAGAGTAAGATGGACGTAGAGGAGCCGGCTGTGAGGATCAAGAGAGACTCTGGAGAGGTTTGCAGGGACAAATGATCTGCCAGCAGCTGCTGGCCTCAGTTCCCTGGACCCGGGTGAGGCACAACTACCAGTGGGAAGAGGAGAGGGGAGCCCAAAGCTAGGGCCACTCAGGCAGTACTCAGGGCAATCACACCCGATGACTGTGAAGTCTTTACAGGTGACCCAGCCACACCACATGTGTCGCCTCATTCCATTCTCCCACAACCCTGAGGATGTCTCAGTGTCTTCATGCTCCAAATGGATAAGCTGCATCATCGAGTGGGTGGAGACCTGCCATGGAGCAGGACTGGGCTCGTTTAAATTCTGATGACAAGTCAGAAGCTGCCCACCCCATCTGGGATCCACAGGCACCGGAAGCCCCAGAATCTGTCCCACAGAGAGAGCCTCTGCCTCAAGCCGTGCAGGGGAGGTGGGGAGCGTAGAGGCACAGCACGGCTTTGGAGATGCCCGGCCTGGGCACAAGCCAGGCTCTGCACTCAACACTCCGCGACCTCGGCAGGTTAGCCCCTCGGGCTCTCAGTCTTTTCTCTCAATCTGTAAAACTGTGAAAATAACATCCTGCTTGAATGGTTTTAGAACTACAAATAACCTGGGTTGTCCCAAGCCAGTGCTAGTGGGCATGCAGAAGGCGCAGCTCCTATCTCGATTATGCTGCATGGATCACACACTCTAGCTGTCACGAACAAAAGTATAGCCTTGCAATCAAAGTCAGCTTCTACAAGTTAGTCTGACACATTTCTGCTCTTCATAATTATCACTATGTCTCAATAGCCAGCAAAAAATGGTAGGCAGTTGATGTAAATGACTATAATTACTACTATATTTATAGAGTTAAACCAAATTTTTACAGCTTCTCTGCTCTATGTTTTCGTTTTTCAGAATTCATAACCATCCAAGGAGACAGTTTTCCCCGGTATCATGTATGATTTAATCCCACAACAAATGAAAAGACAAAGTTGGAAAGAGATTTGACTCCCCAGTAGCCACGCTCCCTCTCTTCCTAAAGAAGGAAATCAGGCTCCTGCCTTCCCTCCATCAAGCATTAGTTGCCAGGTACTGGATGAGGCACTAGGGTACTGGAATGACCAAATCAAGGCCCTGACCTCAAAAGCACTCAGCCTAGCAGAGGAAGCCAACAAGTAAGCCGTGAGTGAAACGCTGACAGGAGAGCAGGCAGGTGTGGCACAGGGCCACGGGGAAGGCACTGGGAAGATCCTGCTTTGGCAATGCCTGTCAGGGCTGTGGAGTGGCTTCCCAGAAGCAGTAACTCTTAGTGGTAGAAGGAGAAGTAGGGGTCAGTCAGATGGGTGGAGAGGGGGTGGTGGGGAAGAGGGGTGTTTTAGAAACAGGAAATGGCGTGGTCACGCAGAGACACACCGTGAGCCCAGGAGGCTCGCGGTGCTCTGGCGAGGGATGGCACGTGCGGGTGCTGGGGCAGGAGGAGAGGATGGGTCCCTAACGCAGGCAGGCAGGGCTGGATCACAGAGTGGCCCTGGTGGCGAGGGGTGGCCAGTCCCTTCTGCTAGCCCGTGGGCCTCTGACGGCAGCATCAGTGTTCATTCAGCTCTGTAACCCCAGGGCTGAGTACTGGCTCATAGCAGAAACTCTCTATACATTTGTTGAATGAGTGAATAATCAGACTTGCATTTTAAAAAGTTTATTCAGACTCTGGTTCTGACAAGATGGTAAACTAAACCGATGTAGAGCTCTTTCCCAAAACAAACACAGAGACATGATGGATAAAATATACCAAAAGAATAATTTAAATACATAATTGAGCTCAAAAAATGATGGTAAAATTCCCAGATGCTTGAAATGAAAAGGAAACTAAGTCAGAGCTGTATTCTTTACCACGGCAACTAGGGATTGGGAATATCAGACTTCGATATAATTACAGGAGCTGAGGTTTTAATGCCCACGGGAGGCAGAAGACCTGGCTAAGCAACTGGAACTGAGACCCTCCCCCTTCACATAAAGCCAGGATCCAAGGAGGCTATTGGTCTTTTAACAAGGAACTAGGAATACCTTTCTTACAGCTCAGAGAAATGTCTGTAATGGCACAGAGCATGGGCATCTCCTGTAAGAAGTGGAGGTCCCAGGCCCACGGTGCACGTGGGTGTGGAGTCTGAGCACACACTACCCAGGTGCTGGACTCCTAAGCCAAGTTGTTAACATCCAAACTAGCAGGACCTATGAAACTCCCAGGGTACGGTCCTGGCAGAACAAATGCAAAAGCAATGAAAGAATCCACAACCCATGGGATACAGAACTCCCACAGTGAAGAACCCTGCTTAAGACGACCCTATGAGAAAAAATAACAAACCACATGAGGAATTAACCACATAAAGGTGAGTCCATACGCACAAGAAATGGGAGAATTGGCACTCTCAGAATTAGAACTAAAACACACTGAACAACTTGAAAGAGGTTATAAAATAAATATAATCAAAATAAATAGAAATAAAAAGAAACAATAGATATCATAATGAAAGACTAGGGCACTGAAAAATAAAAATAAAAAATAACAGGCCGATTTTTAAAAGCACCAAATAGTACTTCTGAAAATTAAAAATAAAAACTCAACATTCATATTGGGAAGGGATATTAAACAGCACATTACAAACTGCAGATTAAACTTAGATACTTTTGAGGAAGTTTCCTAGAATGCAGCACTGGCAGTAAAGAGATGGAAAAAAGAGAGGAAAGATGAAATAAGATGGTGAGTTTCTAACAGGAGTTCCAGAAGGACAGAATCAAAGAGATAATAGATAAGAATTTCCAAATGAGAACTGAGTCCTAAACAATATAAAATAAAAATGAAAGCACTCAGACATAATGTAGTAAAACTGTAGAACACTAAAGACAAAAGTAAGGTCTCCAAAGCAGCCAGAATGAAAAGACATATTAATACAACACCCGCGGAGGCTGCAGAGAGCAGAGACTGGAGGTGAGCCAGCGGACGGCAGAGAGAACAGTTTGCTCCATGGTGCCACGGGTCGGGCAGTGAGGAGGAGGGTGGCAGTGGAGGTGGAGAGAAGGTAGCCTTTCGACAAAGTTCTCTGTCTGTGAAGGTCACCAGTCCCACACAGCTGCTCCAGTCAGAAGCAGTCAGCTTCCTCATTGTTGCCTCCCCAGCACTCGATTCTCCCCACTGCCACGGCGCACATCACCCCAGACGGAGCCGCAGTGTATTCTGCTACGTAGACAAACCACTTGAGGGCATGACCCGGGTCTAATTTCTCTTTGCCCCGCTAGGGTCTAGCATAACACATTGTATAGAGCAGGGACTTACATTTAACTGAATTCTCATAAATATTCACTCTTCTAGGCCTTGTTCCTTGCCCCATGAAGAGATCACCAGACATTAATTTGAGAAAAATGACTCTCAATTAGTCCTTGATTTATTGGATTTAATATTAAAGGTAGGCAAAGTTTTCTGCAACAGAGAAAAAAAGAAGGTGGTCTCTGGGTCCCATGGGTGGTGACTGGTGGTATCTGTTGTGGGTAGGGGGGAGTAAGGTCTTATACCTCTTACATGCAGATCTGAACAGCTTTGGGGAGGCTGACGGAATAATTAGGGGTAGAGAGATTTAATAATCTAACCCAAGGCAAATAGGATGGTTTCTCTCTTTCTAATGACCTCAGGGCTTTAAGAATGTTTACCTGAGAGTTGTGTTTCTAGCCAAGAAGAGACAGCCCAAGAAGATAGACAAGTCCCAGGGCCTGCCTCCCTGGAGCCCAGAGGCAAAGAGTAGCCCCTTTATGTAGAAGGACAACGTGATGACATAGAGCTAAGGATCAGGGCTACCAGCACGTTCTAAGGAAGGAAGCTGATCAGAGAGTGCAGGGAATACAAAAGCAGAGTACCCATTTTCTAGCCCATTCCATTTGAAAGGAAAGACCGTTTGGGAGAACTGTCCAGCAGATCCAGCACTTACTCAGAAGAACATTTTTTGCTGACACAGTGAATCTGACAAACAGAGATGAATACTATAATGATTACAAATTATACTGCAGGGGATACCCTGAAGAGAAAGTCTTTTCAATAATTAGGTGTACCAAACTCATATTCAGCCCAGTTTCTTTCACATGTAGAATCTCATCTCCCTGCTGTTGTTGCCTTCACATTATTTGGCCTGAGACAACATGGGCTCCTTAGGGCCTGGGCTGAATTATCCTCACTTCCTAAATGCCACTAGTATACCAATACTTGGATTCAGGCATTCTAGAGAAAATGACCCTAAAAGGGACAGAGGAACACAGAGCAGAGCCTGGGAAGAGAAGTCATGGTCAGGCTCATGGGGTCCTCCATGCTTCACTTCACAATTCACACGTGGGGAGAGGAGTCTGCCTTTGAACAGAGAGCATCACATACAACTGGGGACTGTCAGGGGCATGTGCCCCAGCCTCTTTCCTAGTCAACACACTGCTAGCTGCAGCCCCGCTGGCACCAGGAAAGGGAGAGGAGAGGCAACCAACACTCCCTGTAAGCGCTCTATTTACCTGGCCGGTGGTGATGCACTTTAACATGATACCCCTGCCACAGAGGTACTATTAGTCCCATTATTTTGAACAAATGATGAAACTTGAGGCTCAGAGAGGTTAGCAAAGTTTTCTAAGGATTGAGAAGGAACCCCAAGTCTGACTCTAAGATAAAAAAGAGAGAGTCAGGGAAAGGGGTCCTTGAGGCATTTGATCACTATACTTTTCTAGTTCATGGCTGCTGATTTCCTACACAAGTGCTTTCCTTGACAGGGCTTTGGGAGCCAAAGCTTAGCTGTATTTACAAGCCCCAAATTCTCTTCTTACATTGCTTGCTCTGATTATATGCTAGGAGCTACAGACAGACCAAGACACAGAGCTAGATTATTTTCTCCTTTCATATTCAAAGACAACTTAAGTTGTTGGCATTGGACATCTGCATGGCTAAGACATGAACTCAAAGGATGGACAGCCAGTGCCCTTCTCCCACTGAACAAAAACTCTGCAACCTTTTATCCAAAGAGCAGAGAGCCAGGCCAGAATTAGTGTTAAAAGACACTTGGTTAAGCTTTCCTATGATTAATTTGCTGGGAATTAGGGGTGCACAATGGCTTACTACAGCATCCTCCTAAAGATAAATTACATAGAATAATAATAATGCGTTGAATGTAATCTAAATGGAGATTTGGTCATGAGGGCACCCAGTAACCTATCTTCTACCCATAACAGAGCAAGAATTCTTTTTTTTTTTTTGAGACAGAGTCTCGCTCTGTTGCCGAGGCTAGAGTGTCGTGGCATCAGCCTAGCTGAGAGCAGCCTCAAACTCCTGGGTTTCAGCAATCTTTCTGTCTCAGCCTCCCGAGTAGCTGGGACTATAGGCATGTGGCACCATGCCCGGCTAATTTTTTTCTATATATTTTTTTAGTTGTCCAGATCATTTCTTTCTCTTTTTAGTAGAGACGGGGTCTCGGTCTTGCTCAGGCTGGTCTCAAACTCCTGACCTCGAGCGATCTTCCCGCCTTGGCCTCTCAGAGGGCTAGGATTACAGGCGTGAGCCACCACACCTGGCCAGAGCAAGAGTTCTTGAGGAAGACATGAGTTTCCATCCTGAAAACTAACATACAGTTCTACTGGCATGTGCCTATTTGTTTCCTTCCACTGGATAAAATTAAGTAGCTTGGACATTTAAACAAGGAGGTCAGAATACATTGTCCTCAAGTCCAGGTTAAGATTGCTCTTCTTACTGACTGACTGGGGTTTCTACGAATAGCGATTAGGAACAATTGTCCTCCACCTGTTCTTTCCCCAGGATACACGTGATAATGTTGACTGCTTCTCACAGATATGGCAAGTTACCTCAAGCAAGTTCCCTAGGCCTCAGCTTCTGCAAATACAACAATAATAAAAGAACACACCTTGGGATGGTATGAGGATTAAATTGGATCAGCAAATGTGAAGTCCCCAGTACTCTGCCTAACAAACAGCAGGTGCTCTATGGTAGTGGCCATCATTATCATTATTGTCATCGTCACCATCAAGGCACATTTCCTGTGCCTCATTTACCACTATTTTCACTGTCTCACAAACAAAAATACATAGTCAAGGAGGCAGTCTTGATGAAGAAAGGAGGTGCTATAAAATTGTGCCAGGTGTCACCTTTCCAACAAGGCCACCAATTTTTTTTTTTTTTTTTTTTTTTTTTAGAGACAGGGTCTCACTGCGTTGCCCAGGCTGGATTCAAACTCCTGGGCTCAAGCGATCCTCCCAGCTCAGCCTCCTGAGTAGCTGGGACCACAGGTGTGTGCCACTGTGTCCGGCTAAGGCTATCAATTTAAATCTGTATAAGTACCCAGAAATCTCCCAACTATAAAATTCACAAGGTAGACAATTGCAACACAACCCAGAAACATAAGTATAGTCAGACAGTAATTAGAGAACTGTGGCAAAAGTCAAAGTCACACAGGGAATCAAATGAGCAAGCACATGACTGGGGACCCAGGGGGATGGGCCTAGAGGGCAGCTGGGGCCTGGAAAGGAAGGGCTGCTGTGGAACATACTCCTAGCACATCACAACTTCTGCACAAGTGCTTCAAGCATACGCGGGGGAAAAGGAACTCTAATGGAAGAAATATTTTTGTGCCAGCTATTTTCTAGTTCAGTTGCAAAAAGTGTGATTCCCGTCCTGACAACCCCTTAGCACGGGAAGCCCAGTGTCAGAAAGCCCATAGGTGCCACTGCTGCACAACACGCGAGGTGACACTCTTTCCCACTGGGTGGCTTACTTGTTACTGTCGCGGTACTCATAGATATGACATCCTTGAGGCAATCCAGTCTCATGGTCCAGAGTAAAAGCAAGCTTTAGCTGAACAGAGAGAGAAGAGAAAGACAAATTTTAGGCAGCATGCTCTTCTCATTCCGATAGCTGAAATGAAAAAAAAAAAAAAATCTAGGAAAGTCACACTCCTTCCAGTCAATGTGTTTGGAAAACCTGAGCCGGCCCGCTGGGAAGAGCCCACACAGTACAGGGACTCTGTCTTCAGAGGATTGTTCCCAGGACTCTACTTGGTCATTCAGCATGAAAACAATACATTTATTTAGTGCCTACTTTGGGCTATAGCTGAGCCAGCTGAGGGGGAAAGAACAGTGACAGCAGCAGAGAGGGGCCTCCCTCATGGTCTTAGAGTCTAGTGGGGACAACGGCAATCAAATAACCACACCAGTGAATATGTATATGTGGGTGAAGCTCCAATTAGAATAGGTTCACCGAAGCAAGAACAAAATCCAGGTTCTATGAAAGTAAATAACTTGACCTAGACAGAATAGGGATGAGGGAGGGCTTCCCTGCGTCAGGAGGAGATGGTCACCTGGACTGCGGGGAGGAGGGAGAGGGGGCGGAGAGGGTCCTCCTCAGCAGAGAGCACAACACATACAGAGGTCCTAGGGCAGGAGCTGCAGGAACTGAAGGACGGCAGGTGAAGCTGGACCCTGACAGATCCAGGGACATGGTAGGTGGTGACACTGGGGAGGACGATTGGGCAGAAGACGCAGGGCCTTCTTGGCCACACTGGAATTTCTGGCTTTAAAAGCAAAGGAGGCCGGGCGCGGTGGCTCACGCCTGTAATCCTAGCACTCTGGGAGGCCGAGTCAGGTGGATCGCTCAAGGTCAGGAGTTTGAGACCAGCCTGAGCAAGAGTGAAACCCCATCTCTACTAAAAATAGAAAGAAATTATCTGGCCAACTAAAATATATATAGCAAAAATTAGCCAGGCATGGTGGCGCATGCCTGTAGTCCCAGCTACTTGGGAGGCTGAGGCAGTAGGATCGCTTAAGCCCAGGAGTCTGAGGTTGCTGTGAGCTAGGCTGACGCCACAGCACTCACTCTAGCCCGGGCAACAAAGCGAGACTCTGTCTCAAAAAAAAAAAAAAAAAAGAAAAAGAAAAGGAAGGGGCAGATGAGGCAATCCGAGCTCCCTTTCAGCAAGATCCCTCCGGCTACAGCGTAGACCACAGTGGACCTTGGGGCAGAGAACAGAAGTAGGAGCCTGCAGGAGGCAGCCGCGAAGGAGTCAGGCAGTGGCCACAGGGCTGGAACAGGAGGGAGGGTGGGCAGGCAAGCTGGAGAGACAGGGACAATTTGAAATATATTTTAGAAGTTTTTAGAAGTAGAATCAACAGGATATGCTGATGGATTTGATGCTGGCAGTGGCAAGGACAGAAAGGAAGAAACCAAGGACAGTTCAAGCTTTTGATTTGAACAACCAGGCAGGTGACTGAATTTGGGGACAGGCAGGGAGTCAAAAGTTTGATATTGGACATGTTAACTCTGAGATACTCATTAACTTTCTTCAATTACAGAAGATGAGGCACAGGAACTCTGGTACAGTCTTGGTTTCTTCCTGGATTCCGGAGGGGAATGCTAAGGTGAGAGCAGAACTCCTACAGAGCTCAGAGAGATTCCGTGTGTCTTGCTAGAGCTGAGTTGGTTATGGCAACTTTAACATTTCCAAATGCAGAGCCAATTACTATATTTACAAATTCACTAGGTTTTTAAATCACCAGGGAAATTTTAACTAAAACTAACTGCACATTAGGAGGATACATTATTATAAATTTTTTTGAATTGCAAGGCTGTTAACACAGCTAATGATCTGCATCATTAGATGCTGGAAGATTTTTCTCTTCCTTAGTGGGAAAGGACTTCATAGGAATGGTTTGTCCTCTTACTGACCCAGATGAAAATATAAAAACAGAAACAAGCCCTTCTTTACCATCATGAAGCCAGGAACCTCAAGTCAAAGGCATGTTTTCCCTACAGAGCAGTGCTTGGATCTTCTCAGCCTTCTCCTTCAGTGAAATAAAAACGATTTTAAAAAATCTATGAATTACTACCCTTTCCTCTTTACCTGTTTCTTTGCAGCTGAGGTCAGGCCTATATTCACTCTGTCCATTTCAAGAGTCTGCACTGCTTAGAAATTTTCATATTCTTTGATTCAGTGATTCCAGTTGTGGATTTATAGCTTAGAAAAACTACCAGAAATGTAGGAGGAAAAGTTTTATTTGCAGAACTGTTGCCCTCAGTGTTATTTATTGGAAAGACTCTAAAAGTCCAGCAACAGCAGAAGGTTAAACAAAGTACCCCATAGTCACACGTGGAACAGCAGGCAGCTGTTACGTTATTAAGAATTTTTACTAACCCAAGAAAATATGTGGGGTAGATGAGATAAAGCAGGATACACACGTGATTATACAGTATACCATGAAAGTTATTTACAAAAGAACAGAGACTGCACCGAAGGAAGATGAAGGAAAGCTATGGAAACGGCAACAGTGGTTATCACTAGGTGAGAGGCTACAGGTGACTGTTTTACTTTCTCTGCGTTTTCCAAATTGTTCACAATAAGCATACATTACTTTGACACTGCATAAAACACTAATGTGTTAATGTGTTTTCCCCCTTATTTTATGGCTGGTGACTCACACTTCCTTACAGAATTCTAAGTCCCCTGGGTTTCCTGTGTCTTTTGGTCCCTGTTTTCAATACAGCTGGTCTTTGTGGAGTGTCTATGCCTGTCTTACCAGCCACTACCCAAGAAGTGTAGCAGGTAGCTTCTCAGCCAGTATGCAAGTAAACTTCCTGCTCCCTTATGAAAGGGGGCCTTGGGTCGGAGAGGACTGAGCACTGGGCTAGGACGGGGACGCAAGAGAGCTGAGCTGGCAAGGCAGGCTGCACGCAGGAGTGTGTGGACGTCATTTTGTCAGAAAGAAGAAGCCACAGCGGGTTTCAGGGCAGAAGACAGACCCACTCTGACGGTCGGGAGGAGAATGGGCTGAGGTGGGAGAGCCTGGAGACGGCCTGGCAGGAGGCTGCCGCAGGGGCCTGATGAGACCGTGAGCATCTCGCTCAGGGCAGAGCAGTGGGGAGGGGAGTGCTGGGAGACAGCTAAGAGGCAAGACTGACGAGATGCGCAAGTGCACACACATCTAGCCATGTGACAGTGACATCTGGACTCTGCCTCCCAGCCCCCACTCAACTCCAGATCTCCCATGACCAGGTGAAAAACAAATGATGAGATAGAAGCTGGAATCCTCAGTCATGAAGGAATTGTGGGAAGTTTAATTCCAGGGGGTTCTCAAAGTCAGGAAACTATGTACACACCAATTTGACAAAAAGGCAACTCCGTGGAGGTGGTGATGGGGCAGGGTGGAGAGAGGACTGGGACAGAGGGCACTCATGTTTACTGACTGCCTACCAAGCCAGTGCTGTCTTTTATCGTGATAACCACCACCTGAATTAGGTATTACTACTTCCTTTTTATAGATGAGGAACTTGAGGCTGAGAAAGGTTAAGTAATTTGTCCAAACCACACTAGATTAGAACTAGAATTTCAACCCCAATTCATACTCTTTCCACCTTACCTGTGTCAAAAAGAATATTCAAGATTCTCTGCATTAGGCTGCAGGGTAGGTGGTACTGCTATTTACCCTGACAAGGAGGAACAGCAGGTCTGGGAGAAGAGTTTGGTTCAGTTTGGAATTGCTGATTTTAGGGTACCTGGAGGCATCTAGCAGAGATGAGCAGTAGGCTGCTGTATGTACATCTCTGGCATTTATAAGCAAGACTGACATCTGGAGGTACAAATTTGGCACAAAAGACTTCAGATGGTAAGTAAGATGGAATTGAAACTACTAGAGTAGCTGAGATCGTCCATAGAGACTGAGCAGAATAAAGAGAGTGGTGGATAGAATCCTTTGCAACACCTAGATTTGAGAGCTGGGTAATGGAAATGAGGAGTGGCCATGGAATGTTGAGTTACTATATCACAGGAGCCAAGGGGAAGGCTTGCCTTAGGGAGGGAGCAGTTAGCAGCATTAAATCCTTCCAAGAGGTCAAGTAAGAGAGAGTACATATCTCAAACAAGGAATCCATTGGATTCAGCAGAAAAAACTCTTAGGGGGAGCGGTAGAAGCAGAGATCAGGGTGCGACGGGTTGAAAAATGAGTAGAAAGCCAGGAAATGGGGATCAGGAGTATATACAACTCTTTTAGCAAATCAGACAGTAGTGGGGAAGAGGTGAGATTAATGAAACAGAATGGGAGGGGTAACGGGATGTGGGATTGAAGGGAGTAAGTGTGCAGATGACAGAGACTTGTTTAAATGCCGACAGGAGGAAGGCACTACGGAGGGAGGTGTGGAAGACACAGTAAGAGAGAGAGATAACTGAAGAGTCAGGTCTCTGAGATGACGAGCGATGGAAATCCAGTGTACAAGTTACAGAGTTTAAGTGTTTGGTCCAAATTAACACATAAGTGGCAGAACTGAAGTGTGGTCCATGTTGCTAAGCACTGGACTGGCCCGGCCTCCGAAGTGTCTGTGAGGTCAAGGAGAGGAGTTGTGGGAGTCACTGGGTTAGGGAGTGGCAGGGACTTGAGGCTGTGGTCAGAGAGCAGGCTGTGTGCCTGGCCTTGGAGATGGCCAACCACAAAATCCAAGGAATGGAGACTTGAAGGTGGGGGTCGGGGGAGCCTCCATGAGAGGTTTGAAATTCACCCAGGATGATGATATGCTGTTTCTCAGATAAAGCAATCCGCAAGGTATGTCCCCATAGATGTGCAGAGTGAGTGTGGGTGCCTACCATGTGCAAGGTTCAATACATGAAAGAATGAGTCCAGGTGGCCCCAGTAGCAGACATGGATGCATACCTTGCAGGCACTTCCCCCTTCCTGATGATACCCTAGTTTTCTTCAGCTATTCACACCCCCATCCCCTCCCCAGTCCAGGGGCTCCAGCAGGAAGCAGACCCAATCTCCAGCTCCAGGGCTGGACCTGACAGTTCTGAGGTCATCCCATATGCCTTTCAGGGACTGACCAGAAACCCAAGTGCACGGCATTTCTTAGCCCCAGGAAATGGTTCGGGAATGGACGTGTGACCCAACCAAGGCCAATGAGGTACGTGAGGATGCTTGCTGAGTGCCCTGGGCAAGGGCCAGGACTGCTGCAACCGGCCAGCCACCAGCCTGAGAACAAAGTCCACTCACAGAGGAAGCAGAATCAACAGACTGATAGAAGAGTAGTGCCAGAGCCTCGACGGGGCAGGCCGGGTCGCTGCCGCCCTCTGGACCTCTGCTACCCTGTGCCGTCTGTGCTCTTCGTTTCTCATGAGGACACTGACCGGTTACAGGTCTTCCCACTCCCTTGGCTCTGCTCTCCTAACCCACCCTCCACAGCTGAGTTATCTTTCTAAAACACAAACCTGATGACAATTCCCTCTGTAAGCACCTTTGATGGCTTCCTGCTGTTGGAGATATAAAAGTGAATTAAACACAGCCCAGGCTCTCTGGAGGGTGGCTGCTCACACGAGTCAATGTGGACTGGAACAGAGGAAGGGAAGAGGTGGGCACGTGCTGAGGGGCGAGTGCCAATCAGGGAGGCCCCCAGGGTAAAGAGCAGGAGTCCTAAAGGACAGAGAAGGGCCACATCCCTCCCCCACCCCAGCAGAGCTCCGTGCACTTCCCCAGGCAGGCATTTGGGCCAGGCCATGCTCTCTCAGACCTCTGTGCCCTTCCTCATGCCGTGCCTGCTTCCAGGAGAGCCCTTTTGGCCTGTCCATCCTCTGTGGAAGTGGCTCTCATCTTTCCCTCCTCTGGCATGCTGGAGGCAGGGCCTCTCACCCTTGTCACAGCAGGTGACCAATTTCATCCTTTCAGTTTTTACTCCTCCTTTGCCTTCAGTGAAGAAATTCTGCCTCACATCTGCCCTGCTCAGTAACTGTGCCACCAGACAACACACAGTAGCTCAAATGCTCAGTGTTCAGGTATTCCTATCTTGTCAGTGCCCCAGAAGAAGCACAAGGTCTCTCCCTCAACAATAGTTACTGGATACTTCCTACCTACCAGGCACAGCAAGGAAAGAGGCAGAGCCGGCGCGCTGGCTCTAGCCAAGGCCTGCAAGGACCCACACACGAAGCGGCTGAGCTCGGGAAGTCAGCGGGCAAGAACGGCAGCCGCCCTGAGACTTTACAAGGTCTTTCTGGTTCCGAAGGCAACTGCCGCATAAGCAGAAGAGCCCTCCACTACCCAGCCCTATCCCTGGGAATGGGCTTCCCTGAGGGGACAGTTCCAACTACACACATTTCTGGTAGTGGGTGAAGAGGGAAGGAAGCGAAAGGCCCAAGAGGCAGTCACATGGCTGCGCTGTCAGCCTCCCCAGCAGAGGACAGAGGCCTTTAGATGCGTCCGATTAGCGGAATGGCTTTCATCCTGACACAGGACAGGCCAGTCTCCCTTGGGCAGAAAATGAAAAAGCCTTGTACTTTCAGGGACTCAGGCTGCCATCACACAGCAGGGCAGGCTGTGGCAGCCAGAGCCTGAGACTTCTGCTGGAACCCCTTCTGCTCCAGGCCTCCTGCCCCAGGGAATTGTGTGGGTGAGCTCTGGGGACCAAGGCGAGTTGAAGGGCCAGGATTCTTGGAAGAGGAGAACTTCCCCCAGTCTGTGGGAACATGTTGGGGCTGTTAGGCCTGGAAGAGGCCCTCCTTCAGCACCACTGGGCTTTTTGGTGGGATGGCAGGGGAGACAGCAGGGCCATCCTCCCAGCAGGTGGCAACAGGTGAGCAATAAGAATGAGAGACTGAGGACTATGCAAGTCTTCCTCAGGGCTCTCAGATACTGCTGCTTGGGGATGACACTTCAGGGATACCTTAGGGGAAGAAGGAGTGTCCCAGGTTAGGCAGGAGGTGGGGGGAGCGGGATGGGAGTCATTTAATGTACCAGTAAAGGACATGTGACCTTACTTTGGATCCCAGCCCAGTGAATCCAGCGGGTCAGGTTACAGTCATAAGAATAACCAAAAAAGAGTGATGGGCTGGGACAGGAACGGGAGGCTAAGCAAGTGTGCCAGGTCATCTCCTGGGCTGGGGGGTCAGGCAGTCAGTGCACGGTCAGCTTTCTCAAACAGCCACACTTGCACAACAGTACGCACAGGCCACTGGGCACTGAACTCCATCAGTCAAGGAAGACACAAACTCAGAGCTTTTGGTGCTTGTGAAAAGTCCTAGCCTGACTTCGGAAGAGCAAAAAGGTGTTAAGAAGTTCAGGAATATCTGGTTTTATCCACAATAGCTCTCAGGTGACCTCTCATGGGCAACTGGGTCTCTTTCTGCATATCTCCTGGAAGGTACCTGCAGCCCCAGCAGGGCAGAGCAGTTCAGCCTTCTCGGCAGGTTGCTCCACGACCAAGCAGGGGACCTGGGAGCCCAGCTCAGCACGCCTCTGACAGGGGTGCAGTGAGAGAGGTCACTGGTGAAAGTAGAGTGTTAGTTCTTTGGCCAGGATTGCTCCAGGTCAAACCAACACGGGTTCTCCGGGAGGCCTGTTGAGTTTGCTTCAATCTGCTAGTTATTAGGACTAAGGTTCAAACGTAGGTCAAGGAGCAGCCTGGGAAGCCTCCAGCCTCTCCATGGTTGACTCTTCCCCTCACAGTCCACTGGGTCTTGCAGACTGTCCAACTCTTCCTTAAGCCAAAAGTGGCAAATCCTATCATAGGTCAAAGATTTCAGGTATGCCATTTACAGTATACTTAAAAAGAATAGAAAAGTTACTTCTACTTAGAGTCTTGGTTTTGTAATTTAAAAATCTGATTAGAAGGAAATCTCCACATTCTCAGAGGTGATCTTGAGTTTTTCTTCTTTAGTCTTCACTGTTTGGTTTGGATTTCCTAAGCATCATTTCTTTTTTTCCATCTCCTCTTTGCTTTCTTTTATAAGACAAAGATGCTGTGGCCTTTGCTTTAACTTGGTTAACAACGATTCTATGGCAATGTATTAAATTTCTTTCTCCTAAGTCCACTGAAGTCTTTTTGGACTTGGAGAAAGCTTTTTAAGAAAGAACTTGCTCATTCAGCAGGATTTTCCTCCCCACCCCAAGCTCTGGTTCTGACCTGGAAAAAATAAGAGTGAGAAAGAGCAAGAGAATCCTGCAGTCCTGACGCTCAACTTCACAAACCACAAAAAAGAACCTTGCTCCAGTAACGTAATCATGGAGATTTCTGGCACCTTGGTCTTTCAAGAAAAATACATCCATCTGCTGGCACAGGGACCCATCTAACTAAATCCTGTTCAGCATGGAGTTCCCGATTCATTAGTGTTGGAAAGTCTAGAGCGAGGCTGGCCGCTCCCACTGGATGACGCCTCCCTGCAGGGCCGTCTGTAAACCCCACGGCTGTGTTTTCACTTAAGGCCACTTCTCCTGACTCTGCTGCACCTTGTTCTAGAGGCTTGTTCTATTCTCATTAAGGTTAAAAATGACAGGACAAGGATTCTTCAATGCTGAGGTTTCACTTGCTGAGAAGAAAAAGTCTGTCTCCAGAGCTCTGGGCAACCCTCAGGGAAGCTGGTCATTAGCAAGGTCAGCAGAGAAGGGCCTGGTGCAGCTCTCATGCCCACGGGTCATGCTGCCGCCTCTTCTGAGGGCTACTTCACTGCTCAGCAGCAAGACCAGGGCAGAGGAACTGTGCTCGCTGCATCCCACACGACCTTCTGCCTTCATTACTAGGTGAGCCCAGCAGAGAGGAGTTTCTTTAGCAAAACAGGAGCCCCTTTGCCTCAGCAGCTTCCTGATCAGGCTTTATACAGTCACTGGGCTGGACCATGTTTTTGCCTCTCAATTTCCTGAGCAATATGAGAACAGTGAATACAAAGCATGAGGAGCACATGCAGACAGATACAGAGAGGGTGCAACCTGCTCATCCTACTCAAAACTGGAGCATTTTTGAGAATTTTCACGGCTGAAGAGGGTGACTATGGTGGAACGTTACCATATGAAACCATTCTGCTCAGAGCTCCAGGGTCCCAGACCCAGGGGCTGGAGTCACCCAAAGCTGCTTCCATGGGAAAGTGTCACTGTTGACTGCAGGGACTGCATATGGCCCCGCCAAATGCATGAAAATGGTTGTGCATCATTGTCCAGGTTTCCTTCTATATAAAATCTATCAATTCTGCCACCTACCTATTTGTTTTCTAAAGCTGCGGTCTTGCCCCCAGCAGTGGTGAGTACTCGTGCTTTAGACCTTGCTGAAGCCTCCTACTTCAGCGTGGCTGCTGTATGGCTTTGATTACACACTCAGTGAAGAGAAGCAAAAAGGGTCAGAAGCAGCCAAAGTGACAGGCTATCCACTCACTCAGGAGATGTTCTCTGCTTTATCCTTGAACCAAACCAGGCTATGGCCAAGTTTTCTACGCAGACCATATAGCTTGCACTCTCTAGTACACTAGCCTTCCTCAAGGGTGTTTTAATAACGTGCCTCTATTTTTACCAAAGTTTCTCTTAAGAAATAGCCTTATAAAATCTCTTTCTTAGGCCAGGAACAGTGGCTCACACCTGTAATTCTAGCACTTTGGGAGGCTGAGGCAGGAGGATTGCTTGAGGTCAGGAGTTCGAGATCAGCCAAAGAGCAAGAGCAAGGGCAAGACCTCATCTCTACAAGAAACAGAAAAGTTAGCTGGGTGTGGTGGCGTATACCTGTAGGACCAGCTACTTGGGAGGCTGAGGCAAGAAGATTGCTTAAGCCAAGAAGTTTGAGGTTGCAGTGAGTTATGATGACGCTACCGCAGCTTAGCCAGGGTGAGAGAGACCCTGTCTCTAGATAGATAAAATAAAATGAAATGAAATCTCTTTCTTCATTTGCCATAAGTGCAAAAGCTTTCCACTGTAACACAGTGCCCCCAATATCATGCCTCATGTGAGAAACTGCTTATAGATGCTAAGAAAAATATCCCTCAACTTTTAGTGAGGTTTGTTATAAGAAATTACCTTATAAAATCTCTCCCCTCTCCTCCAAGCAGGACTACCACCTTTCTGATACTGAAATCAGAAAATATGATGCCTAATGCTCTACATGCTTGCCAGTGGGAAAAAAATAAAATAAAAAATAATTTTAAAAAGAGAAAACATGATGTCCAGTCACAGGAACTGTGATCACCCTTCTAGATGTCATATTCCTTCTACCTCCCCCCTTCCTTGATTCTGATTTTCTGTCTTTCTATTATATTCATTTGTTTATTTCCTTCGTTGTAAGCCTTCTCAAATTCTTTTTAGAAATAGAATTTTACCTTATATAAATGAGGCAAAGTTCTTCAAAATATAAGCTAAACATACATAAAAATATGAGGTCCAGGCAAGTTTGAATACAACCTGATAAAACAGTGATCACGATGGTAGGCATTCATTTCATGGAAGAAAGAAAACGGGACATTTCCATACAATCCTCAGAGCCAGTGATCAAGCTGGCTCTATTCTTGAAAAAACAGGAGAGAACAGAATGATCTTCCAGGGAATTGGCCTCAGTTTCCAGGGACTTGAGAAGTCAAGAGTTATATAATATAATCCCAAGCGGGGAGCCAGCAGCTCTGGCCTTGTCGCTGTTCTCTCCCAGACTCCGGAGTGGTGGTGGGATTCTCATGGTGTTAGACTTTTCATCTAGTAAAACGGAGCTGGGTTCCCCTATCGTTGTTCTTGTGGTTTGTTTTATGGGTGAATGTGAGATACTTTCTAGGTTTACCGGAAGAAAGCACCTGTAACAAGCCCTTGCTATACTGGTTAGAAGAGAAGCTCTGAGAGTCCAGAAGAGCTAGTGCTCACATCTTCAGATGTTTTAATGAGACGCAAGAGGCAGTGAAGAGCTCTCCTGCATAAGGCTGTCTCGTGCAGCAAAGAGCAGTCGTCAAAGTTCATGACTTCATTTCATGCTAATTCTGTTTCTTTCCTCCCAGTAAAAGCCAAATATCTGGATAATATATTCTGGGACAACATTGTCATCTCAGGTCCCTTCTGGTCCTGGGGCAGCCAATCTATCCCCCTCACCTGCTCTCCTGCTCCTGCAACCTGGCTTCAACCTGCAGCAGGGAGCTTAGCAGCACCTCCTGGCAAAAGAGTCACTCTCTACCACCATCCAGCCACAAAATACTCATTGACCTGACATTGCTTAATGGATTGCTTGGAATAATCTGGAAGGGACACCTATGGGGCCTATACTTGGGGTTACCTGAGGGTCCTATTCCCATCCCAGATAATGACTTTTGTCTTAGATAGCCTGTTCCTTTGTAGAATAACACATCAATCTAAGAGATGCTGTTCTAACTGTGGTAAAAACCAAAGACCATTCATGACCAGCCCAAGCAACACAGTGAGACCCCCATCTCTACAAAAAATAGAAAAATTAGCCAGGTGTGGTGGTGCACACCTATAGTCCCAGCTCCTTGGGAGGCAGAGGCAGGAGGATGGCTTGAGCCCAGGAGTTTGAGAGCTATGATGATGCCACTGCCTAGGCAATAGAGTGAGAGACCATGTCTCAAACAAAACAAAACAAAATAAAACAACCAAACCAAAACCAAAACCAAAACAACCCCAAAGAACACATGGGTATTGTGAAGTTTAAAGAAAGTACTAACAAAAGATTACAGTTAAGCTGAAATGCAAAGACCAAATGGAGGGTAATTAGGAAGGGCCAGGATCCATTAAGAAGGAAAATGAATAAATTTTCTATTTGTCATGCTGTGAAAAATTAGCTATGGTTATAAAGAATCCTTAGGTAATCTCACATAGTTGAAAATCACTTAAGAAACCAGACATAATTTAAGTGTTAAAAAATAAGTTGCACAACAATCTTAGGAGAACATTTTCATTAAGCAGAAATGTGTTTTCCCTTTAACCCCCACATATAATCTCTCCAGGGGCTCTGGAGCAGAACTCAGGGGGATCGTCAGAGGCTCTCAAAGTCTAACTTTCTAGTCCAGTCTAGATCCTCTTCTGCCCATTAGACAAGTTTTCTTTCTAGAATGCCAAAGAGTTTGTGATGCTTTTGCTTTCACTTTCCTGCCTGGGGCACAGGCCTTATGACATGAGGAAGAAACTTATTCTGCTTGTGAACACAGGTACCTATGAAAACAACCAACAACAAGAGGCCACTCAGCAGAGAGGTAAAGAGTGCCGCCTCTTCAGGCCGTCTGGTTTTGATTCCTGGCTTCATTTCCTATTAGCTATGGAATCTCAAGTCATTTTGCCTCTTTGTTCCTCAGTTCCCACCTATGTAAAAGGAGATAATAACACTATCTACTACACAGAGTTGTTGTGAACATTAAATGTCAAAAGACACATTAGAACAGTGCCTGGCTGTAGCAAACACTCAACGATGTTCCTGAAGTAGTAAGGCCTGAGGTAATTCCTGATAATGAGTTGAGATCAAAATTAAAAACATGATATTCCAGAACAAGCTGATAGGGACTCAACATTTCCAAATGTGATCACTCTAACACTTGAGGAATTTCCACAATAATAGGGCCCAACTTCTTCACCTGACCAATATTTGGGAAACCACTCTATCTGCAGGACTCACCAGAGCCGCAGCAGGAGGACACAATGCCTCAAAGCCTTGCCATCTGCCTAAGCAGCTCCTTGGACACCCCACTGCTCTCCTGTGGCTGCGCTGACATGGGGTCTCCTATCACAGGACAGCCCTGATTTTATTCCCTGGTGATGCCAGCTCCAGGGCTGCTTCAGACTGTGGCAATGTCAGGGAGGCCCTAGGCTTCTAGATGAAACTCACTACTCAAAGAAAACCTTCCTTGGCCCTGCTGGGTTGGCAGATGTACCCCAGCAATGGAAGGTGCCCAGCACTTCAGCACCAGTAACAACTTGTCCATTAATCTCTGCTTGGAGAAGGAGGAGGCCACACCTGTCAGAGCATGGCAGAGGGCTGGCTTCTGACAGTCCGGATACAAGAAAATTGCTTTTATCATGGTCTGATTCTTCTCATTTATTCTCAAGTTGGAACATGTCTCTCTAGCTGTGTATTTAATTATCATATTGTCCCAATTAGATTGTGAGTTCCAGTGGGGAAATCCCACCTGATTACTCTTTATGATCCCCCACAAAGTCTTTACCAAATAAAGCTTTAAACTAAGGGGATGCAGGGCCCTGCAATAAACAGCAGGATTCACAGGTTCCACATTCAACCAGACACTGTGCCAAGAACATCGTATGTCCAGGTGCTACTGCTCCTATTTTAAAGGTGAGGAAACTGAGGCTCAGAGGGATTAAGTAACTTGCCCACACAAGGTCAGGCAATTCTTGGCCAACCTGGAAATGGAACCCAAACTCATATGACTCTAAAGTCTGGGCACTTCTTACTGGGCCATGTTTGCTATTTCCTTTCCCAAAGACAGGGGCACCATGTTGGAGTCTGGGAGCTCCAACAATTTGCCTCTCTCCTCCTCTAGATCCTAACAGACACACAGGACAGCAAATGACATTCAGAATGTCACCCTTCTCGAGGCTCACTGGCAAAGGCATCATTGAAGAAGAAGGTGGGGACCTCCTGGTGTCCACTCAAATTTAAGACTAGCAACCTCAGTGAGAGGCTGCGCAGACTGAACCACCCAGCTGCAGGTGGAAAGGCTGGACTGGAGGAAGGGAACACCTGGGTGCGCTTGCCAGAGGCAGTGCCAAGCTTGGAGACTGGAGGTGCTAGGTAACCCCACTCAAGGGGAAAAAGTGAGAAAGAGAGAGATGGAATGGCCCCACCTTTTCATCTCAACGAACCTGCCCTCTGGTTGACATGGCTCAGTCACACAGCAAGGTAGTAATAAGACCAGAACTAGAGCCAAGGGCTCCTCACTGTCAGGGGTTGCAAAAGGCTAAAAGAGGAAATGTTAGCTAGTCAAAACACTGGATACCAGGAATAAAGAAAAAAAACAACAAAAACTAAGATCAATACAGGAACTATTATTATTCTATCAAAAAAACTGATTGGGGACTCATACAGCCAATTTCTGTTACTTAGGTCGTGGGCCCCAGCTGTGACTTCATCTGTAAAATGAAAGCCTCAAAAAGGTATCATCTAAGGTTCCTTCTGGCTCTTCATTTCGCAATTCCGTAAGCAATCACTTGTTGAGCATTGTCTCTGGGCTGTTCAGCATTGTGCCAGCACCATGGAGGCTCAGAGAAGGATCTGGTAGAGTGGCCTGCATAGTGCAGATGAGGCCTGAGATGAGTCTGGCAGGACAGCACAGATTTGAAAGATGCAGGTGGGAGAGATTCGAGATACGGGAAAAGACAAGACCTTTAGCTCTCCTGGGAGAGAGACCACATGGATGGTACCGATCACTATATCCCTAGTACCTTCCAGCGTCTTTGGCAAGGTTGGTGTTCAACAGATAATTGTTGATGGAAAAAATGACCAAAACCAGAGAAATAAGAATGAATATTCAGTGTTCCATGAATATGTAAGAGACTGGTCTGACTACAAAGTGGACGGTACACCTTGGGAACAGGTAAAGAAATATTGATGACAGTATCTAAAACGATGCTAAGCACAGCAATGTGTCCTCTTGCAGGATTCTCCTAACAGCCTCATGGGTGGGTGTAGCTGGGAACTGGGGGACTCACATGGGTAGAGTCACAAAATTGCAGCCTTGGGACTTGAACCCAGGGGCCATGACTCTTCCATAAGAACAATGAGCCTCAGCTGACATCAAACAGACACTAAAACCTGGACCCTCTTCTAGTTTGTGCCCCCCTCCTAGGGCACCTGTAGCTGGGTGATGTGGATTGCTGTCTGACCGCAAGCAGCCCTTGAGCTGAGATCCGGCCATTTCTCAGGGGCAGTGCTGGTATCCCATACACAGGAATTAAAAAAATAAACATTTTTTATTCTGAGATAATTGTAGATTCACAGAAATTACAAAGATAGTACAGAGAGGTTCCATGTACCCAGCACCCAGTTTCTACCAAAGGTTACATCTTAATGTACAGTATGATATCAAACCCAGGAAAATGACACTGGAATAATGTGTGTCTAATTTTATGCCATTTTTGGTCATATGTGTAGATTATTCATGTAACTGCCACAGAAATCTAGATACAGACTGTCCCCCTCCCTACAAAGGTCTTCCTTGGGCCACCTTCCTCTCCCCCACCATCCCTAACTACTTGCCACCACCCATCTGTTCTTTTTCTCTATAATTCTGTCATTTTGAGAATATTATCTAAATGGAATCATACAGTATTTTAAATCACTCTTCAAAATTATCCTAATATCAGGTTGATCCATTTTTTAGGTCTGTAGAAGAATATAAAAACAACATCAATACCCATACCCATCAAGAGAAACGAAAAATTAAGCAGAATAACTTTCTATCCCTGTTCTGCCACTTCTAGCTATGTGATTTTTGACAAGTTACTTTGGCACAAGTCTCAGTTTCTCCATCTATAAAAATGGGTATAAGGCTTAAGGATTAAATGAGGGTAACATGTGGAAGCACTTGGCAAACAGCAGCCTCTCAATAAATTCTAGCTGTTTGTTATTATTAATGAAAAGCCAAGGAAGTCTCTTGCTTCTTTATAGAAAATAAGGCTCTTAATGGTTACAGACGATTAAGGAAATGACCACACCAGCCCTTAAATGACCTCAGGTTATTCTTCCCACTTCTTCCCAAAGCTCCAATGTGGAAACAACCTGGGCACTCTTAAAAGGCACTTCCAACATCGTGTGCACAGCCTCATAAGAATAAGCACCCATCACCGCACCAGATGCACCAGGGGGCCTGGAATTCTGAAAGTGGGGAAGATGGCCAAGTGCTCTCCGCTTAGCTACAGAATGCCTCCAGAGCAGCGGGTTTGTGCAGAGGCCCCAGCAGCACACTGAGCACAGAGAAGGGGCCAGTGCCAAAGAGAGGCAGGGGTCAGATGTGTGATTGAATTAGGTGCTGTGTGGGTACTCCACAAAGCTCAGCCTCACTCAAAGGCTGCATGTGAGAAGGGGACAATGGCCTGCACTACCCATGAGGTCACCTTTACTATGACAAGCTATGGAAATCTGAAAAAATCTCCCCAAAAACCACATATGCAAAGACTCCATTATACAGTTGAGAGAGCACTCGACTTTAAGCCTTTGAGTAGCTGGGAACCCAGCACAAATGGCTGGCTATGTCTAAGCAATATGCCCAAGGCCCATTGAAAACAGGACAAAACAGGGCATTCAGGATCCTTCATGATTTATGGAAAGTGGCATTGTCTGAGCCTCTGCATGGCACCAGCAGGGGTGGGAAGGAGGGCACTCCTCCTGATGGCGGGGTCACCCCATGTGTCTCCTGTTCCTTGGACTTTTCAACTCCCCTGGCCCTCATTCACTCACTCAATTTTTCTCCTTTGAAGTTATAGAATACGCTCTCATCTATCACTGACATGTTGGGTTTCAAAAGGACTGGGAGTGAATTCACTCTCCCTTTTTTTTTTTTTTAATAAATGAGAAGGTCTCAGCTGGAAGAGAGAGAGCAGGAGGTAAGGAGGGAGGGGTGCAGGCAAGGAGGAATGATGGCTGGTTTCCCCTAGTTCCAAGCAAGCGTCTGGGCTCGCAGTGGGGGTGGAGGCTCTCATGGTGTGCCACTCACTGCTCCTAAGTGCCTGTGTGGCTCACCTCGACCTCACCACCAGGACTTCACGTTGCACGCTAGTCCTCCTCTTGCTGTACTTTGGGAGGTGTGAGCAATCCTGATGCTTCCATGAATGTTTCTTTAATTCCAGCAGAGGCAGTGGCCTGTGCCAGGGCAGGAGAGGAGCACCGGACATCTGGGCCCGGCCACCTCCTGAGTCTTTTTAACTGATGGCCCAATGAACCTCAAGCTTGGAGGGTCCAGCTGATGCCTGCTCGTCCTCCCTGGTGGCGGTGGTGCTCCTAGGCGGTGCTATATCCACCCAGCTTCCCAGTGAGAAATCCAGGAGTATCCCGATGCCCCTCCTTGGCTCTGATTCCACCTCCTCAGTGCCTCCCTCATCCTGCCTTCCTATCAGCTGTGGGTCTCAGGCCAGAGGCTCGCCTGCATGACTGCTGCAGCCACCTCGCTGGCTCCTTGATGTCCACGCCTTCGCCTCTCTCAGTTCATTCTCTACAGAGCTGCCAAGAAGATCTTTCTAAAAAGAAGGTCCTATCCCATCACTCCTGTACATAAAATGCTTCAACAGTACCAAGTAGAATTCAAGAAAACACTCATATTTCAAGGCAAAGCAAACAATTTCCTCCAGATCAGCCCTGGTTACATCTCCAGTAGCATCTCCCACTACCACTGTGAGCCCTTCCTATGACACAGCCATGCCAACGGCCTGCACATTCCAGAACATACCAAACCACTGCAATGCTCTGCCTGGAACATTCTTGGATAAGCCATTTCCAACCTGTTCTCAACTGCCCTCCTTTATAGGAATCTTTTGCCGGCTCCTCTAACCTAGCTCGGATCACACTCTGGGCCATGGGTTTCCTGAAGACAGGGCTGTGTCTTATCTGTCTTGCAGTGACTGACACAAAGCTGATTATCAATGTTGTTTTCTGAACACTTTGGCTGCAATGTATTTTCCCACGGATGAAAGATGGCAGGCCTCTACTTAGCTTGGCTGGGGTTGGTCATTTCACAGATTTCTATCAAACATTAGCTGCACATCCTTCCCAGGCGAGCAGTCCTTGGCCTCTCACCCACACCAGGCTTTCTTCCCACCACATTACACTCCAGCTGTTCTGAGAAAACTCAATTCCAAGGGCAGTCACTAGTAAGCTGCCTTGTTGACTATAATTGTTAAAAGCCTCTCAGTTACGAGATTAAAGCATGATTGGGTGAGTCACTGACATGGGTGTTTGCATGTAATCGGCAAAGTCCTGTGTTTGGCACCATTCACCATTCCAACTTTGTGCAACAGTGAGAAGGATTTATCTCTAAAGTTTAGAGGTTTTTCTCTTATCATCCTGTACCTGCTTTCAAAAGATACGATCTTCAGTTTGAGGCCAAGTCTTAAACCAGAGAGGCCTGGTATCTGTTTAAAAGCCACTCACTCCTAGGGCAACTTCTGAGGTATACACCTCCTTTTCCGGTGGCTCATGGAGGGACCATGCATGGCAAGGCTCCCAGGACTCGCTCCATCCCAAATCTGCTCAGGTGTGTCTCTCTGTTGCTGGAAGTGTTTTCAAAAAGAAACTTCAGTGCTTGGGAAATATGTGTTTAAAAGAGAATGGAGAAACTAAATGCAAATATAAAATCACAAAACTTCCAGAAGAAAACATAGGAGAAAATTTTTGTGACCTTGGGTTCATCAAAGATTTCTTAGATATGACACCAAAAGCACAATACATAAAAGAAAAATTTGATAAATTTGACTTCATCAAAATGAAAAACTTAAAGGAGGATGAAAAGCCAGAAAGAATGAAGAGATAAAAATATAAAAAGACAAGCCAAAGACTAGGAGAAAATATTTACAAATCACGTACTTGGTAAAGGATTTGTATCTAAAATACAAAAAGAACTATCAAAACTCAGTACTAAGAAACCAAACAACCCAATTAAAAGATGGGCAAGAGATATGAACAGATACTTCACCAAAGAAGATATGCATACAGCAAATATGCACATGAATAGATGCTCAACATCATTAGTCATTAGAGAAATTAAAGTTAAAACCACAATGCAATACCACTACATACCTACCAGCATGGCTAGAAAACATAACAAACAAAAAACTGACAATACCAGGTGCTGGCAAGCATGTAAGAAGTAGAAATCTCATACACTGCTAGTGAGAGTGCAAAGTGGTAAAGCCACTACGGAAAACCGTTTGGCAGTTTTTTATGAAGTTAAATACATACTTATCATATAACCCATCAATTCTACTCCTAGGTATTTACTCAAATGAGATGAAAACTTAGCCATACAAAAGCCTGTAGGTCCAACATAAACATTAAAAAAAAAAAAAAGCCTGTAGGCAAATGTAGCATTGTTCATATTGTCAAATACTAGAAACAACCCAAATATCCTTCAACTGGTAAATGGACAAACTGTGGTACATCTAAACAACAGAATACTCCTCTGAAACAAAAGGGAATGACTGCTGATACACACAAGATGGATAAACCTCAAATGCGTTTTCACAATAAGTGAAAGAAGCTACACTTAAAATGCTACCAACTGAATGACTCCATTTGTATGACATTCTGGAAAACCCAAAACTCCTGAGACAGAAAACAGGTTACTGGTTGCCAGTGGCTGAGGGTAGAGAAGAAGGCTTGACTACAGAGAGGCACACAGGAATTTTCTTGGTGATGCAGCTGTTCTGTATCTTCATCGTGGTTACATGACTACACATGTAGCCTGAAGAAGAATACACTCACAAGGGTGAAGTTTACTGAACATAATTTACCTTAGTAGGGAAAAAAGTGAATCTGGCTAAACGTGCCTGGCGGGTTTAATGCTTACGGTGTTATGAGATTTTAGTGATAGTATATAAAATCTGCCCCTTCACAGAAATGGCAAAGAAAAGACTGAAGATTTGATCGAGCCCACAAGCAGAAAAACAAATGCAAGTCAAAACAGCAATAAAACACAGTTTCTAACCTATCATATTAACAAAGATTAAATAAAATCCACAAACTCTGAATTTGGTGAGAAGCAGTGACAATGCACTATTGTTCTCTTCTGGGAAAAGCCCAAATTAGTCTAACCTTTCTGGAAAATACAGTCATGTGTCACATAACAAGATTTTGTTCAATGATGGACCCCATATCTGACGGTGGTCCCATAAGATTACAGTACCATATTTTTACTGCACTTTTTCTATGTTCAGATAGACAAATACTTAGCATTGTGTTATAATTGCCTACAGTGTTCAATATAGTAACATGCTGTACAGGCTTATAGCCTAGGAGCAATAGGCTTATCACATAGCCTCAGTGTGTACAGGCTAGACCATCTAGGTTTGTGTAAGCACACTCAATAATGTTCACACCATGATGAAACTGCCTACGGATGCATTTCTCAGAATGTATCCCTGTCATTAAGTGACACATGACTGTAATCTAAAAGTCAAGAGCTTTAAAAATGTACACTTTTTAGGATATATAGACAAATGTTATTATTAATACTAGGTGACCAATGGCTATTTTTTGTTTACTTGTTAATTTCTAAATTTGTATAAGACAAACATGTATTATGTTTATAATAAAATAGTAAGAGATAAAAAAAAGAGAAAAGTAGCCCAGAAAAAAAGTTAATTTCCTTTAGTCCAGTAATTTTAAGAATGCCTTCCTACGGAAATAATTCAAAATGAATTTTACATTTTATGCATAAGAATATTAATTACAGTATTATTTATCACAGCAGAAGCTGGAAACATTGTAACTGTAACAACATTAGGAGTGCACAGTGCCATATTTCCCAGTTTATATTTGCCTGACTTGGAATGTGATGTGCAAAACTGCAGCACCTTCCCTTCCTTGCTCACAAATCTTACCTGCATTAATGAAGCCAGCAGCACCAGGCCTCAGTCTGACCCCTTACTACCGGGCTCCCTCCACATACCCAGCCGAACCAGACTGCTCTGCTTCCCTGTGGAGCACAGGCAGGGACGCTCCTTCTGGCCCGCATCTTCATTTCAAATCCTCCCCCTCCCTGCAGACCAATTTGAAGCACCACAAAGGAGCTAAACTCTCCAAGCCATGGCTGCTGATGCCACAGCCCTGTAGTGGAATCTTTACCATGTTCTTCTCTGTGTTAGAGGTAGCTCTTCTGTGAAGACAGAAATGGGCCTTTCTCAGCATCTGGCCCTACAGCTAATACCTGTTGGGTGTTTGCTATGTGTCAGGTGCTGTTCTTAAGTGTTTTATGGGTACAACTCATTCCTAATAATATCCCCATAACATAGGTACTATTACGATCTGCATTTTACTGATGAGGAAACTGAGGCACAGAAGGGTTAAAGTCAGGCAGCTGAGTGACAGTGTCAGGATCAGAGAACCCAGGCAGTCTGACCCAGGGTCCATGCCCTTGATCACTACACTGTCCTGCCCTGCAGGAGATTCTCAGTCAATATTCATTCACTGGGAGCTGGCAGCAACCAGGAGAATTGAGAGTCTGCACCTGGCGCAGTACAGTCCGGAGTAGAAACACTACCAAAGAGGAAGAGGTCTGAGCGAGGCGTATGGGCAAACAGATCTCTACAGGGATCAAGAAGGTGATCTTGGCAACTAGGAGTCAGGAATTCAGGCCAGGAAGCCAGGAGGGTCCAGGAAAGGGAGGAGCTCAGAGTTCTGCTCACGTCTAGGTGAGCTCAGCATGTGCTCTGGCAGGACTTTTAGGGAGTCTTGGCTGGAGGGAAGCTTGGAGGAAGCGCTAAGTCCCAGTACTTAGCTGGGGTGGAGGGCAGGAAAATGGAAGGAAGGGATCCTTGTTTTTTACAGATGGAAAATGACTGTAGAAAATCAGCTCCAAACTGCCTGATGGCCAAGCCAGCATTCTCAGAGCTCAGTCGCAGCGCCCTGTTCAAATATGCTTGGAGCCCATGAGACTCTGTTACTCAGCACATCACCTTCTCTCGGAGACCGGGAGCCTAGTGCTGACCAGCAGAAGGAACCTGCTGGGATTCCCTCCCGGGCTGTTGGCCTCACCTCCTTCCACAATGGAGATTTCCTTTGCCCTGGGAGGTCCCAATTAAGGGGCAATTAAATAATTTCTAATATGGGTTCAGTATTTCTAGTATTATATTCTAACAGCAAATTGCTAATTTCCATTTTGTACAAAAGGAAACTTTTAAACAGAGAGTGCACATTTCTGATCAACTTTGAAAGTGGCCCCTTCAAACCACGACGGGTGTTCTCACGTAGAACTCTAATGTGGCCACTTCCACACATGGCCCAGGTGCAACATGTTGTCCAGGCTTTTCCTACATGTCCCTGTTTCATTGGTTCCTATTTCCTCCAGGAGACAGCAAGCTACTCTGAGGGCTGGGACCATGTTCTAATCTTCTCTTTGTCCTCCATACCTAGCAGAGCACTTTGTACCTGGTAGATATACTCAAAAAATATGTGGACAATGAAAAAGATAAATAAAAATGAATATTTTTTTAAAGTTATAAAATAATTTTAAAGCTCTTAACTTCTCTTTGGTTTGAAAATGCCTGCCATATATCACTTAAAATGGGCACAGTGTCCTTCAGCACCCATGAACCTCACGGTGACATGCAGCTCCCTTTTAACAGCTTTGAGCTAGCCTAGCAACACACTCAGTGATGTACTGCGTGCCTCTTCCCTGCCCAGCACCAAGCTAGATTTATGGGTGAGAAAGAAGCAACAGCGAAGTATCTGCCTTCCACATAGTTATAATCAAGAATGCAGGCAGGGAGGGAGAGGAAAGGGAATAAAGAAAACTATGAAACAAAAAGAATGAAAACCTATGATGTTCTGCACAGGCACCCAGGGGAGGAGAGACTGGAGATATCTGGAGGAGGAGGAAGTCTATTTGGAGGCTCTTCTGGAGGGAGTGGGGTGTATGGGACTGGGGGGAGCAAGGGGAGGTCCGGCTCTGCAAAGGCAGGGCAGGAGGAAAGTTAGGGCTTGGTGGGAAGTAGGGGACACCCAAAGCAGACTACATAACAGAGGGCCTGCAAAGGCAGGAGGTGCTGGGACCTGATGTAGGAATCTAGAGTTATCACGGACTTGTCTGAGATGAAACAAAATGAGGAAAAGACGAGACAATTGAATAGGTTTTCCACAAAACTCAACCAAGTCAATGTAAAAGACTGCTCTGTGTTGTGAAGTCTTCCTTTGTTTTGGTGCTAAAATGTTTTCATTTATAAAATGATGGAGATAGTGGATGGTAATTGGCTTTTTAAAGAAAATGTCCTTCCTTGGCAAAATAAAAAGCCAACAACCCTATTATATCTTGTTCTTAAAAAAACTTTGGAAATCTTATTGGTCTATGACATTCGCTTCAGAAGACGGCAGGCTCCTCAGTGACAAGGTGAAGGCAGCATTCCAGGGAGTGCAGTCTGGCAGCAGTTTAGGACAGGCAGCTAAGAGAACAGAAGGATTTTGGCCTTAGCAGCAGAGCCCCCAGCTCACTGCACAATGAAAATCGAAATCAACTGGGCCTGCCCCAAGAAGCAGTCATGGTTGAAATCTAAGGATCAGCTGCAAGGGTTCCCTTTCCCCAACGCAGGTTTTACTAACGTCAAAGAATTCCATGTCTCTTATGTAGCTGTTGGCTCACATTCCAGTGACGTGGGGTGTGACATGGGGGCAGGGCAAGGACGTGCAGTGTGTCCTGTGAACAGAAAGGGGAGAGTCCAACTGCTTCCTAATTATGAGTATAATTATCCAAGAGACAAGGGACCAGAGGAGCCAAATTCTGTTCCATCTGTTAAGGCCACTAACCTGAAAGGATGGCATTTCTGAGAGGAACAGGGGCACTGGCCGGGGCTCTGCTCAACCCCCCGAAGTTCCTTATATATCATCTGGTCAGCATGAGAGCCTTTGTCTCACTTCGCTGCCCCCTGGAAATGCCAGGAACTTAACTTTGAGTCATCTGGGCACATTTTCAACTCTGACTGGGATGTGAGTTATCTTCCTTTTTCAGACAGCCCAGCAGCAACTAACACAGATCTTCTGTCTTATGGAAATCATTTCCATTAAAAGCAAAACCAAGCTCTGATCAGAATTTTGCAGAAAGAGTATTAGACTGGAGATCCTACCTTCACACACACATCATTTCCATTCCCATCATGGGGCTGGGGAGTAGCAGCTGATGGTAGCCCACCCCAGAGAGAATCTTCTCGAGATTTGGTGCCTCCCCATCTTTCCATGCTGACAGGCCAGCACCTGCCTTCCCAGGGTGGTACAATGGGGTTCTCTTTGCCTTCCCCTGGAGAGCCCTTCTGCCAGTCTCCCCTGAAGGGAGCACAGCTCAGCCCCGAGAGGTGAACACAAAAGTGCTCAGGATGCCTCAGAAGCACTGCCAGTCCCCTGAGGTGCTAAAGCTTCCTGGCTCCTCACACCTGTTCAGGCAGCTCCTCCTTGAGAAAGTCCTCATTGCACCTTGTTCTAAACCCTGGATGACCTGGCAAATAATCAAACACCCAACCCTTTTATTCACATGGGGGAAGAACTGCTCTCTTCATAATGTACGTTGAATTCTCTTATATAAACACACCTCTCTTCTAAAACTACAATCTACTCTCCTGACCACAGCTACCATCATCTTTTTTAAAAGATGAATACAGCCGGGCACAGTGGCTCACGCCTGTAATCCCAGCACTCTTGGAGGCTGAGGCGGGAGGATTGCTTGAGCTCAGGAGTTCGAGACCAGCCTGCGCAAGAGCGAGACCCCGTCTCTACTATAAGTAGCTGGGCACAGTGGTGCGTGCCTGTAGTCCCAGCTACCCGGGAGGCTGAGGCAGAAGAATCACTTGAGCCCAGGAGTTTGAGGTTGCTGTGAGCTAGGCTGATGCCACGGCACCCTAGCCCAGGCAACAGAGTGAGACTCTGTCTCAAAAATAAATAAATAAATAAATAAATAAATAAATAAATAAATAAATACATAAATACATAAATACCTTGAAACACCTGAGGAAAAAAAGCAGGGGCCTGGGATACAAAGGTGAAGAAGATGTTGCCTTTACTCTTAAGGAACTCACAGTCTTACAGAAGGAGACAGGGAAGCAAATGGAAAGTGACAAGGCCAAGTGGCAATGTGATAAAGGCAGGTGACAGGTATAAATAAAGTGTTAGGGGAATCCTGAGAAGGAGGGATGCATGGGCTGGCCCTGCCTGGGAAAAGCAGGGGATGGCAAATGCAAACCTCTCTGCAGTAGGATTTGGAGTTTCAATCTTCAAGTTCTGGAAGCTGAGAAAGGTAAACCAAGAGGTTATGGGGCAGGGTGGAGGAAGTAGGGTGGGGGTAGGGCTTTTTCCATCTGTAAGATGTGAGCCTGAATATAGGCAAGCAGAAAGCACCAGAAGACAAGTGAAAAGCTTCTGGAAATTGGGTAGGAGTGAAGTTTGCTTTCTAAAGTTATTTAAAAAGCAGTCTTCAGAGTTCTGCTGAGGATCTGCACTGGCTGTTCTGACCAAGAGCAGAAGCATTAGCTACTGGCCCTCACCGGCACACCTTGCACTGAAAGGTCCCGTCCCGAGCGTGCCCAGGCTAGTACTCCAGTGCACAGCTTCCTCTCCATCTCTGGCCACTTTCTGTTCACACGAGTCACTCCAATCAGAGCTTCTTTTTACATTAACTACTTCTGGGCTATTTCAAATACCTGAACCCACTCAAGCTGCCTTCTCTATCCAAACTGTATCGGTATTAGAATATTGTGATCTCAGTCTCACAGGCATGATTATTTTCTCAGTGGGTTCAGAACTCAGAGAGAGGAGTGCGATGGGATAAATCCCTTAAATCTCACAGGGTGGGTACTCCATGCCTTTCAGCTCTTTTTCACTTTCATCACAGTGTGGCTTGCAGCTTCACCTGCAAGTTAGCCTTCCTTCTCTAATCCCGCCCCCCTGAATAACCATCAGGTTTGGGACTCTGTCAGCCCTGTCTCAAATGACTGCGTCCTTTCTTGCAAGTACATATAGTTCTTCTGCTGCCTAAGGCTCTTTCACGGAAGTATGAGCAGTATTGTAACACAACAGAAACTCAGGAAGTACCCCTCCCGTGAGGGTCCAAAGATCATGTCTGAGTCTTTTTAACAACTTTCAGAATAATGCTACCCATATTCCTTCTAATTTTTGAAAATTAGGAGTAAATGACTATGTGACATGCCTGAAGGGAGAGTGAGCACATGAAGAGTTTAAGCTTATAATAACAAGCTGCTCAGCAGAGTTAATATGACACGTAATGATATATATTAGTTTTTATGTATATATTAACAAGCCACAAACAGTGATCAGCTCACATAAGTGGCTGTAATTAGTATTACTTATGCACAACTGGGTCAAGTTTTCAAGTATGTCTCTTGTCCATGCCTTAGGATGCATCAGTATGGACTGTTTTCCTTGATGCCATATGAAATTAAAGTGCAATAACGAAATCAATCTTGGTTTCTTTCTCTTGCTCTCTCAAAGGAAAGATCCCAGCACCCCCGTGACTGGAATTCTTGTGCTCTCCTGTTCTCCCTGGAGCCCAGGGATGCAGCTTGTTCCCTCCCTCAGCTGCTCCCCCGCCCCACCCTCTTCCATAGCAGCCATCCTAGATAGCCTGGGCGCTGACCAGCTCGAGAGAGAGCAGACTCTTGGCTGTGGATTTCATTTTATAAATGAAATAAATAAATTTAAATGAAAACTTTGCTAATATAATATGAATATTATAAAACTCGTAAATAGGGAAAAACTAGCAAGCTAATAAATATTCTTCAAGCCTCACTGATTCTAGAACATTTAAATGGAAGCCCTGAGCTTCTAGCAGAAGCCTTCCTGTACTGTTTGTCATTACCCTAAAATGTAGCAATTCTTGAGGGCACAGATTATATAGAGCTACTCTGTTTTTCAACTGTAATTCAACTGGATTTCCTTATAATTATTCATGTCAGGCTAACTCAAACAATGCCTGAGAGCTATTTTACACAGGAGGTAATAGCAATAGAAAAGACTAGTGAAGTTACAAATGTTCTCTGACATCTGAGACTACAATAATAGTTCTCAGCACCATTTCAAACATAATGGGTTTCTTTAAGGATTCTAATGAGAGGAAAGGACTTTAGTTTTGGGCAGGGGTCACACCCCAGTCTCAATGTTAGCAAGAGTTTAGCAAGATGCTTTCAACCCCCTCTTTCAGTCATTTAAAATTTTAGGACCCTTGTAAATATTTTTTATAATAACTAATGCAATGGGAAAAGTCTATGGTGTAACACATTGAAGTCTTTGTATGGAAGAGCTCGTGAAAATAAAATAAACACAATATGAAAGATGAAGGCATAATGGAAGAGCACGATCACTGGGCTATTTCTGGAGATGCCCTGAGAGGGAGAGAGGGAGAGCACGAGGAAGAGCATACATGTGTGCATGCGTCACACACACACCATGTAGGCAGACAACTCCTGACAGATGTTTCCATTTTCTTAGGTACCCTCATTCACATGCTACTGAAAGAGTACAAACTGGGACAACCTCTCTGGAAGGGAATTGGCAATATGTTTCAAGTTTCTTAAACATGTCCATATCTCTGACCCTATCATCACAGTTCTAAGACTGCCCTAAGGAAATAATCACAGATCAGGTCAAAGATTTATGAACACAAATGGCCATGGCACTGTTATTTATACTACTAAAAGATCAGAATCTACATATTCAAATTGGGGAGTGGTTAAATGTTTAAGAGTATATTTATATAATGGAAGGAATATACCCTTAATATTATGTTTTAGAAGATTTTTTAATGACATGGGAAAATACTCATTATGCAATATCAAAGAGCAGAATATAAAAATTATATATGGGGTATTCCTACCCCACTTTCCTCCTGCCATGAAGTGGTAAGGGGGAAATCCACAAGGAATTGTAATATATCAAAATATTAACAGTGGTTATTTCTGGGTGATGGGACTATAGGTGATTATGATTTTTTCTTTATACTCTTGTATTTTCTAAATTTTCTAACATGAGAATATATTACTTTTGTAATCTGATACAAAGCTTCCTTTCTAAGGGAAGAAGAGGGGATCAGAGAGGCCTAAGAATGGAAGTCATCATCTTTCTTCTCAACCTCCCCCCAATGGTGATCCCTGGTCAGTACACGGTTCTGTACCAGCCCACGTACCGACACTAGAAACCTGGGCCCCGATCCCTGCCTCTCCCTTCCACATCTGATCAAGATAGTTGGTCACAGGCTTGCCAATTTCCCTCCTTTCTTGGATCTATAATTTTTTCTCACCCCACGGTCCCTACCCTCAGGTCAGGCCCTCATCATGTCTCTCTTGGATTACAAATGTCCTCTATTTTATTCACTTTCAGGAGGCTCTTTCTGAAACCCAGCTCTGATCATGTCACTTGTGCATTTAAAATCATTCCATGGCTGCCCTGGCCTGTGCCTGCATACTTCAAGGTCTGGCCTTTGCCCCCTTCTCTAGCTATTTTCTCTCTCCTCACTCTCACATATCCTGGAACAATCTGCCATCTCTCACCCCTTCCATGCCTGCATCAGCAGTTTGCCTGTGTTTGCAGCCTGGCCAGCTCCTCCAGTGTTTTAGAAGACCCAGTGTACACACGGCCTCTGCTGGGAAACCTTCCCTCAGCCCTTGAGACTGGCTGGTCCTCTCCCACACGGTCTCGCTGCACTCTGGGCAGAGCTCGGTCACAGTGCTTTACATTTTCGGTGTGGCCTTCTGGCTCCCTCATTACACTATAAACTTCTTAAGAACTGGGACTGCGTCTTATTCCTTCAATTTTATATTTCCGGTGCCCAGCACATACAGGACCCAATAAACACTTTCTGAAGAGATGCCAGATGAAGAGCTCTATGACTAAGAAATCAGAGAATGCGTCTACAATCGTATCCAACCACTTGATCGATAGCTTACTTATGTGTTTAAGTGACGACATAAATAATAAGGCCAAGGAAGAGCTGGACAGGACGAATGCGGCCATCCTTCTCACCTTGCACCACACATTCTGTACAAAAGTTAAATAGCAGAGTTGGAATGCTCTTTTCCCAAAAGCAACTGTAGTGGAGAGAACCAGCAAATATACTGCTACATTTAGGAATGGTGGCGGGTGGGGGAAATGCCATACAGCTTGCTCAGAGATGAGTTTTTCCATTAGCAGCCTCCACTTTCATCTCTGCAAGTGGGTTTGGAAGCCTGGATAGGGCGGAGACCCCAATGCTGCAAAGAGGCTGCAAAGAGGCTGCAAAGAGGCTGCAAAGAGGCTGCGGAGCCTGCAGAGGTGGGAAATGAGAACCCCTGCCCCTTCTGCTGCAGGCTAATTAGAGCAACCTGACTGTAAACTGGGTGAGGGAACTGGTGCTAAACTGATTCAGTCCTTGACTTCCAGCCCCCAACTGGACCGGCTGAGCATGGTACTAACCAAAGGAATAATTTACTTAATTGCATGAAACCATCCTGAGAGCTAACTTAGCAAAACTGTTCTCCATTACCCAGCATGGCTCCCCTGTGAAGTGATGATGAGCTGCTAAGAGCTCACTGGGTTACACGGCTGAACTGCCTGCTGCCCTGTAGGCAGGGGTCAGCAAATCTGCTTTTGTATGACCCCTGAGCTAAGAATGGTTTTTACATTCTTAAATGGTTGAAGAATAATCAAAGGAAGAAGAATATTTTGTGATGTGAAAATTAAATGCAATTCAGATCTCAGTGTCCTTAAAATGTTATTGGAACACAGCCACATTCATTCATTTAAAACAACGCTGGCTGCTTTCACGCCACCACAGCAGAGTTGAGGAGCAGAGATGGCCCACAAGGCCATTTACTATCTGGCCCTTTACAGAAAAAGTCTGCCGCTCCCTGATTTAAACGCTGGGGTAGGTCTGGGTCATATATAACGGCATTCCACAGCAGCTCGGGTCCCAGAGTATTTAAAAATAACTTCCATTAATAAGGTTATCTTTAAAATCGAGTCCACTCATAGACACTCTGGCAGTTTGGGCTTCAAAACTGTGCCAAGTAGGATTCATAGAAGATGCAGCTGTGAACTGCAGGAGTAAAGGCTCCTTTAGAGGAATTTGCCTAAGAAGATGGCAATAGCGGGTTTTCTCCACCACAACTTCCAACTTCCTCTGAATTCAGAAGGTCAGTGACTCGGGAGGAGCTGCTCATGTCCCTTGAGCCCCCGCCGGGACGCCTTGCCAGGGCACAGCTTGCTGCAGCCTCATCCCCGTTCACACAGAAGCTCTCGCACAGAGTGGCCTCCTTCTGAGAACTGCCACCCGAATGGAGAGAAGGAGACTGTGCCCCAAAAAGCAGTAGATGTAGTTTCCTGAACTGAATCAATATTCCTAATACATTTTCTTACTGGGGCTCCTTTGGCACCTGCTACCCTCCCTTGGTATCCTTTCTGAAGGCAATGGCTAGCACAGAGAACTTGGGCCTGAGGCCTTGTCTTCGCATCATAGTCAGGCAGGCTCATCTTCCTCCCTAGATGGGAAGGTGGCCAAGAGCAGGCTTTGTGTCTGAATAAACAGAAGTGCCAGGGGACTCTGTGGCCCCCACCCAAATTCCTCTAATCAGGCTTGAGTCACTGAGCAAGAACCAAGCACCGAATGAGGGCTTCCCACAGTCCCCCTCTCCCAAAGCTCAATATTTGGACATGATTATAAACCATTATGATTACTTTTACTACAAACATAAAAAAGTCTGGGCCCCGGTTATGGGAGCCTCCTTTTAAGAAATAGGAAAGACACATGTTATATATAAATAAATAAATAAATAAATAAATAAATAAATAAATAAATAAATAAAATAAACATCTAATGTTAAGTCCCAGAATTAATATGGCAGCAGAAAACATGGAGATGGGAAGAAACCACCTGCAAAGGATACTATTCAAATCATCCAACCAAAAAGCATTTTGTTGTCTACATTTGCTTTTTGAGCAGTGAAACAGAGGAGTCATTTCATGGAGCTAAAACCTCTTTAGAACTGGGTTCAAGCTGTAAGTAAAGGAAACATTTGGAGCAGGCAATTCTACCTCAAGGGCGGTACTGTTTCCTATCACAGTACTGAGAGAACTTGCTCATATGTGACAGCGAACTAGGGTTATCAGACGAGACTGCTAGTAGGTGGCCCAGGTGGCCCTGAGGGCTGAGGCTCACTATCTCAAACAACCACTAGGCAGCCCTGGGCTTAGCTGCTGCCTGTAAACACCCAGTGGTGAAGCTGCTCTGCATTTCTGAGGTTGTAGCTTCTGAACTAGTGCATCTCTGAATCAACAAACAGGCACCATGCTAGAGCCACGTACTCTACCGCATGCAGCCTGAAGGTCATCCTGGTGAACTGACTTCTTGGAAAGGTGAACCTTCTGATTTAGCAGACTCACTGAGTCCGAGAGAATAATGTATGATATGGATGGTGTCCCCTCTCACAGACTGATGTCTAATTGAGGCTAGTGTAAAAGGACTTATTTTTCTTAGGACTGCCACCAAAAACACAGATGTAGTGAACTAAGGCAAACAAAGTATCAGAGAGCAACTCCAAACAGCAGATTACTCAAAATTCACCAAGGAAAAGTGGATTTTTGTGAGGGCAAAAACAGGCGGTAGGGACAGGAACACAAATGAATAGGGCCATTTAGCTGATTTATAAATGATCTCACCAGTGTCCCTTGCTGCAGGAGACTGATGTGCTCCTCCTTCGAAAGCTGGGGTCCACAGACTTGTTTTCTGGGGAACCAAGGAGTCACCTCCAAGGACACAAATCCATTATTTTCAAACCTTAATTAACTGGAACCTAATTAGGACTTTTGAGGGTTTTTTTTTCCTACTTAAAAGGAATTTTTTTCCCTGTCTTAAGTCAGTATGGTGTGAATGGAGAAAAAGTGAAAAAAGAGCTATTTGGATTTCTTGCATATAAGTAACTCATTTAACCTTTAGGGGCGTCAGCTTCCTAATTTATAAACAGAGGGGGCCAATGAGACATTTTTATATTCAAAGTCATTTTCAGAAATAAAATTCTGACTCTAAGACATGCCAAAAGATCATCATCTATCAACAATCTGTGATCATTCTTTCATCTTGACTACTATACCCTCTTAATACAAGTTGGGATTACCTGACAATCTTTTATAGTTTTTAAGAGTATTTCATATAGTTCATTCAATTGAAGGTTACAAAAACATGATGGGCAGTAAGGTCTCTAAAATGCTATAACAAAAACCCTCTCAGTTGATTAGCTTTATCAGCAGTTGGTTAGTTATTCTAGAAGGTAGGAAAAGAAGGGAACCATACAGAAGAGATAACATACATAACTAAACATTTTAACTTATATACATGTACATTCATTCACTAATTCTTTTAAAGGTAAGGCTTTTTAAAAAAGAATATTATGCTAATTGTATTTCTACATAGTATTTTCTGAATAAACTATATTCATAATTCACTATCTATTACTTATCAATTTTGTTTCTTTAAAAGAGAATGAGGCTGGGCATGGTGGCTCATGCCTGTAATCCCAGCACTCTGGGAGGCTGAGGCGGGAGAATCGCTCGAGGTCAGGAGTTCCAGACTAGCCTGAGCAAGAGCGAGACCTCATCTCTACTAAAAAATAGAAAGAAATTATCTGGACAACTAAAAATATATAGAAAAAAAAAAATTAGTCGGGCATGGTGGCACATGCCTGTAGTCCCAGCTACTTGGGAGGCTGAGGCCGAAGGATTGCTTAAGCCCAGGAGTCTGAGGTTACCATGAGCTAGGCTGATGCCATGGCACTCTAGCCAGGGCAAAAGAACGAGACTCTGTCTCCAAAAATAAAAAAAATAAAAAAAAAATAAAAGAGAATGAGAACTTGTTTATAAGGCAATTTGAGTATAAGATGCTTCCTGGATTTTATGATTTTTCCATCTTTTACAGTTGTCTTACCTAAACAATTGAATATTTAAGGACTTATCCTTACCTACATTAACATTTAACTTAGTTTTTATAAAAACAGCTCTCTTTTTTATGCTTGTATTTGATCAGTTTACTTAACATTTAAACTGCATAATTACAACATGTACAACTGGCATAGGCAGGTTTGGGAACACACACACAATTACCCTGGGGGCAGCAGAGGGAGCAGGGGGTGCTAGGCAGCCTGTATGGTGTGCACAGGTCTGATCACTGTGCTTTGCAGAAGGATGAGCACTGGCAGAGATAACTGTGAGGCTGGACTGTAGCTGGGGAAGGGAGGTCAAGGGTAGAGGATAGATTATGGCTCATTAGCATCTAGTTAGTAGTTAAAATCACAAAAGTAGAGGAATTCATTCAGGGTGGGAGTGTGGATAGAGAAAGAAGGAAGGTGGGGTAGATCTCAGGGAATGTCAACCTTGAAGTGGTGAGGAGAGGAAGAGGCTTCTGCAAAGGGGGCCAGCAGGACATTACTGCAGATGAACAAATAGAAACAGAACCAGGAGATGGGCTTCAAAAAACCCAGTGCAGGACAGAAGTCTAGGAAGCAAGAACTATAAAGCGACCTTGGACTTGACAATCAGGTGGCTACTGGTAGGTGAGAATCACAGTGTGTTTACACCCCCACAAGTGATTTCCTTGAAAGAAGGAAAGGAGATATTCTGTAATCTCTGGTGCCTGTAGTCCCTCTTTTGCTGCCTCTGTTGTCTTCTTCATTGTGCACTGTGCCCCCGTATCCCCATCTGCATTCTCACACGGACAGGCCTGCTCAGGCTGCCTGAGCCCAGGCCCCAGAAGGAGGAGTGGGAGAGCTCTAGAAGCTACCCTGACTCTGCCAAGCACAGGCGAGACAGATCATCCACTGTCCCAAGAGCAGCTAATTTATTCCTAGGTCCAGGGTAGCACCTACATGCAATGCCCACCAAGAAGCATTTGTGCAAGTTTGTTGCAAAATGTAGGATGAAACCAGAACTTCAATAAGAAGAAGGCTTTGAAACAAGGCCTTTCAGATCTGTCTCAGCTGAAAGTCTTGGAGAAAGAAGTCTCCATGAGGTGAGCTGTGCCAAAATGAAAAGCTCCACCAGCCAATCCCAGCAGCCTCGTTTTTCAGAAATGGAGACTTCCCTTAGCACACAACACCCAGGGAAGGAGAGTTTGTGTAAGAAACATAAATGAAAGAGAAAAAAATTCCATGATATGAAACACAAGCTCCACTCTGTAATGTACTGAAAAGCAATGAAAAAAGAATTCCTGGATTCCAACAGCTATCAACTGTCAAACATGGAACTTCACCTAGGTTTAAGTGACAGCTGCCTGAGTCCCAGAGGCCCACTGGCATGGCTGCGATATTTGAGAATCAATCAATACCATGCTAGGCCAATGTGTTCTTCAACAGCCAACATTCTATAGTCTCCTTAGTTCTCTGCTTCTTTCGATAGTAATCTGGAATTTATAAACAAATAACTTTTTGGAAGATGAGGGATAAGAAGAAATAATTTTTTTAAACCTCAGGATCAGAAACTGGCCAGCTGCCTCCTAAATTTGCGCATTCCCTGTTCCCGCCTCCATTAAAATGGGAAGAACCCTGAGGTGAGGATCGCATACGGGACATAGTCTTACCAGGGAAGACCAGGGGGTTTTGGTCACAGAGATGCGCCCCTCACAGACTCCACCCTTTTGCCTGGGCTCACATCATTAAGCCTCGTGTGCCTGTAGAGCTTGGACTGTGGGAGGGAGTTAGTTCCTACTGGCCTCAGAGAACACGGTTTTAGTGGAGTGACTGGGGCAACGAGAGGAAGGAAGAACCCAAGGCTTCCAAGCTGCCTCTCACCTACACTGGGATCACTGATTTCACTGAAAAAAGTACATACTGACCTGGTCCAAGCGAAGTGCGCCATCTACAAAGCGCTGCTGACGTAACTGCTTTGCAATTCCATGGAGATTCAGGACAGCCTGGTGCACCTCCTCACTGCCGTGCTCTGGTGAAATGGGGGGCAGCTCCTGCCCAGGGATCTTCTCAGTTGGGCTCTCGATCATGCTCTGTGCATGCTCATAACTCAGTTTGGTGCACGAGCGGATGATGGTCCGGCCAAACCATTCACTAAGGATCTGCAAAGACAGATTGTGAGGAAATCGTGAGGACAAATTTTTTTCAGATTTTTCTATGTTCAACCATTCATCCATACACATTCAACAAAAACTCATTGAGCCAGTGTTGACTTTGATGTGCTTAGAATGGTGTCAGGTTCTGGCTAGGCACACAGATGAATCAGACATGGAAGCTGCTGCCCTCAGGGAGCTCAGTCTCCACCAGGCATGGAATTAATTCAACAGGAAGCAGAGGTCTATGGACGGTCCCCAAGCACACTGGTGACACGGGGAAGGCCAAACAGGAGACCTGAAGTGAAGGCCTGTTGGAAACCTTTTCATTATCTTGGCTAAGTGGTCATTGGTGTCACATTGGGGAAGAGAAGAAGGGATAGCTGCCAAAGATGTGACAGATGGGGACTCTGTGGGCTTGGCTCAGATGTGGGGTAAGGGAGAAGGAGCAGGCAGGGCCACTGACGGAAACAGGGAACACAGGTGGAGAAGAAGAACCAATTCCAATTTGTTCTATTTGGGGTACATGTATAGACATAAAAGTCTACCTCAGCACTATCGGGGTGAATGATTCCCTGTTGTGGGGGGCTGCACTGTGTATTATAAAATGTTTAGCAGTGTTCCTGGCCTCTACCCACTAGAAGCCTCTCCTTCAGCCTCCTAATAGACAACCCAGAACATCTCTAGACATTGTCAAATGTCCCCTGGGGAAATTAGGCCCCGTTGAGAACCGCTGGGCTTGAACGAGGTACGCTCAAATTTAGTGGTGGTGCCAGCTGAATGGTGGGATCACTGCTGAGTTGTATTTTAGTCTATTAATTTTTTGTATTTTCTATAATAAGCATTTCTTATTTTTAAAACAAAAATAAAATAAACATTAAAATATTTGGGGGACTCCCGAGTCCAAGGTGCAGGGAGAAATGCAGACAGAGCTATCTGGAGGGCACTCGGGGGTGTGGGCCTAGGGCCAGGCCATGACTGGTGTAGGGGTGGAGACCTGGCATCATCCACCCAGGGGCCCAGGAAAGGAAGAGCAAGCGAGAGTCAAGGCTGCAGGGTCTAATATCTCCTCTGTCTCAGGGAGCAAAACCAGAGAAGTCAGAGAATAAAAACAGAAGGAAAATAAGAGAGCTCAGAGGGACATTACAAAAACCAGGGGTGTCTAATGTTAGGAAAAGCAGGAGAAAATAACTTTAAGAAAGGGGTCAAGGGCAGTAAGAGACACTCAGACAGCACTTACTATGAGACAGGTGCTGTTTACACACTCCCCACATAGCAACTGCCTAATTCTCACAATAAGTCTGTGAGGTAGGAATCTTCCCATCCTTGTTCTCCGGACGAGGAACCTCGCACAGACAGATTAAGTAATTTGCTGAGGTTACACTGCTAGAGACTGGCAAAGCCGGGAGTCCAGGCAGTCCAGCACCAGAGTCTGTGCCTTTAACCATGAGTGTACATCCAAACCCACTTGGGTGTCAGGGAGGATGAAAACAAAGAGAAAGTCTTTGCATTTAGCATTTGCTTACTGGCGGTCTCTAGGAAGGCTGTTTTAGGGGGGTAAATGCTGGGCAGGGAGCAGAGGCAAACGCACAGACTGAAGGCATAAGTGGCAAATGGATGACAGAGATGCTGCAATGAGGGCTCCTCTCGCTCTCAGGACAGCCAGAGCTTCTGCTTCCCAGCAGCCTCGTGCACATGCCCCATGTGCCACTCAAAGGGCATGTGTGTCATGATGTAAAAAGCCCTGGGAAGCGCTGGGTGAAGGACAGGTGGAGGCTAGCAGCGGAGGCCATGCAATCGGTGCGGATGATGCCCCTAGAAGGATGGCTGGGAAGGAAAGCTGTGGAGTAAGCAGGACAGAGGACTGTGTGGTGTCTGTAGGGTGAAGGGAAGAAGCAGAAGCACTGGAGGAAGATGGACAATACTCGAGAACAAGGGGATCCCAGGCCAAGGGGAGGCCATCTGTCCAGCAGGGAGGAGTAGCCTGGAGGGGAGGCAGGAAAGAAAGGGGAGGGCACCTTGCTGGGGGAAAAGGAGGGGAGCACAGAGCACTCAGATCAGACAGCCCCAATCTATGTAGCCAAGTATGAGGCAGAGGACAAGGGAGGTTGGGAGGGGTGCAAGGGCCTGAGGAAGGTGGCAAAGCTCTGGATAAGCACCCTGGGAAGTGTGATTCCTGAGCAAGAACAGGGAGGGAGCATCTGTCAGTAGTAGAACTTTTAGCATGGGTTTACAAACACCCCTCTTGCCTTGCTCTTCACCAGCCAAACCATTCTGTCCACAACCTCTGAGCCAGTGCTTCCCAAAAAAAGGCCACCTGAAAGGTCTATAGGTGCTCACCATAGAGAAAGGATTACGCTCGGCCTAGGAGCTGTCCATACCACAAAGCCTCTGTGGAGCACGGCTTCTACCCTAGGGGCTAGAGAGACCTCTCTGGTATCCTTACTCTCTCTTAGAGGAAGAATGAATACTCTTAAAAAATGGCAGCCATGACGTACAGGAGAGAACGGTGGCCACCACTCTTTTTTTTTTTTTTTTGATTCAGTGCAAAGTCTTATAAAGAGTCTTGAATCTGTAACATAAGACTATAATTTTTCCTTAAAAAAATCCTGAAACTATATTTTCCAGATTATTCCAAGAACTACTGCTATCCAAAAATATAAGGGATTCCAATAATGCGCTCATGAGTCTTCCACCATGGTAAGCGGGTCCTGAATGTGGCTCTCAGGAGGCGTGCGTGCTGCAGGCAAGGCAACTGTGGGGCCAGTCCCAGGTCACCCGACACTCGCAGTGGGAGTGCCACGTGCAGGTCTCTGGAAGAGCCCCTTCCACGCTCAGCCCAGGCTTGTCCTCCTAGCACATCCGCATTTCCTGAGTAGGGCTGTTCTAGCCTCTTCCTCCTCTAGAATGACAGGGCCATGACCTATTCATTCTTGTGGTCTCAAAGTTTCCCCCTGGAGATTTAGCTTGTTTCCTTTTCTCCACTTCATTCCAAACCCAGGCACTCCTCCTCCTATGTGTCCACATCATGCTGGACAGTCTGCCCTCGGCATGCTCAGGGAATGTCAGTTTCCACTCTATTCCATTCCCTCTTCCACACACTTCACAAGTGGTCTGGCGGATTCCCTCCAGAATCCAAGTCACAGGATATGCAGCCTCCTGGGATCTGTGTCCTTTTTCCCTGACCCATGCTCCAGCACAGGGTAACCATGGCACCCTGACTGGGCATCTGTTTTCACGTAAACTGGTGAGTCAAAAACTGCTTTAAGAATAGAATGAATGCTCCAGGTTCTCCTCCCTGAAATATTTATGCACAAAATTTAGCAGCAAGTTCCACAAGGTTCCTAGACACCCTTCTATCCCCAAGTCCATGTTGCCTGGCTCTAATACATCTTTGTTGCTCCCTCTCAACCCTGTGATTGCTGAGCCCTGACCAGGGCCACCTGGAATCCTGAGGCATTCTTAAAATGGATTACCCGTAACTCGCCTCCAATCAGAAGCTTACTGCTCCTTACCACGCCTGCTCACAGCCCACACTGGCAGCACGCTACCAGTTAGTTTGAGCCACTTTTTTTTTTCCCCTAATGGGCACCTCTGCGCCTTTGTTTCCTTACAGTCAAGACAGATATCCCCTCTTAGCAGCATACACAAACACCACAAAATACGAGACCACAGTGCTGATGATGTTTCCTGTAAGCTCTTTTACCTCACACTAGTCCTCTCCCCTTAATGCCTACATCCCAGAAAATCTGTCTCAACCTTCTTTTTAAACATACAAAGAGCTGAGGTGGAAGAGTAAAGAGCCATCAGGAACTTCCTGCTCAGTGACAAAGGCCTCTGGCAGTAGAGCCTACACCGCCTAACACAATCCAGTGCTTCTGGGAGTCACATCTGACAGATGTACTAAAAAAATTCTTAGGCCAGGGAAACCATCTTCTGGGAAAAGGCCAGCAGAAAAGAAAGGATGCCTGTTGCTTGCTGACAGAGAAAGGTAGCAGGGAAGCGAAGATCCAAATGGAGGGGGTCCCAGGAGCAGCCAGCCCCACAGTATGGGAGGCGGGCCTCTCTGGATGGAACACCTCATTAATTTCCAAATTGGAAACTGTATTCACATCAACACCCAGTCCATAACCAAGGCCAGTGGCAGAAGACAAAAGGACAGAGTTTTTCATGGAAAAAGTAAAAAGTCCACAAGGAGATTCATAAATAAAATCCTTCAGAAAGAAGATCAAGTCCTTCCTCTTTTCTTTACTTAATCAAACGATTGGGGTCACTGCCTTCTGTAGGCAGGCGAGTGTCCTGCACACCCTCTAGAATATCACTGTTTAGAATGTCAGATTAAATGTAGCACCAATATAGACTAAAGGCACATTACTAGAAAAATATCTGGCTAAAAAGGAGCACCTAATATCTACTAAGACATCATACTTCAAGACCTACTTACTGTACTAAGTAAGACTGAAAATAGTATAACACCGTTACTGCTGTATTCTTATAACTACTACCTTCTAAAATCTCTGTAACACACCTGGTGGAATGCATTGTTCGGCCCATTTTACAGTTGAAAAAACAGGCCAGGGATTTGTCAAAAGTCATACAAACTCCTCAGTGGCAGCCAAGACCAGATCCAGGTCTAAAGACTTAGACTCAAAATCGAGTGTTATTTTTATTGTATTTAAGTTGAAGGTCATAAAATAGACAAAGATAGATGACGAAGTAAAAGAAACCAAGTATGTCTCAAAAACGTATCAACTTTCTATATTTAACTAAATACTTTATATTTAGTTGGGTGAGTTGCCGCCTGTGACAATACATAATCACAAATGTCTAGATTAGAGAACAATGCTCATATAACTAAAATGTAAGAAATATGCTGAAAATGGATTCTTCAGAGTTTATTGACAAAAATCTGGGCACTGGCTTAAAGAATGCATAGATGTCCAACATTTTCCTGTGGGTGTTTAAAAAAACTTGGTGGGTATAAAAAAAGTTGGAACAGCCTTTCTATAGCTGACCATGCCTGTTCCACACAGTAAGACATTCCAACAGACTAAGGAAAATCGCAAAGCTTTCTCTACGTCAACTCCAGGTGAGACTGGCAGGCACACAGTAGTAGTAATGGCACAATGCAGTTGAACCTGCCCTAGCTCCTTCTAAGTCCAAGCGCTTATGCCAAGAGAAGCCACCACTACATGCAGCCACTATTGTAGCCTCAGGTTTCAGCCACACAGGATCCAGACACCCTCCTCTCCATTCACTGGGTTATTGATGCAGGGCTACTCCTTGCTCTGCTGGCCTTCTCTGGTTCCCAGACCATCCCATCTGGTTCCAAACTTTGTCCCCCACCCCTTGCTTAACTCAGGCTTTCCTTGCCAGTGTCTTGAACAAGCACCATCCCTTGGACATGAGTCTGGAATCTGACCTCTCATTTCATGCATCTTGACTGTGGGTAAGAGATACTCAACCCGGGACCAACCCACCAGGTCTACCTCTTATGCAGTCCCTTGGTCTGGGGAGGGGGTTTGGATAACCACTGCACAAGGAGTGTGGTTAGTGGGCCTTACTCCTCAGCTGTGTTCCTAGTCCAAACTCTCATACTTCCTACCTGGCGTGGTCTGTGCTGAGGCCCTGTGCCCCTCCTGGACCACACGCCTACTTCACACCTGCTCTCCAGCCCCTCACGCCAGAGGCCTGGGTTCACTGCCTCCAACAGAAACCCAAAGGGTCAACTGAGTTGCCGAGTCTACCACTTTCTAGTGCTTCTTTTATGACCCTCATATTTTAGAAGCTCATTAGATCAGGCAGCTTTTTATTTCTTGGGTTTAATCCTGGCATGCATAATTCAGACTCAAAGTTCTTTTCTGTTGATTCAAGTTAGTTTTCTTCTATGGGCTTTTTTTTTTTTCTTTTAGTTTATTTAGTTAAACTTTCACAAAAACAAGCATTTATAAAAATATAAAAGTTACACATGTTTTCAAAAAAACATTAGAAAATACAAAAAAGTAGAAGAAATTACTCATGGTCTTACTACCCAAACACAACCATTACTGGCATTCTGTTTTATTTCCTTCTGGTCTTTTTCCACTCATTTTTTTCTCTATGCATGCTCCCACCCCCCACTAAAATAGGATTGCTGGCATACTGTATTCACAATTCCTTCTTTGTAATTCAGATAGCATTTGCCTCTTAAATCTTAAAAAGAAACTTTTTACCAGATATTTAGGAACCATAAAAACCAAATGTAATGTGTGTAACTTGTTTTGATTGAATTCAGACAAATCAATTGGAGAAATCAGAGAAATGTATTATGGATTGGGTTTTCGATGACAGCAAAGCATTAGTATTCATTGTTAGGTGTGCTAATGGCATATGATTATATAACAAAATGCCCAAAATTTTTAGAGTTGCATACTGAAATAGGTATGAGTGAAATGACATGTCTGGTTTGTTTTAAAATACTCTAGCAATTAAAACATCCTGATAGTACCTGAATCTGGGAGATGATGCTTTTATATGGGACACCATTTTTACTTAAAGGAACAACTGATGCAAAAACTATAGTTATTTGGACTTGGATATTTGGCACTTTAAGAAAACAACCTGACATTGTTTATTGCCAATGATAAAGTTCAAACTTTCAGAAAAATCAGACTTTGGAAACCCTGTATCTGATGTATGAGCTTGATGGTTTCCTAATACCTAAAGACTTCTCTGATAAGAGGTGATAATGTAGTGACATTAACAAATGTGATTTTTTCATATTACATAATGAAATGTGTCCAAATTTAGAAGACCAGCATAATAAGCCCATATTTCTAAATGATATTTCCTAACATTAAGAAATCATACATGGGTAAAAGAGCCATTCAAAGTTGAAGACAGACCAATGGATTTTTATGTAACCTGGCATAAAAAAAAATCAATTGATATCGTACTGGTCTGCTAGGGCTGCCATAACAAAATATCACAGACTGGGTGGCTCAAACAACAGAAATTTATTTCTCATGGTTCTGAAGGCTAGAAATTCAAGATTAAGGTGCCAGCCAATTTGGTTCCCCATGAGAGCTCTCTTCTTGGCTTGCAGATGGCCACCTTCTTGCTGTGTCCTCACACGGCAGCAGGGAATGCAAGAGAGTGCAAGCACTCTTTCTTTAAGGACATTAATCTTATTGGATCAGGACCCCACCCTTATGACCTCATTTAACCTTTATTATAGGCCCTTCTTATAGGCCCTATCACCAAATACAGTCACAATGGGATGGTTAGGGCTTCAACGTATGAGTTTTGGGAGGACACAAATTCAGTTCACAGAAGGTATGGTTTCAGATTCTAGATTGCAATTAACTTTTGAGAAATAATTTGTTAAATTTTGGTGTAGTAAAAAGATGACTATCAAAGTGCTCCTTTCTTTTCCAACTACATATCTGTCTGATGTTGGGCTTTCTTCATATACTTCAACCAAAACAACTTATTCTAACAGACCGAATGTAGAAGCATATAGGAGGATCCAGTTTACTGTCTTTAAGACAGACATGAAGGAGAGTTTAGTTGTTGCTAATGAGACGACGGGGCCTATAAAGCCAGAAATATTTACTATCTGGTTCTTTACAGGAAAAGTTTGCCAACTCCTGATCTAGGTGATTCCTTCACTTCTTTTCTATATTGGATATTGTTTCCTGGATCCTTTGTCTTCCTCTTTCTTGATTCGCTTCTCCTTCATTTTGGTGAAACACATCCTCTGGCAGCTTCCTGAGAAAGGGTGGATGAGAGGTACATTTTTTTGATTCCTTGCATGTCTGAAAATGTCCTTCCCCACCCTCACATTTTATTGACAGCGTAGATGGGTACAGACTTTTAGCATGGAAATCACAGTCTTTCAGAAATTAGAAACCTCTGTTTTACTGTCATCTAGATTCTAGAGTTGTGGTACAAAAGTCTGCAGTTATTCTGATTTCTGATCTATTGAATGTGACTTCTTCCCCCTTCCTTAGAAACCTACAGGATCTTTCCTTTGCCCCCAGTGTTCCAAAATTGTATGATGATGTGTCTTGGACATGATGTGTCTCCACCGCTGTGCTCAGCAGTGAGCTCTTTCAGTCTCGAAAGTCATACCCTCCAGTAATGGGGCATTTCCTAGAATTACTTTGTTGATCATTTCTTCCCCTTTGTTTTCTTTGTTCTCTATTTCTGGAATTCTTATTGAACAGAAACTGGATATCTTAGACTGGTCCTCCAATTTTCTTATCTTTTCTATCTCTTTCTGGGACAACTCCTCAACTTTACCTTCCAACCAGAATCTTAAATTTTCTTCATTTCTGCTACCCTGTTTTTAATTCCCAAAAGCTCTTTTTTTTCTTCCACATGTTTCTTTTTAAAGTATCTAGATCTTGTGATATAGATACTTTCTCTTTAAAAAATTCTCTAAAGATATAAATGATAGTCTCTTTCCCCTGGTTAGTGTGTCTTGTTCTAGTTGCTTTCTTCCTGTTCACTTTGTTTCCCTATTTCATATTAGAGGATTTCATTTTGGTTGTCTCTTCATACATGAAAGTGAAATCCCAAAAACCTCTGACTGTGTGGATGGAGTTTATTGTCTGTAAGCTTTACTGTAGGGGGACACAGCTGAGTTGTTGGTTGGGAAGTACTCAAGGTTAGTATCCTCAAGTCTTTTTATTCGCTACTCAGATTCCTCAGAGAAAGATTTCCCATTGCCTGACTCATGGGTCTAAGTCTGGCTACCAGAATTCTGGGGTTGGCAGGGAAAAGAAAGCTGGCACCCTTACCACTCAGTACTCAACATTCACTCAACTGCCCCTAAGTTACCACGACCATCAAGTGTGTTTGCCGTCCTCTAGTTCAAACACCTTGTCCAGAGAGTAAGTCTCTGGTCTTCTATTAAGTTATGGGAAAGGCAATCTTTTTAAATACACTTTCAACCAATATTGTTGTTAGCCTCATTTCCCCCCATCCCTCCCCCACCTTCTAGAGTTATATGGTGTTGTCAATTTCTGAATTTTCTTAGGGTTCTGCTATGTAAATTGGGTTGTTTCTTGGCTTTCTCTATTGCTGGCTCAGGATTCAGCTTTCTCAGGACTGCTAAGTCAGTTACCACTCATCCATCTGCTACCCAGCTTCCAACACTTTGTTGCTGTTGTCTCCTCTCCCACTCTCTTTGTCCTTGTGGGTTTATGTCTTTAAAAAAAAATCTCTTTACTGTTGTTTTAGTGAGGTTTTGGGATGGAATGAAAGTAACTGTGGGTATTCGATCCTCTGTCTTTATTTGGAACCTCTTTATAATTAAATATTTTTTTTACTTCCATTTAATATTACAGCACAAACATTTCCCATGTTCTTCCTTGGTCTCTGTAAACAGCTTTAATAATTGCATAATATTCCATTGAGTAGGTACCATGGCTTACTTAATCATGACCCTATTTTTGGAGTGTGGAGTTGTTTCTGTCAGGGGAAGGGACTAGTTTTTCCTGGAGTCATCTTCCACTTACCTCCCTCATTCATCCCTGTGGATGGCCTGCTGGTATTCCTCTCCCTCTGTTCTTAGTCCACGGTTTCATCACTTTCTGCCTTTATTGTGGCACTACCTTGCTAATTCGTCTCCGCACCTCTGGTCATCCTGCATGATGATGCAGCACTAATCTTTCCAGAAAGTTACCTTTCTCATGACACTTCAGAGGAACCCTAACACCTGCAATTAATTTGTGATTGGCATTTGAGACTCTCCACAGTTTGATTCCACCCCATCTTTGAAAATTCTCCCCCCGTCCCCAAGGGCTCTGACCTCCTGCCTTTACCAATCCACACTCACCCGCTGCTGAAACCCTATCTCCTACGCTAGGCCTCTCCCACATTACTTTGCTTACCCACTTTCTCCCTTTACCTGATAACAGACAAGAAACAAGTCACTTGTTACAAAGTCCTTAGGGGTAGTCTTGCCTTCTAAGTGAGACTGATGGCTCTTCCAAGGCAGAGCTCTTATATTTCTTCTCTGCCTCCCTTGCACTACCACCATGGCACCCCAGCCCAGTGCCAGGCACACAGTGGTGCTTACCCAAACTCAAGGAATGGAGTGGTGGGAAGCAGAGAAAGGACAACATGTAAGTTGTTACCTTGCCTTCTGGAGTCAGCGTCCAGATCACAGAGAAGGTCAGCTTGTCAGTCATGGGGTTGAGGCTGCACAGCTCCTCACACAGCAGCCTGGGAAGCATGGGGACCACCTGCGAACAGAGGACAGGCCTGTGAGCACCCTTCTCCAGTCTGTAGGAGTTTGTCCCAGGCTGAGGAGAAGTCCAAAGGCACAGTTTTGGTGAACAGCTTCAGCATTTCCAAGTGAGCCAAAGATGGAGGCGGCTCTGTTCCTGAAGACTCCGCAGAAAGACCATCCTGTCTCATACTTTTCCATGAGACTCTAGAGTCAAAAGAGGAATGTGAGCTGGGAAAGTGAGAAGAGCTGGTGACAAAAGTTAAAAAAAAATACACTGTAGCAATGAAAAAGAGCTACACTTTACTCATCTACTAAAACTGAAGCTCCAGATTCAGCTGTACTTTTGGATACAATTATTCCAATTGAACGAACTCAAGGGTTGAATGCAAACTCTTAACAGGAGTTTCATCAAAGGAAAATCAAGCTGTTGTTGAATCAGTACTTTACTAATTGAATACACCACAATTTACCAAATTACATGTTGGAACACTAACAGAATACTCTAATAAAATATCACTATAGCAATAAAACTGAAAGGGTAATAAATCCAGCTTTCCTAGATGAACACTGGTCAACTAGTCACCCATTTTGCAGTTTTTTAAGCCTAAATGATTTCTTCTCCTTATTAATCTTTCTACCCCATAATAAACTGAGTCAATGGCATACCCCTTTTAAATTTTTTTTTAACTTACTTTCAAATGATGACTTACAGTTATCACACAATGTTACTTGTGTTTTCCTAAAATTCCAAGGGCGTGGTGCCTCACGCCTGTAATCCTAGCACTCTGGGAGGCTGAGGCAGGAGGATCGCTTGAGCCCAGGAGTTTGAGGTTGCTGTGAGCTAGGCTGACGCCATGGCACTCTAGCCTGGGCAACAGAATGAGACTCTGTCTCAAAAAAAAAAAAAAAAAAAAAAATTCCAAAGATTAAATGAGTATCTCTACCTATATCTCCTGAAGATACTTCAAATTCTCTCCTTCTTACCTTTAAATCTATTTCTCCTCCCATATTTTTCTTGATTAACAGCATTACCATTCACTCCACATCTCAAACCAAAACCACCAGCAGTAACAGCCATTGACTCAGCACCTTTACTGCGGCCCTACTTGGTTTGCAGCATTGGCCATGGGTAATGCTTCAATCCCATGCTAAGTACTTGAGAAGTGACAGGCAAGAGGGCAACCATGCTGTAGTTAAGGCAAATTTAGCCAATTAAGTTTCTTTATTGGCAAAAACAAAACAAACCCCAGTGGTTTCTTATTTTATGTGAAGCGTCTATACCTGCACTCTGCTTTAATACAGTAAATATCTTTGGCATGGGATAGAAAATTCTAGAACTCATGGCCCATACCAGTAACAAATAATTAATAATTGTTTGGCATTTTTCTAAAGGATGCCCTATCTTTTGTTTTTATTTTTTTTTAGAGATGGGGGTCTCGCTATGTTGCCTAGGCTGGCCTCAAACTGCAGGGCTCAAGCGATCTTCCTGCCTTAGCCACCCAAGTAGCTGGGATTACAGGCGTGTGCCACAGTGCACAGCCTAAAGGATGCCGTATCGTTTAAGATCTATGAAAAACCTAATGACCACCTGAAAACTTTGGTCACTGCTTTTAGAAGACAACTACTTTTGAATTTTTTTTCTTGCCATTGCTTTTGCACCATGAGTACAAATGACACTATATTTTCTTTGCTAACTTATTTAATGGTGCATTAAAATATGATTTAACATTTTCTTGTATGTTGTCAAGTGTTTTACAAAATAATACATCTTTATCTGCATAAACATACTGTACAAAATGGAGATGTCATACTGTCTCATGATTGAATTATAAAGATTTCACATAATTTCAGCCCCTGGACTATGCTAGGAACTGAACTGCTTGCCCCTCTGCCTCCCATTCATAAGTTAGTCCCAACCCTCAGTGCAACCTGTTCAGAGATAGGGTCTTTAGGAGGTAATTAAGGTTAAATGAGGTTATAAGGGTGGGCATAAGGGTGGGGCCCTAATCCAATAGGACTGGTGACTTTGTGAGAAGAGGGAGGGAGATCTCTCTCTGTGATTGGGCACCCAAAAAAGGGCACATGAGGACACAGCCATACACAAGCCAAGAAAAGAGCCCTCACCAAGAACCAAATTGGCCAGCACCTTGATCTGGGACTTCCAGCCTCCCAAATTCTGGGAAAATAAATTTCTGTTGTTTAAGTTACCCAGTCTATGGTACATTGTTCTAGGAGCCTGAGCTGACTGAGACAGACTAAATCAAGTTTGCTGGATGTGCATTTTTGTATTCTCCTCTGGGCTGCATCATCAGATAATCAGACCAACTGAGCCTGCTGCTCATCCAGTTCACTTGTTGCACTGGTATTAGTCCAGGGCTATTACAGACAGTATTTCTTCCAAGTGTTCAAGGCAGTATGTTACTTTAAGTCACAAAGTGAGCATGTGATAATGTAACATAATTCCTGACTTCATGTTTTAGTGTTTGTAAAAAGAAAGTCATCGTAACTTATGCTTTGACTGGACCCTGGAACAGAAAGAAAACATTGATGGGAAAAATAGTGAAATCCCAATAAAGTATGGAGTTTAGTAAATAGTTAATAATAATAATATTCCAATTCTTAGTTATGACAAATATAAGATGCTAACAGTGGAGAAACTGGGTGTGGGGTAGGTGGGACCTCTCTGTGGATAGGTTGCAAGGATACTTGCAACTTTTCTGTAAATCTAAAAGGATTCCAAAATAAAAGAGCTTCTTAAAAAGAAAGTCATTGTTCTCATTAATTGATTCTCTGTTATAAATTTAAATATGAAATAAATTTATATTAATGATACAAATGAAAATCTGATCTGTTTCTATATATTAGAGTTTGGGGTTCAAATTTTATTTGCAAAACGAGTTTCACCACTTAAAAACAACAATAGCGACAACAACAAGGTCTAAAGACCTTTTTACCAATTGAGTGAAGGCAGCTGAGCAGCAGCACCGGACAGGGACAGGAGCAAAGGCTTTGACGCCTGAGAAACTTGGGGCTAATCCTGGGCCCACCACTTCATGTACAATTTGGGCAAGTTAGTATAATTTTGAGTCCTGGTTTTCTTATTGGTAAAACAATACTGAAGATGGTCACTAAAAGCCAGCTCACTGGCCAGCCCACAGCGTCCATGGTGCTCTGGCACCCGGCCCAGCCTTCCCCTTCAGCCTTGTGCCCCGGCCCTCCCTGCGGGCTCTGGCAACATCAGCCACGTGGGCTTTCCCACTGCACCTTCGCCCGCCTGCACACTGCTCCAGCAATCCACATGTGCTCTCTTTCTGGACGTGCTGCATCTGGCAAACTTCTGCACATCCTTCAGACTCAGCTCACTGCCATCTTTAAAAGGCTTATCCAGAATCCGCCAGGCAGAGCATGCACTATGTTCTGTACACCCCACGTTCTTCCAAAGAGGATTTGGGGCGGTGTTAAACAGTCAGCCACTTGCTCCATTCTTCCTGCTTGTCCATAGCACTTACCACACTATGTCCTAATTGCTCTGTCAGGTGCCTCTCGTGCCAGTGGATGACAGAATCCTCAGGAACAGGACCAGGTCTTGCTCCTGTCCCTCTATCCAGTACCTGACACATGGTGGCACTTCTAGTTTGCAGATGACTGACTGACTTTCCCCAGGAAATAAATCACCTATTTTTTCTATGGTCACGATTTATTGCCTTTCAGAAAACATTTTATGAAATACAAAGTAGACTTCTATTTAAACATCTTTACAAAAAAAATTTCATGAGAAACTAGTATTTTAAGAGTAAGGTAAACTGTTTGGGCTAGTCCTTCCTAAAACCTATTGGCTCACTTACTGGCTGTCCAGGTGACAAAAATTGCTTGGTGTCCTGTATCTTATACAGAAGACATTTTATTATTCATACTACAATAGCCAGATGCCAAAGAATCTAAGTGCTCATGAGGAAGCCAAATATTAAAACTTTTGGGGTAGTATAAATATATTTAATTTTTAAGGAGCATTCCTTTTAATAAATGTTCACCAGATCTTGAGGCAGAATTCAGATGGAATTTAGAGAAAACAGTGTTTATGTCCATATAGTTTTGTAAATAGATGGTTATTCGTCTTTCTTTCAAAGGAAAAGGAATTGAGAGGTTACAATCATACTTATGGTTTGACACATCACAGCTTCTCATATATTGGACCTAATTCTGGCTGGGCCACTGTGCAGCAGCGAGCCCTGTGTAGGAGGGCTGGAGAGGCGGGCGGTCCCTCCAGGTAAGCTGCTTCTTCAAATCCAAGACCTGTTATGTCAGAGCGTGACACACCTGGACCATGGTGTGACAGTCCATGCACACACGTCGCTATGTGAGCCCTGCCACAGTACCTGCAAAGCCTCCAAGCCAGGGTGGTAAGCGCAGAATGCCACGTAAGGCTGGAAAAGAAAGGTCTCTCTAGGAGCGGAGAAACTGTTGGCTGTCATTAGCATTGTGCATCCCCTGACCCCTTGATATTTTCCCCAGTCTTGTCCGGTCTTGCCCTCACTAGCTTCACTACTCAGTAGGAACCACACAGATAATTCCTGCAAAGTTCTTTAACTCCCTCACTTGCACTGCCCCAACTCCATGACCTCCACAGTCAGTCTTATAATTGGACTTTCCTGCTTTTGCAAGTCTTAGCTAAGTAGTGACGCGGGAAACCGTGGGAGTGTGCAGGTGTCTTGCTAAACAGTCTTAGCTCTCACCTCCATGGAGGCCGGCAGGCCTTCCACTTGTTTTTATCAGTTCCTTCCCCCATGCCCTTTAGATGCGATGCCCAAACACTGTTATTCTCCTCAAACCTCCTACCCAACTGCCTTCTCATTTTTTCTCAGCAGAAAACCTCAACTTCACAGAGAAACTGAGATCATCAGACTCAACCCCTCCCAAGCACCTGTCCGGCTCTTTCCTCCGGCCTGTTCTCTCCCATCCCCCCTCACTCTACATGTGTACTCTGGTGCCCTGCAATCTCACAGTGGGGGTCCTGCCTCTCCAGAGCCTGGCCCTATATCTGGGCTTTTCATCCCTCCGCTGCGCCCAGCTCTTCACAATGAGCCACCTGTTTGCCAGTCTCTCTCTCTCCCTGCAGGCCGTAAACACAAGGTCAGCGTTGCCCACGCTTAACGACAAACACCACCCCCTTCCCCAACCTAGACCCTCCTGTTCACTTCTTGTAGAAGTTTCTCAAAATAGTTTATGCTTCCACTCTTCATTCCCACCTTCCTTTCACTTCGTAACTCAATACATTTTTTAATTACAAAAATTACATGTTAATTATAGAAATTTTAGGTGACACCAAACTGAAACATGAAAATGTAAACATTTGGAGGCCCCATCCCTTAGGATAATCCATGTTAACATGTTGGTATAGAACCTTTGTCTTTTTTCTGTGCACACATGATTATACACAAGGTAAAATATTATCTGTTCTAGGTATGTATATTTTTTGAAATACAGAACGAGTCACGCTGTCTCAGTCCTCACCGGATTCCCCTCCTCAGCGCCCCTCAAGTGCAGCTGCTCCTCACCTGCCCTCGCACCCTTTTCCCCTCCCACGCATCCTCCTCAGGGGCTCCTTCCCTCCTGGGCTTGCGCTGCTGCTGGCCCTCCAGGCCTAGCCCAACCCTCCAGATCCCTCTATTAGGGTGTACCCTGGACACTTTGATCCGGACCTCCCACAAGGAGAAGACAAAGTTCAGCATTTTCCTCCCTTCACCTGCTGCTGTGTCTGTATTTCCTATTTCTGTTGAGGGCACACTTTGTCCCTAGTTAAATAAGCAAGCAAAGAACAATAAAACCCCCTCAACACCAACCAAAAAACAAAACTCCTCACATGCACACACACCCCTTGCACAGAACACAACTGGGTGTCATCTTGTGACTCTCCCACTCTTCCCTGCCTGCTACATTCAATCCGTTCCCAAGTCCTCCAGATCTTCCGTTCTGGAGCTCTCTCGAATGAGTCTTTTCCTCTCCATCTTCCACTGTTCGAGTGTGGATGCATCTGTCTTTCTTTCTTGGGATATATTCTAATAGTCTCTTAAACTAGTGGCAGAGTTCTGGAGTGAAAATTATTCTAGATAAGACTTCCTTATTATTCTCCAGAATTCTGCATCTTCTTACTTACTAAACTCCACTCAGTGATAATCTGCAATCTGTTTTATATTGGGACACACTCCCTTTACCTTCCCCATAGTTAATTAGCTGAATTTGGTAACCAGATTTTGGCACGTTTGGGGGAAGGGGGTGGTGTTTGTCGTTAAGCGTTTGTGGATGCAGGTGGGCCCAAACACTTTCAATGGGGCCCAGAGCTCTTTGCTAAACCTGGACCTTCTATGTTCAGTGGCCAAGGGTCACAGGTGGCCCTCCTCGCAAGAGCTCCCAAGGGGAAGGTAGCCTCTGTACTCTATCTCCAAGGGGACAGCAAAGATAACAGTGGGGAGCTACCTGCTCCCATTTCCTTTCCCTTTGCCTCTCCCTACCCTTTGCTGTGAGCTAGGGATTGTTAGAGTTGGGAGAGAACCGCAATCTGGAGCAACTGAAATGCTGTTTGTTCAGGATGTCCATGGAGCACTAGGTTGGAGACTTCTTTTGCCCTAGTTCTCTTAGGCTCCAGTTAGACATTACCACGTTGATACATTCTCATAAGATTTTGTAAGCAAAGATCTCTGTTTTGGGGTAGTTACTTACAGCCTCAAGGGGATGTGACTTTGGGAAAAGGCCCTGGTATTGATGATAATTTCCCTGCCTCTGGGCCTCACCATCCTTCAACCACATGGGTGGTGGATAAGGTGATTTTCTATCTTGGTCAAAGGAAACCATATCACTTCCCCACTAGCCCTCAAAATGAAGTCCAAGCTCCTTTTCCTCCTACCCCAGACCTCCCTCCATAACTTCATCTCGTGGCTGCCTCTGCAACTCACACACTGGCAATTCCAAACTATATTTCGCTCCTTGAACATTCCATGCTTTTTCTAGCCTCTGCCTTGAATGTCCTCCCTATCCACTTTTGCCTGTCTAGAAATTTTGTACTCAAAATTTGAAACACTGTTCAAAACTCAGTTGCTCTGTGAAACTTTCTTGGCCCTTGCAGAAGCTCCCTTCCCACCACCAGCCAGGCAGCTACAACCTCTCTCCCTTCTATAACACCTCCCCACCTTCGGGGCACTTCTGTACCTGAAGGCAGCCCAGCGCATCGCAGTTGTTTGTTACATGCCCATCTCCTCTGACTTCCCAGGGCAAGACCAGCATCGTCTCATCTTTACATTCCTGGAACTTAGTACGTGCTGGCACTCAATAAATGCCAAGTGGATGAAGACTGATAAGCACTTCAGGCAGCAAGAAAGGAAAAGGGGCTTGAAGGATGCCAAGTCTTCTTAAGCATGCTTCAGGGCTAGGACCAAAGTTGGGGCAGGGCAGAGTTAAAAGCTGGCCATGGAAAAAAGAGATATTGATGATAGGACACTGACTTTCTAAGCATTCTGGACCAGGGCTTGGGAGAGTTGAAAGAAATCGATCATTTGGGTAAATACACCACTGCCCAAGGCAGCTGGGTGGGGGTACCAACAAGACTATAAAATCTTATATTAGCCTCAGAGAGCAGAAACATCTGCTAAAGCCGCAGCGGGCCGGCTGGCCAAGTTCAGCAGCAGGTTAGCCAGGACAGCCCTATGACCAACAGAAATGGCCACAGAGGGGAAGAATCAATCATTCTGGCAAGGAGGAACAGGAAGGACCAGCAGTGAGATGGGGGCCAGTCACCCACACCCACACAGGGTTCTCCACCATCTGGAGAGGCCATGGGGACCTCTTCTGCACCTCTCAGCCCAGGCCTGGCCGGCTCCCCATCCAAACCCCTCACGCCCTCAGTGCCCATCAGCCATCTCAGCCCACATCTGCAGCCTGACAACTTGGGAGTTTTTCTCCTTTTCTGTGAGGACTTCGAGGCTTTAACAATAAGGTGCACTCAGCTAGACCCCCATCTACACACTGATACAACTTAAAGGAAATAGATAATTCATTTGCTGGCCAACATCTCTGTTTAAAGAGTTTTCTTTTTCATATCAACACTTCTGTGAATTCGGAATTTGATCAACTTTTTGCTACACAGTTTGACATTAACAAAATATCAACACTCTGACAACCTGCTGGTGTCAGAAAGGAACATCTTAAAACTCTTTGGACTCTACATTAAGACAGGCTTCCAATTCCAATCTTTGATCTCTATTATAAAGCAGTACCAATAAAATATCGTAGAGATTTATGGGCAAACTTTCACTTGAGCTGTTTCACACCTAAAATAACACGAATGCTTGGGCCAAAAGGCAGAAAATTTAGGTTTAGGTTTCAACTGTTTAGGTTTTCTTTTACTTTTAAAACTTAATTCACTTATTTTCTAAAATCACCTTAAAATTTGCAATTACATTATATTTCTCTCCCAGAAAAGACAGTTGAGAGTCATTAACTGAGCAGATGTCATGTCATTCCAAGGACAAGTCTAAGTTTGGGTAGACAGCTGTTCCCTGTTCTAAAGGAACCATCTTTTGACAAAAAGCAAGTGTTTTTTTCATAAGATTTACGTGGACGCTATTTAAATTTATCTTTATGCCCGAGTAGACCCTATTGTTAACAAGAGTAACCAAATAGTTATTACTACTGTGAGTAAAATCTAAACAAAAAGAATTTCATTTGTATTTGGACCCAAGATGTGTTTCATTGTATATTGCCCTAATCTGTGGAATAATTTCCCAAATAAAGCTTAAGTTGTAATTCTGATATCAGTCACTTACGTACAGGTCAGAGTCTGAATGACAAGAAATCAGTGACACATTCCCTATAGATGGGAAACCAACCAGAGCCCCCAATCCTCCCCCTTCCCCATGTGATGAAACTAGGAGAAATGATTGCGCCAAATGAGAAAGCAGCAGAGAATCTCAAAGAGGGGTGGAGGAAGCAGCTCATCCAGCTTTTAAGAAGACCTTTATAGGAAAGTAAAGTGAAAACAGCAGAAAAGTTCCTGGACATAGTCCTTTGAGAAACAAAAATGAGTAGGAAGAAAGGTCAGAGCAGCGGTTCAAAGGAATCAGAACGCAGTGCTACTGCTGTCCAAGGTTGCAGGCCGGCAGCACACATGCCTGCCAAGCTGAGGCAGTGCTGGGCAGCAGAGGCACATGGCCTTTCCTTCACCCAGCTCCCCACTTTCAGAACTTAGCAACAGAGCCCCAACTCTGCAGCCCCAAAGAGAAATTCTAGAACTGTCATGATCACAAAACCTAAGTAAATAGAAAAGGAAACATGCTTAGTTATTTAACCCAATTTTATTTTGTCATTCTCTGATTTTAAACCATAATTCCTGGTTAAAAAGGAGAATGAAGCAGCTGGTGCATGGCCTTGGTTTCATGGCCATGGAGGGGCGGCCAGGGAGGAAGCCTAGCATGCTCATGCTCAGAGATACTTGTGGGGTGTAAGTTTGTGCTGCATTCCCTAAAGCTTCCTTTGTCTGTCCACAGCTTGGGCACAAGTGTCATAGACACTGTGAGGGATGGAGTCCAATAAAAGTTCTAAAACATCACATTTAGGCTTCGGCCAGCCAGAGGCCAGGTACATATATGGTTTGTTTGACACATGCAAAGTTTGGTACAGAAATTCCCCTACTCAGATGAGGATATAACTGACCATTCTTATTAAGTGACCACTGAAGGTTCTGGGTCTTTTAGGGACCACTATTCTTAGAGGTCACATACTGTCCATGGCAAATTACTTGGAACTGGGTATTGATGATTATGTAGCTTCTGACTCAGAATTTCCAGGCTCTGAATAACTCTGTCTCTCCCTCTCTATTCAGTATTCTAATTTCTGGGATGGCAGAAAACACTTAAATGGTGGTTCTGATCACCTAATATAAATGGCAGGCAAAGCTGAGCTCCTGAAGAAACCAGCTGTCCAATTCTGGAGCAGGTGGAGTTAGGGTTTTGTTCAAATATTCTAGGTTGCAGTGATCCAGAGAGGACTGTCATGGGGCAGGGGAGAGGAGGTGCTAGTCATCCTAGGGAGGGGCTCCACATATTAAAGGCAGCCATGGCAGATGATAGCTCTAGCTTTCATTTGGGACAAGAGAGCTCATCTGGGCTAACTCTCTCCAGAGTCGGAGTGCACGGTGCCAGCCAGGGTGACTTCCACCATGGGGTTGAAGATATCACTGTCAACTACTGGGCTTAGCTAGATTGGGGGAGCCAAACTTGGGCCACAGGCAACAAGACCTTCAGCCCCTAAAGGACACTGCTGCAATCAAAGCCTAGAATAGTCTCTTACCTTTTCAGAGGTTAGTTATCAGGGTGCACAGGTTGGAAACATGAGTGAAACGCTTAATATCAGAAATCCTAAGAACTTTTGGGATGTCCTGGAGAACTTTTGTTCCAGAACTGCCAATACCTTGGTGGGTATCATGTAGGCAATTCACTAGAATTGGAGACCAGGGATTCTAAAACACACTCTTCTTGAGGTTGGCATGGAGACTACGGTGTTTTAAGTGGTTGAGGACCATGTGTGAGGTAGGTGAATGTTGGAAGATCTGTACAAGGTTGGGCTACAGAAATGAATGATGATTCACCTGTGTGACAACCTATCTATTCAGGAGAGATTCTACGCTTTCATTGCTAGCAATGCTTGGGACACTCAAAGGCCAAATGGCATTACAGTTTATTGGACCTGGCAGAAGCATGCCTGCAAATCCATCTTCCACATGTCACACATGCTGCCAGGTATGGCTGGGGTGCATCAATGCACGAAGACAGATGGTCTGGGGTCTGTGGGAATGAGTTTGCTGAGCCCTGGTTTAGAGCAATAGTTTGAAAACAAGTATTTTCCCTCATTTTTTTCTGAAGCTGACTGCTTGTTAGAGTTCCTTAGGTGGCAGGGCCACTCTGAGATGAAGTCTTAGATGAATACCTGTGTCTTCCCCTGACATCTCTTCAGGAAAACATGCAACAGAGGGCAAGCACTTTTCCAGGTAACCATTGCCCTTAAAAGACCTTATTAGGAGATAAGACATAAGAAAAGATTTTCAGACAAAACTAGTGTACCTCATGATTTTCTTTTTCTAGAAAAGGAAAACCAAAAAAAAAAAAAAAGGAAGAAGAGACAAACTAGAGATGGACCTTTACCTTCTGAACCAAGTAGACACTTGTGGCTCTCTGCGCAGCCACTCTGTCCAGATCAGATCCCTCAGGAATAAAGTAGCTCACGTCAGCAATGTGAACTCCCACTTCAAAGTTGCCTGCAAATGCACAAGAAGAACATTCATCAGCCTGGTTTGGGGGGCCAAGGAATCCCTCCTAGGAATCCTTTCCAAGAACGCATGTCACTCCCAGAGGCCACAGGACTTGAAGTACAGGCCCCCATCGTCCGTCTTGCCAGGCACTCCACCCAGCCCCTGTGGCCTGCACTACTGCCACTTTCCTCACTGTACACCAACAGAGGATGGGCTTCTTATCATGAATAAACAATACTAAACACTTTCACAAGATGTCTCCCATTTCTAAAGGCTTCTTATCTTTGAATCTGTAGACTTGGAGAAGACATGGCTCATCCTGGATGACGAACAAATCCTTTCAGGTCACCAGAAAGAAGTGAGTTAATCCCCATCTCCAAATCTTGCAGATGTTGCTCTGAAAACTCCACCCTTCCCGTCCATTCCCACAGGCCACAGCCCTTATTCAGCCCACATCGGCCGTCATCTTCCCTCGTCCTCCACACTGTTGCTGCGATCTTTCTAAACATGGATCTGGTGATGTTACTTCTTGGCCTGTTATTTGTGTCCTTGCACAGTTGCACCCCCAGCAACCTCATCGGCCTTCAGGCCCCATCCTTCACATGTACTGTGTGCAGCTGTCTTGGGAAACCTTTCCATTCCCTAAACGTATCTTACCTCACCCCACTCAGATGCTTGCTTGGCTCATGTTTTTTCCAATGTTTGGGATAATCTCTATAGCATCTACCTATTGAAAGAGAATCCCAAAACAAGAAGAGACTCTTTTGCCCTGTTTCCTCCACCTGTACAGTTAAAGCCCCTACTCTCTATCTGATGATGCTTACCATGGTCTTTCTTTAGAGCTCTCATCGCTGCCAGATACCACAGCATATTTTATTGGCTTATGTGTTCACTGTCTGCCTCTCTCCCTACAGTGTAAGCTCCTGGAAGTCAGGGCCTTTTGTGTAATGGTTACTGTTGTCTGCCTAGTACCTAGAAGAGTGCCTGGCACATAGTAGGTACTCAATAAATACTTGCTGAGTGAACAAATCAACAGCTGGTTTGTTTGCCTTTTTCCTCTGGTAAAAGACCTACCTTTTTTCCCCCTCCTTTTAGAACTACCTTTTCCCTTCCTGGTGGAGCTATCTTTCAACAGGCCCTGCCTGTTGACCACATAAGCTGGGAGCTGCCAGGAAATATCTTTGCCATATAATCATGCCAATACAGAAAATAATAGGTCTAAGAAAGAAAGGAAGAGTCATGATTACCTCATTTGAACTCTAAGATCCAGCTGAACCTGAAACTAGTCTACCTGTAGACTAGTCCCTTTCCACCATGACTCACTGAAGAGTCTTGACTGATACCCAAGTTGACTCAGAAGAGCTTATTAACACACTACCATTTGCTCCCTTGGTTACCTGGATGATCAGCCTAAGGTATCACACATTTTATCTATAAATTTTATAGCTATTTATTATCCTCCTATTCCTTCTTCCCTGGGGGATGATTCCTTCCCTCAGTTTTTAAATGTTTCAACATGGGGTGCTTAAAATAAGGGATTCAGGCAGGAAAAGAATTTAAGATTCCTTATTTTTCATCTGGTCTGACACTCAGAGACCACCCTCCTACAGGGCATTCTTTGGGTTTTTCTACCCAATCCTGTAATATTAATATATTAGGGAACACCTAAGAGATCCCGGCTGCTATGGAGTAACACAATAGATCTGTTTCCCACAGAGGAGAGGGCTGTTTGGAAAGCTGAGAGAAACCAGTATGACTCCAAGTCTAGCTGCCTCATTCTGACAGGCACGCAGCTGTGCCGCTGGGTCACTGGGAGAAATGAAACCTGCCCTGCGATCGAGGAACTCAAGGGGAACTCAATTTTAAGTGAATTCAGCCAAGAGTCTCAGACGGCTCAACTTCCAGTTTTGATATTTCAAGCATCTAAAACCAACACTTGGAGAAGGTAAAATAAAGTGTCTTCTTTTGAAGTCAGCATTATAATATATTGGCCTAACAGGTAAATATTGACTAAAGGAAAAAAGAGAGGGTTATTACATCACGATATAAACCGTAATTTAAAATTCAGTCTCTGTGTTGTTACTACACATGAACTTTCTGTCCTTAGTCAAAATTGACAAACTGACAAAGAGTTCATTACAGGAGATAAAACATGAAGGAAGCCAATCAAAACATACTGGAGAGGCTTAAATTTCACTCAGAATTCCCAGCAGAGCCTCTAAAACCAGCAAAGAGAAGCACTCTTATTCTCTGGTTTGGACCTTTTTTATGGCAACCCTAAGTAAATATTTTATTACATATATTTACATAATGTGAACTTGCAGAACTCTTGAGGTAGTGGCACTGAAGTTTTTATTCTATGAAGCAGAAAATATAAATCCAAAAGTTTATATAGCATATGCTGCCAAAATGTTTAGAACAAATTTGTTGTTTTAAAAGATACTGTCTTTCAAATAAAAGTATTCTTTTAAATTAAAAAAAAATTAAACTTTCATCTACTGGGGCTAAAGTGAGTCCTGTGAGTTCTGAAGAGCAGTCTGAGCAGAAAGAGGAAGGATCTCCAAGGTCTGCCGTGTGTGGTTCACTTTGTATAGGGCCCACAAACTTAGATGAACACAAATACTCCTTTGAATGAACTTCAGAGGACATCAAAACTGCTTCATCCAATTAAAACACTAATAGAATCTAAAGCTAGGGCCTTAGAAACCATCTCTCTGAAGCCAGCTTCCCAGCAGTACAGCCACTTCCCAGCAGTGTCCCTGCCAGGTGGCCCCTGATATATCCTCAAGCATGGGGTGCTTATGTCTTCTTGAAGACACTTGCTTTCTTCTGAAGAGCTCTGGTTGTGAGAAAGCACTTCCTTACATGGATCTACGATACATGGAAATGGAGCCTCTAGTTTATGCCAACACCGGGCATCCATAAGCGGTGATCCTTCCCTTTAAGGAGCTCTAGGTCTAACAGGGTTGGCAGATATACCCACTTCCACGACTTCTTTTAAGGAAGATCTAACAACCTCCTTATTGCTCTTCCTGCCATGTCAAACCCATTTTCCACACTGAAGACAGTGCTGTTTCCAAAACACAAATCTCCCTGAGACCACACTGTGGAAATCTCCAGGGCCCTGAGCATGCAGCCCAGACCTAGCTTCCGAGGCCTCACTGGCCAGGCTCCTGTCCACTGCTCTAGTCCCCTCGCTTTGTCTCTTCCCCTCCTCCCTCTGCAGGTTATCCTGTCCCTGCTTTATAACGAGGAGATACCAACCAAACTGTCCATGATGTGGGTCTGCCCTGGGCAATATGACTTTCCGGGCCCTTACTCCTTAATACCAGTTGCACCCCCAAGTCACTGTGGTGGAACTCCTAGGGCTACTCACACCTCGGGGGCTCCACACTGTTCCCCTGTGTGGGTGCCCTTCCCCCAATCTTCTTCCTGGCAACTCCTGCTGGTCCTTCAGAACACCACCTAAAGCCCACTCCCTCTGGCAGGTCTGTCCCGATGACCTAAATCAGGCTTGACATTCCCCCTCACCCCTGGCCTTTAAGAATCTTCCTACAGCTTCTCATTGCACACCCCCCCGCCCCCCACGGTACCATTTACTGCATGCACATCATGAGATACCTCCCTACTCTCTACAATCAGCATGAAGTGCAGGGACAGGGCCTGTGCACAGTCAGTGACTGAAGTTTACTGAATGAATAAGAAACTAACAAGAAGTATAGGGCAGACCTGGGCTGAAAGGGATTGTAAACGCTGCCTGGTCTAACTGTTCATGCAGGTGCTGAGTCCTCCCCATACCAGATCTGCACAGAGAGCATCCAGCCTGTGCTTGCATACCTCAGGTACCTCAGGTGACTTAGACATCACTACTCCCCCACCCCCACGTGGCCCACTCCATGCTTGGATAAAGTAGCTATTACTTTTTTTCCCCTTTTCAAGCCAAAATATGTCTCCCTAGAGTTTCTATGTATTGGTTCTAGCTCTGGCTCATGGGGCTGCCCAGAACAAGCCCATGTCCTCAGAGGACAGCAATATGGAAAGAAAAACAGGTGAAACGGCAATCTCTGGCTAAGAGAAGACTGAAACGGGCCTGGGGTCTGCTTTTAGGGGAGCACCAGCTTTGATGATGTAGATGGTCAGCATGTGGCCCCCTGGGGCCAGCTACCCACATGGCATGGCTTTGAGTCATCTCAACACCCTTCTCCAAACATGCTCCTAATAACCACCTCCCTTCAGCCATTCAACAAATACTAATTAAGCTCCTACTGGGTGTCAGGTCCTTTTCTAGGTGCTGGGAACGCAAGTAAAGAAGACTGACAAGGTCCCTTCTCTTATGGAGCTCACGTTCTTGTGGGGAGAGAAAGACAACAAGCAAACAAATTACAAGATTACTGATGACAGTAAAAAGGACTGTGGAGAAAATAAAATGGGGTGAGGTAATGAGAATTAGTAAGGAAAGTTCTCTCTGAGGAAATAAACAGACCTGCGGGTCTAAAAAGGATTAGCAATTCCCGGCCCCCACCTTTTTTGTTCTCTTTGCCACCCAGCAAAGGGTTAATAAGGACCTTTAATTGAAAACTCCTTTACTAGCGAGCTATTCCCAGGCAGGAGAATGGCCAGAGCTAAGGGCAAAGATGGGGGCAAGCTTGGTGTGTCTAAGGAATAGAACAAAGGCTGGAAAGCAGGGGAGAATTGGAAGCAGAGATGCTACCGAAGTAGACAGGGCCCAGTGAGAGCTGTCCTGCAGGGCCAGGATGAAGTATTTTTTAAGTGCAGTGGGAAGCCACTAGAGAGTTTTAAATAGAGAAAGGACATTAACTGAATATACCATAGTGACACCTTCATTTTGCCACCTCCCTCATTCTGCATACCATGGTTCTATTACTGCAGTCTATGTTCACACTGAACTGAAAACAAAGAGCCTGAACAAGACCACAGTCTCTTAGGAATAGCACTGATAGGCAAACAAATTAATCATTTAGTGAAGTAATATATATAGTAAACAAACGTAGACGACAAAAGCAGCACAACCTGCTAGACACCCTGACAAGTACAACAGATGTTGGATCTCCTGTCCATCAGATTGGTTTCCATTCAGCCTATGATGGGAACATGACGTTCTTGCATCGGTCAATCCTCTTGACCCTGTGGCCAGTTTTCCCAAAAACATGAACCATAAGGGAGATCAAAAACAGTGTTGTAGAAGCTCAGAAAGGGTAATCCAATCAAGAGAACTGAGATGCCATCTGCCACCCAAACAGTGCCAGCAGTGAGTGAGAGGTCTCACTCAGGGCAGCTCATCCAGACGGGATTTGAGCCCTGGCCTTAGTATGGTTCCATCAAATTATAGAGACAGACTCAATAGCTGAAAAACTATTGGGCTTGGATTACCTTGTAGCCACATGAAAAACTCCATCTTTTAGTTGGGGTAAGCAAATTCCCTCTGATTTTGGTGGAAACACTGATTGGGTTGCTATGTAAGAGGGACAACTCAAACTCTGATGTCTAATTCTGTGTGGTATTTTGTTACATAATCTCATGCAAAAGTTGAACGCCAAGCCAGTATAGCAAGTCATGGCAGTACTCCACGGCCATGACATAGTGATGGTTAGAGCATATTTCATAAACTTAAAAGGAGTCAAAGTTAAAAAAAATTCTAGGACAAGTAAATCTGAATGCAATGCAAATAATTCATTATGAGGACGGGATTGTACAGGATGACTTCTTAGGTCACCCCGAAGGCCAGGATTTGAAGAGTCTGTAGATTTTCTTTTTCTTTTTCTTTTTTTTTCATCTTTGCCATCCAGCAAAGGGTTAATAAAGCCCTTTAGTTAAAAATTCCTTTACTGGTGAGCTCACCTTCTGGAACTAAGCAGCTTAAAGAACCTTTTCCTTCATTATTACAAAAGGCTCTATCAATCTGCAAGTACTCGACTAAACTGCCCACACAGCAATTTTTGTCATGTTCAATCTAATTCTTAGGAATCTAAGTTTAAATTTATAAGAACAGCATGGAAGAGGAACACCCAGGTAGTAAATTCCACTTTTCCCTTTCCAAATGATTTGAGCAATGGCCTCCTTCATTAACAGGAAGGAGAATGAGGAGCTGAACTTGTGAGGCTGACACACTCAACGTCCGGGAATTTCTAGGTGCTTCAGAAGTGAGTGGGGAAAGCCCAGGTCAGCCGGTCAAACCAGGGATGGAGTGCTGAGCACAGGCTTGAAGGAAGCTCTGAGAGCAGGAGGGCAGGCATTTGGTTCTTCCTCCATGCCAAAAGACAGTGAAGTCCAAGTGGCTGCAAAGGACCCTTGAAGGTAGTTGCAAAGTTAGCAGGTCAAAATAATAAGGGATGGGGTAGGAGTGGCAGAGGATTGGCCATGGCTTGAGAGTTACAGAGGCTGGGAACAAGGGGTTTCATTATACTATTCTTTCTACTTTTGTGGATGTTCAAAACTCTCCATCCAAAAATTAAAAAAAAAAAAAAAAAAAAAAAAGCAGGGTTGAAGCCAAGGAAAGAAAAATGTTTAAAAAAGACAAATCCAGTTAAGTAAAACTAGCTACGAGTTTTAAAAGAACGACAAGCCAACAGAGGCAGAAGGAGGTTACTGTTTGAAAAAAGTAGAATAAAAATGTCCCCAGTGATGATCTCTGGAGGTTCGAGATATGGGATTGTTCCTTTCCATTTTATATAAATTTATAATGTTTTCAGTTTCCAAGGGCTAGAAAGCACAAAAAAGACAAAAAGTATAAAATAAAAAAATGCAAACCTGACTTAAAAATGTATACGGAGAAATATATTAAGATGGGAACAACAGTTTTCTTTGAGCGGTAGGATTTTGAATTTTTCTTTTTGCTTATATGTAAATTCTAATTTTTCTATCAAAAATGTGTTACTTAGTTAACAGTCTTGGATTCTTTAAATAAAACACAACAATAAAATGCTGTGTCCACCTCAGCCACCTCCATACCTGATGATTTCCCAGCACACACCAAGAAACAGCACCATGGCCAGCCTGGGCAGGAGGCAGCAAGAGTCAGTGCCAGCTTATTGGACAATTCTCCCATTGGATTATGGCAACTAAAGTACTTTGCAAGCAAGTTCTATAAAGGTGAACTCAGTAAATGAAGTAGCAGGAACTGGGCATTCCCCTTCTGAACAGGCAATAACTACTTTTATGCCAGAAATGTGACTCCAGTATGTAGCGGGCTGTGGCATTTGTTGTCATCCTTTTCATGGGTTTTGGTGTGCACGGCTAGCATGTGGAACCTACTCTTTCTCATGCCTGTGGCTGTGCAGGGAATGCTTGTGTGGAATCCCAGCAGAATGGGTTCCCACAGATCTAGGTTTGAAAACAGAATTTTAGCATATTTTCACACTCATCTGAGGATTTTTCTATTTTTAAAAAGCCTCTCTATTAACAAGACATAATTACTAGTCTCTAGCAGCCAAATATAGAAGAGATGTATAATTTTCAATAAGTTTTAAGGAAATAAAAACATCTATGTGTATTTAAATCCCTACTCATTAAATGTTAACTGTTATTGCCCACTGCTTAATCCAATCCCAGCCTTCCTTCAACCTGGAATTAAAACAACTTTCATACTCATCTTGAATTCTGAGAGGCAAAAACCTCATTGCTCTATATCTGGTGACAAAGGCCCTTAATGGCTTTTCTCTCATTCTGGGGATACTTTTCAGGGTTGTTATTTTGTCACCATGCTAAATTAGTTCTTTTTGGATCCAATTACTTAGTTTCACGTATTAATTTCTTTGCATGAAGGAGAAACTGTTTTCTGATTCCCCAAGACTTCACAAGAGTTGACAATTATACCTATAAATATGCATGTTCATGATATGAATCTGCCATATGTTTGCCCCACAATAACACTATATGGATTGCTTACTTTTTAAAGCATTTTGTTATATTAATTCATTTAATCTTCCAATGTTGAGACATCTTTTTCTGCAGATGAAGAAACTAAGGCCCAGGGAGGTCAGACACCTTGCATCAAGGTCTGGCTCCAAAGCCACTACTTTATGCAGACTTGCCTCTTACGATCAGGTATGTGACGAATGCATACTTGCTTCTTTCTCAATTCCTATAGGCTACGGGCATTCTCAATTTAACATTTTTTAAAGAATTATATATTTATTTTGCAGAACACACATTTTAAGACAAATAAGTAGAATATAGTATGATATTCAACATGACTAAAAGTGACTCCTTTATGGGAGGAATAAATATCTGTTGAAATAAAAACCTTGCCATGCATTTCGTAACTACTGGTCACTTTCTATTTTTGAACTATCCATATATGAATTACAGTTATAACTCAACTTTCCAGTTTTTATAAACTAAGTTTTCCTATAAAGTATTCTGAATTGCCAAATTTTCTAGGTAACTGAATGTGAACTCTTTAATCATCAATCCTTTATGGTTTTAATACTTCTGGATGGAAATCCTCTATAAATGTATTTTGTATACTTCCTTTTCTTAGTAGCAGAATTCAATATTAATAACTTAAGATCATAATACAAAAATAAATTTTGTATTTAGCAACAGATGCACATGTGGTACCGTAGAGGAAAGATGTCCTGTCCTCATGACATAGTCTCAAATTTACTTGTAACCTCTCTCATTAAAATGGAGTTAAGACTCCTCAGATACAATACCTCCTTGATAATGATAACAACAGTCATTTGTCGTACCTAGCATATAAAAGACTCAAATATTTTTTGACTAAATGAATAATCTTCACAAAAGTTCTATTCGGTAGGTACCATTATTATTTGCATTTTATAGATGACATTCAGACTCAGAAAAGCTGAATGACTTGCCCAGTGTTGCACAGCCAGTAAATAGCAGAGCCAGGATTAGAACATTGTCTGATCCCATTATCAATGCTCTGAACTATCATACCACAGGACCATGTGGTACAGTCTTTCCTAAGGTATTTTAATCATTATTACACTTATCAGTATCCCATGGCTTTTTGTTTCCTAACAGCTTCATCGAGATTTAATTCACATACCACAAAATTCACTCACTTTAAGTATAAAGTTTAATGGTTTTTAGTAAATGTGCAGAGTTATGCAACCACAACCATAATCAATTTTAGAACATTTTCATCACCCCAAAAAGAAACCCTGTATCTGTTTTCATTCATTTCCTATTTTTCCCCAAACTTCCTAGCCCAAGGCAACCACTAACCTCTTTTTTCCTCTACAGATGTGCCTATTCTGGGCATCTGACATAAATGAAGTCATACAATGTGGTGTTTTGTGATTGCCTTCTTTCGCCTAGCTTCTTTTCAAGGTTCATCCATGTTGTAGCACTTCTTTCATGGATGTATAATATTCCATCATATGGATATACCACATTTACTTATCCATTCATCAGCTGATAAACATTTGAGTTGTTTCTACTTTTTGTATACCCCTTCACTTTTAAAAAAATTTTATTTTATTGTATTTTTTTGAGACAGAGTCTCACTCTGTTGCCCTGGGTAGAGGGCAGTGGCGTGATCTTAGCTCCCTGCAACCTCAAACTCCTGGGCCCAAGCTATCCTCTTGCCTAAGCCTCTGGAGTAGCTGGGACTATAGGCACACAATGCCTGGCTAAATTGTCTATTTTTAGTAGAGATGGGGTCTTGCTCTTGCTCAGGCTGGTCTCAAACTCTTGAGCTCAAGTGATCCTCCTGCCTCGGCCTCCCAGAGTGCTAGGATTACAGGCGTGAGCCACCACACCTGGCCTACCCTTTCACTTTTTAAAATAAACTTTTTATTGAGGCATAAAATACATAACGTACACAAATTTTAAGCATACAGCATAATGAATTGTGACTACATGAACATACTTAGGTAACCACCACCCAGTTCAAGAGATAGAACATAAGCAGAATTCCAGAAGCTTTTCTCATGCCTCCTCCCAGTCCTTATACCCACCAAGGATAACTACTTTTCTGACCTCTATAATCTATATCAATTAGTTTTGCCTTTCTTTGTACTTTACATCAATAGATTTATACTGTATGTGTTTTTTTGGGGGGGGGGTCTGGCTCCTTTTGCTCAACATAATGTTTTAAAGATTTATCCACACTGTGTTTTGAATTTGCTTTGTGCTACTGCTATATAATATTTCATTGTGAGAGGATACCACAATTTGTTCATTTTATTGTTGATAAGCACTTGGGTTGTTTTCAGCTTTTTGCTATTACAAATAATGTTGCCATGAACATTCTTATACATATGTACTCATTTCTGTGGTGTATATACCTAAGAATGAAACTGCTGGGTCATGAGTTATGAATCTATTCAGCTTTATTACATACTGTACAACAGTTTCCCAAAGTTGTAGCACTGTAAACTCCTACTAGTAGCATATAAGAATTCTAATTGCTCCACACTTTCTACTAACATTGCCAGATTTTGAAAAGTTTAGCTATTGTGGTAGGAACACAATAGTATCTTGTGGTATTAACTTTCATTTTCCCTGTGGACTTAAGATATTAAGTACCTTTTCATATGCTTTTAACCACTGGCTGTCTTCTTTTATAAAGTGTTTTCTCATGTCTTCATATATTCTCAATGGGAGTCATTTGCTGGATATATGTATCACAAATGTCTTCTCCCACTCCATGGCTTGCCTTTTAAAGAATCTTAATGGCATTTTTTGATGAACGGAAGTTCTTAATTTTTATGAAATCTGATTTATCAATCTTTTCCTTTAAAGTTCATGCTTTTTGTGCCCTGCTTTTAAAAAAATCCGTCTACCACAAGGTCATGATGTTATTTTTATGTTAGTGTGTAAAAGTGCTAATATTTTACCTTTCACATTTACATCTATAAGCCACATGGAATTTATTTTTATGTATGGTGTAAAGTAGGGGTCAAAACCTATTTCCTCCCATATGGATATCCAATTGATCCAGTACAATTTATTGATAAAACCATCTTTTCCTCACTATACTTCAGTGACATCTTTCCTAATAACCAGATGATTGTCTGTATGTGGGTCTGTTTCTCTTTTTTCTTTTCTTTTTTTTTTTTTTTGATTATAGTTTCATATATTTGTAGTAAACACATACACAAGAGTGATATATACACACATAACATGTAGAAAGGTACGTATGAGAATAATAAACACCTTATTTAGGACAGTAGCCAAATTTTGAGGAAAGGGAGAATTTAAATGGGGAGGGGTACACAGTGGGCTTCAACTCTATTTATAATCTTATGTTTCTTTAACATGAATGGTGAATGCATGAATGTAGTATTCCCTATACCTTTCTATAGGTCTGAAATATTTGCTAGTAAAAAATAAAAAAAGAAGTGGGCCTAATATATGGAACCTGTCAAAGGCAAATAAAGTTATAGTTGACCAGAGTAGAGGATCAGAGAAGTGAAGGGCCAGGGGTTTAAGGGTAGAAGGCCTTGTTTCTACATTTATTAATAGTTAAGCCTGCCTGGATCCCTACTAATAATCATCAATACCTTATTCTATATTCTATGGTAGCATATCTCATATCTTAGAGTATATTAACATTATTTATACATGTGTGTCTTTTTTTTTTTTGAGACATAGTCTCATTCTGTCATCTGAGCTAGCGTGCCGTGGTGTTGCTGTGGCATCAGCCTAGCTCACAGCAACCTCAAACTCCTGGGCTCAAATGATCCTCCTGCCTCAGTCTCCTGAGTAGCTGGGACTACAGGCAAAAGTCGACATGCCCGGCTAATTTTTTCTATTCTTAGTAGAGATGGGGTCTGGCTCTTGCTCAGGCTGGTCTCAAAATCCTGATCTCAAGTGATCCTCCAGCCTCAGCCTCCCAGAGTGCTAGGATTAGAGGCGTGAGCCACCCTGCCTGGCCTGGGTCTTTTTCTGTATGTGGGGTTCTCTATTCTGTTCTCATCTTGACTTCTGAAAAACAACTGAACTTTTATTATTTCAGCATAATCCTTACTATAATTCCATGTCAATTTTAACCTTTCCAACTTTATATTAACATAATAATAACTTTCACTGAGCACTCACTTTTTGTATGGCACAGTTCTAAGTGCCAGGGATTATCTCATTTAATCTTCCCAGTAAGTCTGAGTTAGATATTATTACCCTCACTTTATGGATCAGACAATGTTGAGATAAGAAGAGGTTAATTCTTTCCTCGGAAATACGGGCTATGCCCCGTCCATTTTGTTGTCATACTATCTACTTTTGTAGAAAAGCATAAAAAGTATAGCAATTTTAGGTAGCTACTGCTAATATCTTTAAAGCTGGGTTGTGTTTTTGCAACAATAGGCATAAATGGAGCTTGTATCTTTTAGCTCTTCATATACTAGTAATTTGGAATTGGAAGACACTTGAGAAGTTGTCTAGTCCAAACCACCATTTTATAGCTGAGGAAAGAGAATTTCAGAGAAATCACAGACATGTTTAGATTTCCATGATGCAGTAAAGGCAAAGATGAGACAAGAACCCAGATCTCCTGCTCTTATTTCAGTGCTCTTTCTGGTATACCACAACTGCCTCTCATCATGCAATGAGTGTGTTGGATCAATGAGACTGCTTAATTGGTTTCCAGGTTTACCTTGGTGCCAGACACTTGAGGATGCCTGACTGGTGGGTGCCAGATTATCTTGGCTTTAATGAGCAAGGAAACTGGAACCAATCAGCAGAGCTGGAAGCAGATGAACATGCAACAGTCCAAATTTGGTTTAACAAGGTGCACTGAGACATCCATGAAAAAAGAGAATTTCCGAAGTCCAGACCCCACAGAAATCAGGCTAGCAAGATTTGAATGGAACATAGGAATAAGACTTAGAGGGGTGGAGCTGTCTCTCCACTTAATCTTTCCACTTAGATCCTGTGTCCTCAAAACAGGAACTCACTGGCAAGCATCCCAGAAGCCCACTTCCATGCCAGAGCCTTCGCATGACTATTTGGTTATTTGGATTTTTTGAGTCAAGGTACAATTCAGTAAAAAATGATCATACGACAAGGACAGTTAAAATTGTTCACTCACCAATGCCCCAGATGAATGGAGAAGACTTACACTTCCTCATGAGCTGACAGATCTACAGAATTTTCCATTTCTTTTCCCAGGTTCATTATCAAGGGCCCTACTATGAAAACAGGTTTGTCCAAGATCAAGTACGTGGGTTGCCTGGGATTTGTCTGAGGTCAGAATGCCCTCTGACATAAGAGACTGCAAGAGGAAAAAAAATCTGTGTTTCAAAATGGGGATTAGAAATTACTTCACATGGAAGAGGAATGTAGGAGGAATAGCATTTGAAGCTGGGTATCATGAAGATGTCAGAGACAAAACCCAGAAATCTATCCAAGCAGAAAATTGTCCTAAAGTGGAATTTCTCCTTTCCAAAATCTACTTTAGAGTGATCAAGGTTCCCCTCTAAAACACATAGTGCAGATTTTAAACATAGTTTTTTGTTAAATTAAATGGTGCATGTCAATCTTATTTTTAAGTTACTTATGGCATATGTTTCCAACAGTTAACACAGTAAACTTTCCTAGTTAAGTCTGAGTTGCCTCTCCACAGTATAGTCTTCAATGTTTAGGAAGGCCATCCCTTTGAAACCCAGCATTTCAGGATCCAGCTCATTGAAGCGGATGAAACTGGGGGAAGCATAACCCACAGGCTAAGAGAGTGTGGTGGGGAGGGGCTGCATCCAGGGATTTAAAACAAGGTATTCTTTCTGAGATAAAGTCAGTTCCAAAAGTCCAGGGAAGGCCTGAAATATGCAAGACCAGTAGCTGGAAAGTTGTGAAAAGACAACTGAAGGTGAGAATGGTTGAAAGGAGTGGTCCTGTACTGAGAGAGCAAGCATGTGCCAGGCTGTTTCTCGAGGGACAGAGGAGACTATAAAGGATGTATGTACATATACATATATCTGTCCCCTCAGGCCCCCCTTTGAGGCAGGACAGTGGAAGGCTGCAGTGCTCCCCTGGTTGTGCTTGTAGAAAGAGTGACTGTAAAGCCTCTTTCCACACGCAATGATTGCCACAGTGACGAGAGCCTAAGACCCTATCTTTCTATAGCTTGTCAACTAGGGGTTTGTGAGTGCATGAAGTGTAAAAACCACAAGGCATGGGAAAACACAGTGCAAAGCCAGGGATGGTAGAGAGCACAATGTAACGTGAACATTTCTTTCAGTCACCTCAGGGTTGTGTGCTGAGTGTGTACCCGGGGAAGCTGCAGACCCGGTCTCCTACCGGATGGTATAACCAGATGACTTGCTGCTTCTGTAAGTGTGCAGCTCTATGCCGCCAGTGTAGTGCACTGACAAGGTAGTTCTCTTGTTGTGGCTTGCAGAGCAAGGTATGGGAATACTGTTGTCTTCCTTAAAGGGAATTAACCCCCCCTAATGTTACTCTTCCTGGGAAGGGGCAAGTCCTCAGACAGGAAATGCAAAATGCAAGAAGTAGGTTCAAGGTCTCTTTCTAGAACCTTTTAGGTCTAGATTTTTGAAGGGCAGATGTTGAGGTGTGGGTGCCTACGTGATGCGCACAGTGTGGGGACAGGTGGGTGGGGCTGGATTTGGAAGCAGTAGAAAGCAAGCCACTCTACAGTGCTTTGTGTTCTTTTCTGTTTATTTTCCTTTTGCTATCCTTTAATCTTTAGTAAACTCTTGTCTAAAAGTTACAGTCTGGGCCGGGTGTGGTGGCTCACGCCTGTAATCCTAGCCCTCTGGGAGGCCGAGGCGGGTGGATCGCTCGAGGTCAGGAGTTCGAGACCAGCCTGAGCGAGACCCCGTCTCTACTAAAAATAGAAAGAAATTATCTGGACAACTAAAAATATATATAGGAAAAAAAAGTTAGTTTGGCATGGTGGTGCATGCCTGTAGTCCCAGCTACTCGGGAGGCTGAGGCAGGAGGATCGCTTAAGCCCAGGAGTTTGAGGTTGCTGTGAGCTGGGCTGATGCCATGGCACTCACTCTAGCCCGGGCAACAAAGTGAGACTCTGTCTCAAAAAACAAACAAACAAACAAACAAAAAAAAGTTACAGTCTGGTTTCAGTTGTGCTTGAGGTACTAAGCAAAGGATTATGGGATCACACTTAGGCCAAAGTGGTAACAAGTGCTGTCAACTCCTAAAGAGGGAGAGGATGTCCAAGTGCAGAACACCCACATGGGCCAGCTGTCTGCCCCATCTGGGAATCCTTTCTCTATTGCTAACCTTTGGGAATCTAGGTCGCTTTTACTAGAGAAGGCAGTTTCCGTCCTGACAGTTTCTGTAGCACAAGCTACCAAGCAATCCCTGCTAATGCTGGGTATGGATTTTGCTGGCAAGCAGAGGTTTTGGAAAGCTGGCCTAAGAGCATGGGTGTCCACCATCAACCTACTGGGTTGTAGGAGGGTGCTATAGTCTGAATGTGTCTGCCCAAAATTCATATGTTGAAATCCTGACCCCTAAGTGGTATTAGGAGGTGGGGGGGGCGCTTTGGGAAGTGATTAGGCCATGGGGGTGGAGCCCTCATGCATAGGATTAGTGCACTTATGAAAGACAGATTCCTTATCCCTTCTGCCATGTGAAGACACAGTGAGAAGGCACCATTTATGAACCAGGAAGCAATTCCTCACCAGACACCAAATCTGCTGGCACTTTGATCTAGCCAGCAGGTCAGCACGGGGCACACTGCAAAGGGCTAAGTAGCTCCCAGGTGGTATGATGAAAGTAGGAGCAGTAGAAATCCTGAGTCCTTAGGAAGGAAACATGTTGTATTCTGTCTGGAAGGTAATGCTAGAAGGTAAAGTCAGTGTGAGGAGGTGGGTGACCTACTCATTCCTCAAAGCATCGATAGGAGGCATAATACCAAGTACCTTCTGATTTATGTCATTCAGCTGGCCACTCATCTTCCAGTGGAGGGTAACAGAAGGTAATTCAATACTGCCAAACTTAATTTTTGTTAATCTGGTTTATGTGTAATAAGAAGCGTATTTAAAATTTCCAAATGTGTTGACTTTCTCTTAAATTAAAAAAATTTTGTAATTATTTCTAATTTAATTGCATTATAATCTAAGAACATGGTCTGTATAACATGAATGATTTTTTAAAACATGCTTAATGGTTTAGTACAAAGTTAACATATGTAAATGTTTTCTGCGTGCTTGAAGACAATGTGTATCCCCTAACTGTGAGTACTGTATTCCATTATAACTACGGTTGTTAGAGCAAACCTATTAACTGTGCTGTTCAAATTTTCTATAGTTTTACTGAATTTCTGGTCTGTTTAAACTATCATTTCCTGAGAAAGGTATATTAAGTTAACCCACAATGACAATGAATTTATCAATTTGCCCTTGTATTTCTGTCAAGTGTTGTTTTATATATTTTGAAGCTGTGTTATTTGGTAATATATGTTTAGATTTATATCTTCCCAGTGAACTGAAATTTCTGATAATAATTTAGTGACTCTCTTTATAGTCAGTAATGCTTTCTACCTTAAAATTTATTTGTGAGACATTAATAAAAAATACACTAGCTTTCTTTTACTTAGTACTGGTATGTCTTTTTATATCTTTTTCCATTTAATATTTGTGTCTTCATGTTTTAAGTGTGTCTATTATAAACAGCAGTCTGACAGTTTTGGTTTTTAACTATAGAGCTAAATTTGTTGTGATTACTAATTTTTTACCACCTTAACGTGTACTTTTTATTTGTCCTGCTTTTTTCTCTACATACTTTTTCTCTTATCATGCCTTCTTTTAGATTGAGGTGTTTTTATTTATTTTTCTCATTCATTTGCCTCTCTCAACTAGTTTGGAAGTTATGCACAGTACTTCTGTTATTACTATATAAAACATACCTGAAATGTTCATAGAACATTATATATTTATAATGTTCAAGTATGAACATTATAAATACTATATGATATAAAAATAATGCAGAAGCTGAATATTAAAAAGCATATGTCCATGTTTACATGTTTCAAATTGTTCCAAAGTTAAATCCTAACATGCCAAAATATTTTTCAAACATTAATGGTTTTTGGAAAAAGATCTTTAGTTTGACAAATAATAGCATCAGGATACCAAAAGAAAGAAAATGAGATCCAATAACTATGTCTGATATTTTGTGTTAGCTTTTTAAGATTTCCAGTTTGGCAGGGCCAAAAGTGGAAACAAGAACTTTTGTTATTCAAGTAAATGGGTCCTATTTTTCACCATGACATGCATGAAAGGCATAGCAGAGACTGGTTATTTGTCTTGTGTATTTCTTTGGGGAATACAGGACACATCTATTGTTACAGTTATACGAGATATTTCCCATTTTTTGGTTAATATTTGTACCCACAGTATATGTTCATACAGTAAGTAATCTTATTCCTTCCCCTTATCCCTAAACATTTGTGAAGTTATTCTTTATAGGCTTGATTTTTATCTGTTAGATCAATTTATAATAAGAAAAATAAAAAGTTTTTATTTTACCTTCATTTATTTCTTTTGCAATGCTCTTCCTTTCTTTATGTAGATCTGAGTTTCTGACCTATATTATTTTCCTTCTCCGTAAAGAACTTTTTTTTGAGACGGGATCTTGCTCTGTTGTCCAGGCTAGAGTGCAGTGGTGTCATCATAGCTCACTGCAACCTCAAACTTCTGGGCTCAAGGTATCCTCCTGCCTTAGCCTCCCAAGTAGTTGAGACTGCAGGCGTACACCACTACACTTGGCTAATTTTTTGTTTTTTAGAGATGGGATCTCGCTATGGTTTTGAACTCCTGGCCTCAAGTGATCCTCTTACCTTGGCTTCCCAATGTGCTAGGATTATAGGCATGAGCCACTGCTCCTGGCCCATTATTTTTCTTCACCCTTTTCTATTATTTCCTTTTGGAATTCTTAAAATTAGACTTTCTCATTCTATCCTCCAAGTTTCCTGACCACTCTTTCATCATTCCTCTTTGTGCTGTACTTTTTCAGATCTATTTTCCAATTCTCTGATTCTCTGTGTACTGAATTCAATCTGCTGTTAAACCAATTTGTTGAGTTTTAAATTTTCTTCACTATAGCTTTTCATTTCAAGAAATTCTATTTAGTTATTTTTCAAATTTCTTAGTCATTTGATAAGTCTTTTTTCCTAATTCATACTTTCAATTCACTCTTTAGTTTCTTTGAACATATTAAAATACTTATTTTATTTGTCAATAACTCTAATATCCAAAGTCTTTGTTTTTCCTTTTGACTCTTATTCATGATACCTTATTTCCTTGTGCATTTCATGACTTTCATGTGAACTTATTTATGTTTACTAGAACTTTATCTGTGGCAAATCTTTAAGGGTTTGGATGAGGGTTAATTCCTACAGAAAGGATATACTTCTGATTCTGGCAGTTTCTGGAAGCATTATTCACCTGGTGCACTTAAAAAAATATATGTGGCTTTAATTTTATGAACCATGCAGGTAGTGTTAATCTAGGTCCTGAGCAAAATCTCTGGGTCACCAGGGATCAGAAGATACCAGCAGGTAAGCTGCTTTCTTTAGAACATACATACTTCTTTGGCTACCAGCTCTTATTTTATTCCTGGCCTCTGAGGACTTCCCATGCTTTCTTGGCAGCTCAGCCATACATTTTCAAAAGATGCATCATTTTAAACAGTTTTATTAAAGAATTTTTTTCAGGATATCTATTCCATAATATTACTAGAAATGTAAGTCCTATGCAAAACTTCATGTATATATATACATTTGTGCATTTTTCTGGGGAAAGAGTCCTTAACTACTGCGAGATGCTAAAAGGGCTCTGTGACCCTAAAGAGAATAAAACCGCTACCATACATGCTGTTTCAGTCATAGGCAAACTGAAATACCAAATTTTACCTGACGTTTTACAGATCTCCAGGTGACAGGAAATCCTGCAGATAACCCATTCAAAGTTGACTTTCATTCTCAAAATGTCACCTGATTTCCAAATTCTAGTATTACCTTAACATTATCCTCGTATATCAACCTAACATCCAAACTACATTCCCAATAGAAGGAAATTAAAAACAAACTATTTTCAATTCCCAATGTCTTATTAACATACCATTAAATGAAGACCTATCTGTTACCAAAGGAATACTTGGATTTTTTGGCTATCAAATTTCTGTTTCTCCCATCTGATGGGTGAGCACTGCCACTTGATGATATATTTGGTGTTTAATGGCTTTAATTCTCCTTTTCCTTTGGTCATGTTTACCAACATAACTAAAGAGAAAAAATTCTGACTTTTGTATCACAAACTCTTTTTTTTTGTTTTTTTTACTACCATGTTAAGGTTCATTCAGGAAGTCAGTTTTATCAGAAAATTAGCACTTATTGAATTCAGAAATAGCAAGGATACAGACAGGGAGGAGATGGAGAAAAATGCCAACACAAAATCAAGACACAAATTGCTGTGGAAGGTTGTAGGCATGAAAAGAGAAGGGAAGTGTAGGCCATACAAGAAACTTATGTAAGAAAATAATGGGACAGAAGTGAGCCTCAGGACAATCCACAGAGCTGGAGTAATAGAGAGCATGAACATAAGATAGAATTCAATGATCTTATAGGTATCACTGAGACGTAACAGATGGAGTGAAAGACTTGAATGTAACAAGGGAAAGGTATGTCCAATTCCAAAGAAAGAGACTTGTTTTAGGACAGAAAGTGGACAAGGCTGTTATGTCAGGATATAAGCCCATAGGCAACCCACAAACTTAAGGATAAAGGTACAGTAGAAATAAAGGGGCAAGTCAAGAAACAGAAGAAGTGAAACACTGAAAGTATACAACAGGTTGCTGAGTTAGATCTCACTAGACAAAACATTTTTTAAATGCAGGGTAGCATATATGATACTCAGGATATAGAGATATCCAAGGAACAGCCTGCCCTTAGGAAACAAGCAAACAGGAGAATTAAATCCAGAAGCAATGATGTTTACTACTATATTTGAGACATGAAGAAAATGTGCTGATAGGATAAAGTAGGAACAATTTATTCTGCCAGAAGGAAAAGGAAAGCTCTGCAGAGGTTCATCTTGCTCTTGCGGGAGATTTCATGTGACACAGATGTAGGCAGGGAGGCAGGGCACTGTGAGCAGAGGGGAAAGAGCAAGCAGAGGCCTGGAGGCAAGAGAGACTGCACTAGATGAACAGGGCCTGGAGTGGCCGGACACCAGTGTGTGAGCGTGTGTGTGTGTGTGTGTGTGTGTGTGTGTGTGTGTGTGTGTGTGTGTGTGTGTGTGTGTGTGTGTGTGTGTGTGTGTGTGTTTTGAGGGAAGTGGCATTGGGAAGTGGGGAGGTGGGAGAGGAAGCTGAGGACTAGTCTTAAACGGCTTTGGTTACAAAGCTCTCCTAAAAAATGTGGACCTAATCCACAGGTACAAGCAGATTTTCAAGCAGAAAAAGATAACTGGACAGCAAGGTGGAGGGCAGACGGTAAAGAGGGAGAAAAATTATTAGAAAGGCCATGACAACAGTCCTGAGAGGAAAAGGAATCAAATGTGATTCCAGGATTACTGTTTTAAAAACTTTGGTTGACTAGGTGCAGGTGATGCTTTTATAAAAGCAGGAGGCAGAGAAGAAATAGGCTCAGAGGGACCCTTGTCCTATCACCCGCCAGCTATCTCCCCCATCAGCCCCCCAAATTTGCAACCTCTGCTCCCAAACCTTGGAGGCTGAGAATCATTGGAATAAAAATCTTACATGGTTTCCATTTCCTGACTTTATGGGATTCAAACCCAGACATACTTGAGCAGTGTTTGCTAACACTTTGTATGATGAATTCCTGGTCAGCTCCCTCTCCTATCTGTGATATCAGGACACATACATCCACAGTTCCTGGCTCATAACTCCCATAGCCCTTGTTACAGTCTTTTGTTATATAATGTTGGGCACCTTAGGTCTCAGAAAAATAAATTTCTGTCTCTGACCTTCTCTTGTGCTCTTTTCATCTGCTCCTTCTTCTCCTCAAGGCAGGACTCTAATCTTCCCCTGCCCTTGCATAACAAAAATTCTCTGACCTACCTTTTCTGATTGTAGGTCAAAAGACTCCATTTCAGAAGGGGTCCTGCCTCATATCTGGGAAGAAGGAATGCTGCACAGAGGCCAAGAAGAATCTGAACAGACAGCCCTTGCTAGCTTTCCCTACTCAGTCTATTAATATTAGAGCATACCCTTTTGTCCAATCACACTTCTACACAGTTGTCCATACTTGAATCATGCCTATCCGATTAAGTCTCCATAAAAGGCCAAGAGGACAGGGGTCAGAGAGCTTCTGGAGCACCAAGCACGTGGAGGTTCCTGGAGGGTGGTATGCCAGGGAGGGCATGGAAGCTCTGTGCCCCCTTCTCCATACTTCACCCCATGCATTCCTTCATCTATATCCTTTATAATAAACTGGTAAACATAAGTATTTCTCTGAATTCTGTGAGCTGCTTTAGCAAATTAATGGAACCCAATGAGGGGGTCGTGGGATTCCCGATTTGTAGCTGGTGAGTCAGAAGCACAGGTAAAACAGCCTGGGGCTTGAGACTGGCATTGGAAGTGGGGTGTGGTCTTGTGGGACTGAGCCCTCAATCTATGGGATCTGATGCTATCCACAGTGGATCATGTCAGAATTGAATTGGAGGACACTCAGCTGGTATAGGCTGCAGAATTGACTGCTAGGTTGGTGTGTGTGGGGGAAAAGAAACCCCATATTTGGTCACAGAAGTCTTCTGTGTTGATCGTTGTGGGGTGAGAGCAGAGGAAAGCAGTTTGCTTGACTTTTCCACTCAGACTATCCCTTTCACTATTGCCCAGTCCTCCTCAGTGGTGGCTCCTCTTTCACAGTGGAAGTGGACATTGCCAGGTGTGAACACTCATCAGCAGTGACCTATTCCTTATGTCCTGCCTCTCTGTCTCAAAGGAAGGGGTGTTCATCTGCCATGCCTTGACCTTACTTTCTACTCATGTTCTGATTCACACCCCACCTTCTTCTTCAAGACCTTGCAAAACAATCACCTCCTCTCATTCCTATATTTTTAACTTCTCCTTCTTTGTCACCTCCTATCTCATAATACAGAAACATGTCAAATCCCCTTCGTCTTAAAAACAAAGAAAAAAGCCACCTTTCACCCTTCCTTCCCTGTCTCTCCTACCTTTCGCAGCCCAGCCTCTTAGAAAAAGTAAGTTACATTCACGGTTTTCATTTCCTGACTGTCCATCCCCTCCTCCACCAACTGCAGTCTGGCTTCCCCTCCTCTAAGCCACTGGCACTAGTTTCACCAAGGTCCTCAATGATACGCCAGTTGGCTAAGCCAAAGGACTTTTCACAATTCTCTTTGATCCAACTTTCCCTATGGTCATTATGACTGGTCACCATTTCAGCCTGTTCTGCCTCTCTCCTCTCTCCTGCTTTGCCTCCAGTCTCCTTGGTCTCACCCTCTTGGTCATTTGGGCTGTTCAGTCTCCAATATGGGGGCATCTGTCCCAGGGTTCTGGCTTGGGTCTTCCTCTCAGTCTGTGACTTCTATCTGGGTTATCTCCCCTAGGTCCATGCACTGATAACTCCCAAATCCCATCTCTGGCCCTGACCTTTTACTTGTCCCCTTGTTATTTCTACCTTGTTATGTCTCTCAGGTATTGCAAACTCAATATGTCCTTATCTGAACTTCCTGTGTTTCCCATCAAAACCAGTTCCCCTCAATATTTCCTACTGAATGGCATTACTTTTCACCTAGTGCCCAAGCCAGAAACCTAGATGTCACTCTAGAGTCTTCCTTTCTTCTAATATCCAAAAGTTTAATTTATTTGTTTTACTTATTCATTCAACATTTCATGTGTTGCCAACTATGTAACACACAGTGCTCTAGGCACTGAGGGTTCAAAAGTGAACAAAATGATATCCTTGCTCTCATGAAGCTTACCATCCAGTGGGGCAGGCCCACTACAAGCACCTGAAAGAAAATCAAGAAGGGAGTGGGGCACAGAAGGCTGTGGCAACAGCAAGGTCAAGAAAGGGCCTCCTTGAGATGACATTGGAGCGGGGACTCAAGAGTAGCAAGGGATCTGGGAGAAGAGGGTTGGAACAAAGAGAACGGCATGTACAAACACACTGAGGCAGGAGCAGCCTGGCATGCTTGAGGGACAAGGCAGCCACGTGGCTAGAGGAGAGTGGACGAAGAGGGACAGGCCGGAGGGGTGGGGGACAAGGGTGGAGAGATAGAGATAGCAGCAGGTCATAACAAGGACCCTGGGCTTTTATCCTCAGCAGGACAGGAAATCTTGGAGGGTGTGGAACAGAGGAATGACCTGGTCAGATCTAAATCTATAAGGGCTGCCTTGGCTTCAGCATGCAGGGAGAAAAGGACAGACTCAGGAGACCAGTCAAGAGGCTGGCTAGACACCAAGTCTTGCCTTGATTTCCTCTCCTGGCTAGTGCCTCTCTCCGGCTCTGGCTCTGCTGCCTCTGCCTTGGCTGGGGCATTTTCTCCTACCTAGACCATTTTACCACCACCATTCTCACCTAGCCTCCTCACTGCTGCCACAGTGACCTCTCCAACTTGTAAGTTGGGTCCTGATTCTCTCCTGCGTAAAATACTTTGCTCATTATCACACCCCGGATCAAACTCCCACTCCTTAACAGAGCCTGCAAGCCCCTTTCTGACTTACCAAAAGGCTCCTGACCCCACCATGTTTCGGCCATGTTGCCTTTTTGAGCCCTTTCAGTGCCAAAGTCCTTCCACACACCCTCTTCCCTTAGCCAGACTTGTCCTTTCTCCCTGCTCTTTGTCTGGCCCCCACCCAACTCCACATCTAAATAATGGGTTATTCTGACACGTACGTGTTTAATGTTAACTGATGTGAAACTGGAAAAGGACCTCACGCTTGTCTAGCTTTTCTCAACCATTGCATACTTAGCACAAAGCACACTGCCTGATCCTCAATATATACTTCTTGAATAAATGAATGATGTTGCTCTCCAACCCCAAATGCTGCCTTCTGCATAAAATCTAAACTTTCTAACAGAGCCTACAAAGGAATTTGTGCTCTCATCCTGCTTTATCTACAACTGCCACCCCACTTGCACCTCATGTGCCAGACATGCTCAGCTCTTTATAATTCCCTCCAAAACCCCATGCTCCGTCATCCCAGGGACTTCTTTCCCCCCACCCTGGGAAACCCTTTCTCTCATGATTGCATGCAAACACCAGCAAAGATTCACTGAATGTTTTCTACTTGGAGCCATGCACTGTCCTTGGGGCTGGGGATCCCACGGTGACTAGTGGGAAGACAGTCAATAGCACATTAGCATTGATGAATGGTAGGGAAAAAATAGGGAAGGTGGATAGGAGGTGGGTGGGTGGAATTACAGGCAGAATGGCTAGAAAAAGCCTTAGAGAAAGCAACCAATCAAATGTTAACAGAAGTGAGAGATCAGCCATGTGGCTTTCCAGGGAAAGGGCACTCGAGGCATAAGGAATAGCAAGTGCAAAGGCTATAGAGCATGAGACAAAGGGCACAGTAGCCCAAAGGGCTGGACAGTGCAAGATGAGTCAAACAGGAAACCTGGGAAAAGATGCCAAAAATTTAGAACCAAGAGCAAGTAGGGCCCTTTGAGCCCAGGGAAGAGAGAACTTCAAGGAGGAGGAGTAGACAAAAGAGAGGAACACTGTATGATGTTTGATGAACTAAGGTTAGGGACAAACTGTTTCAGTGGACTTTCTGAAGCCATGCTGCAAAAGGAATAAAGAATAAATGGAAAGTGAGAAGGCAGCAAGAGCAGGCACAGACTACTCTTTCAAGGTGTCCTGATGGATGATAGTGGATGTTCCTGGCAGGGCTGAAGGAAGCCTTTGCAGGATGGGGAGAGGAGGAAGCAGAGCAAAGTGAAATGTAAAGGGCTTCGGGGGTAAGGTCTTCCCAGAGGTAAGAACACAGCCCAGGAGGAGGGTTTGGCCTGGCAGCTGATACGCAGGAATCTTTTCAATCAAAAGCTCCTGGACTCTCATGTCCTCCTTTCTTTCCCGGTTACCAGGTCTAAAGACTTCATCTCAGCCCTTTGGTCTTTAAAACTACTACCAGCCCATTCCATTCCTCAGGTTCTCTAGCCTAAGCCTGGCACAAAGGGAAATATAATTTCTCTAGCTCCTACTTCCTCACTGCCTCCAAAGATGATCAGTCATGACAAGAAACTCTCAGCAGGTGACAAACATAACCATTTGGGGAAGTAACAGATTATAGGAAATTCTGTGAAATCCTTACCGGCACTGCTCCTAGACTCCTGTTCATATTCCCTGACTGCTATGGGCTCCAGCGGACAGAGCTGCCTGTTCCACCTTCCTCAGAGAAGGGAAAGCTGTGCAACCAGGCGGGACACAGAAGCAAATAAGGAAGGAAGACTGTGGCTCCTTGAGTAAAGTAGGTAGTTTGCATTTCTGAGGTCCCTCAGGCTGGATGGATGTCCACTTATCCAATCATTTTCTTATATGCAGACAGTGGAACACAGACCCTTCTTTCTTTGAGTCGGATGGCATCCTCTGGGGATGGGAAATGTGAGCAGATGGTAGAGCAGAGGGCTGCAATTTCTTGGTTCAGAGATGAAAGTGGCAAGGAGGAGAGATAGACACAAGAGACGTGACCATGGGTATCTAGCCCAAACATTCATCAAGACCTCTGCTAAATTGCAGAATTTCTGTAAATTCCAATTTCCAGAAAGCCTCAAGGATGAGTGGATTTGTTTATTTCTTCTTATTCATTCATTTATTAATTCACTCATTTTCCTCCAGTGGTTTTTGGTATATTCACAAAGTTGTGTAACTATCAACTATCTAATTCCAGAAGATTTTCATCACCCCAAAAGAAACCCAAACCCATTAGCAGTTATTCCCCATTCCCCTTCATTCACTTCTAAGGCCTAGCTAGGATAACACTGCCATGTTCAATGGCAGAGTGCACATTAGAGAATAAAAAATTAGAGAAGCAAGATGGTGGAGAAGTGAACCTGTAGGATCCGTTGGGAGCCTGAATCAACTAAAAGCTGTATAAAGGTCCTAACTTGTCTGGCTGACAATTTCCTCTCTCAGAGACTAGGGCAAAGCAATAAAGCTTGCTTAATTGAACAGAATGGGCAGCTATTACTCTGGACCCAATTCTGCCCAGTAAGGAGGAACTAACTGGGTAGGAGAGAGACACAGGCCCTCACAGCCAGGAAGGCAAAGTTTGGATATAGGCAGCCATGCAACCCAGACTTCATAAAGGCAGAAGTGACTCTATGACAATGAGAAGTGGACTCACACCTCATAAGCCACAGGACACAGAAGAATATTTAAGATTCTTAGCTGCGAAGTTGTGACTCAGAAGATAAATATCTAGTACCTGAGGGGTTGTCACATGAGCTGCTACATTTATTCTACAGGGCCCAGAGGGGCATAAATGGGACTAATGGGAGGAAAATTATAGGAAGACAGCAGTATTTCAGATCATTACAGGGAAGGATGTCCTAACAGTCATGCAATCTTAAGGCAGAATCCTTGCCTTTAAGGTAGAAAGTTCAAATGCAATCTGGATAGTCAATAAGATGCTATACAGGTAATTCAAAAAATAGAGGGTGATCTGACAACTGCGGCATTCCCACACTTGAGTGGCGAGGTCAACTGTGAGGTGTGTTGCAAGTGATCCGTTACAATAATAAAACACCAAAGTGTGTGATTTACTGTCTTTAGATTCTGGGTTATCATTATAATGCCATTCTCACTCACTAGCATAATTAAATACTTTCTTGAGCAAAGGTAGAAAACTCCATGTTGCTGGATAATGCTCATGGGAATGTTCTCAAGAGTGTTTATAGGCTAAAAAAGGTGGAGAATTACCAGGTTAGAAGACTGGTAGAATCCCTTCCAAAGCTGAGATTCCACAAGGGCAAGTGGCACTCCCCTACCCCGATCTCAGCCTTCAACTCAATTATGATCTACTGGTGAACGAGTGTTCACTGTGTTTTGTATAATCATCTGAACCTCTTACCTGATAGGAGATATTGCTAGTAAGTCCTGGGAGTGCATCTGAACTCTACAAAAAGGGAAAGTGAGGACTAGATATATCTGTTTGTGTGTTTTACTTTTCATAAAATAGTCACTCAGATGATTTCAACAGGACTCAAGAAAAGTTTAACTTTTATATTAATATTTTCAATAGAAATGGCTATAGATGATATAAACCTCCCTCAAAAACGTTATTTGCTTTTTGAAACATTAAACATTTTTCTTCTAAACAAGAACTGACATGAATTGGTAACTAACTGAACCTGAACTTAGCCAACCTCACCCCAACCCAAACTGGAATTGACTTTCCCTTTTCATCTCCGTGGATAAACGGCCCTGGCAGAAACTGCAGTCACAAAGGCCAACTATAGAAGTGCCACCATAAAAATGCCTGACTGACCAACTGAGGCCTTTTCAGAGTCTTCCCTGAGTCCTTTTCCATGCCCTTTTTCTGCTGCTCTGCCAAGCTGCTCCTCTGGAATGCAAGAAAAACCAAGCAGATGGGAGGTGTCCGATCACCTGGTGTAGCGGGCTACTAGGCAGCCCGTGATTTCTGGCACCCCATAACTTTCCTTTATTACAAAATTGTTTTCATTTTAAAACTATTATTACATTATAAAAATTTAGAAACTAGATAAAAGAGAAAAATCACTTCTGATTCCATCATCCTAATAAAATCACCGCTTGCATTTTAGCGCACTGCTTATTCTTCTTCAGGGATGTCTCTGCATATAGTTATATGAACTGCATCTATTTAACTTATTTATACCCCACCTCCCCTAAAAAGGACTCACAGCAACTTACATAAATATATCTCATTAGACAGACAACTCCATGTTGGCATACTTTCTCCCAAACCAGCTTAGCCTCCTGACTTCCCCATTTCTAACCTATGGGTTCCATCTCCTGTCATCCAAGTTGGAACCCTGATACCATCTTGGACTCCTCTCCCTCAACCCTAACATCCATTTCCATAGATTCTTTTGTCACTATCCCTTTCTCACATTGTCCTTCCCATCCGCCCCGCCCCCCCAGCACTGATATGCCACCACCTTCAGTCCAAGTCCTTATCCCTAAACTATTGCAATGTTTCTCTGACTCGTTTCCCTGCCCCTGCTTACTCTCCTTTTCCTTCACCTCGCACTGCTACATTATTTTCCTCATTTTGAATATTCTCCTGAACAATATCTACTTGGCTTTCCATTGTCTAACAAATAAAGAATATTATTTGGTTTAAAAATTTGTCCCCAATCTATCTTTTCTGTCATATCTTTAACCATTTCCTGTATGGAACCTCTGTTGGCACACATGTACCCTGAACATGAGACCCCAGTGTTCAGAGTGAGTGACTGCTACGTGTGTCTGCTCCCTAGTGTCCCTGGCAAGGTGATAGGCTAGCCGAGACAGAGGAACAGGTACTAGACTTATCCTTCTGCCATTAACAACTATAAAACTGGACAAAATAAATGAAGTGACTGTTTCAAAGTATTAGATGCCTAACAGCAGAGCTGTTACCTGGAAGGAAGGGAAATAGGAGAAGTAAGACCCACGGTCACCTGCCTTTCAGCCTGGGGGCACTTTTTACACTTGGGCTCAGGGAAGGAGAGTCCACACAGAGAACAGGTAAGCCCAAGCCTCAGCAGAGATTGCTCAGAAAGTAAGAAACCAAGCAGAAACCAAACCAACCTATATATTAAATAGGCTGCTTCAATTTTGGATTTTAAAAATATATAATTTCTCTAAAATTTCCATGGGACTTTTTCTCTCTTTATGCTCTATTTTCCTTTCAATTTTCTTTGGTTGAAAATAATGAGCAATCTTGCCCACAGTTTCAAGGAAAGCTCCCACTAAAACAAAATAAAAATACTTTTAGGAAATGTCTTCTGTCACTCAGCCTTTTATCTACTAAGCTTCACTGCCTACTATAGTAGAGAGGAGACTACCCACTGAACCAGCGGAGTTTTATGTCAGTGGGACGTGTGAATATCTTTGCATTGTTTTAAAAGACTAGGTGTCAGACTGAAACTGCAACGGTGGATACCTATCATGGGCACACCATGAAAGGCCATGTTAGTACCCAGGCCATCTTTGAGAAAGACCAAAGCCAAAGCAGTTCCCCAGACACCACCCTAGAGAGGGGCGAGAAGAGGCTGAAGACCATAAGCAGCATGTCTAGGGGCATCAGGAGGGAGGCTGGCAGGGCTTACTCTTCCCACATCCTGTACACTTTTCCTTCAAGTGTCAACTGCTACTTTCCCTTCTTCCTACTATAATTTCCAAAGACTACTGGCCTCTATCTCACTTTTTCTTGCTTAGCAATATCCCACAAAAGAATGCTTAAGGAGCCCCCATCCATCTGCCTTTTGTAATTTGCCAGACAGACGAAGATCTACTGGGAGTAGCCCAGGCTTCTTCAGCTCAGGCCTGGAGAGGTGTTTCTGTGGGAAGGTGTTCCTGCTATCCACTGCCGGGCATGCCTTTGATGAATACCCCTTCAGTTACCTGATCTGGTGTCAAATTCAAGTAAAAAACTTTATGTCTCCTCTAAGCAGAGCCCTTAGGGGTTTTCTTTCTGTAATACCTTATAGCCAAACTAGAACTAAATGAAGGCCCAAGGACTGGTAAGTCATTAAATATGAAATGTCCAATTTCAAATCAAAAGTGCAATTTATTATATTTCAAACAAGAATCAGTACAATTAATCAAAGTATACACCTAAACTATCGACACAGTTTTATCATCTTAACGGTAGCTTGTTTATGCCAGCAAGCCTAGAGAGTGAGTGGAGATGAAATCGTGAAAGGTGTTTTCCACAGCTTGTTGAGAATTGAATAGTTTTCCTTGCAAGAAGTAGTCCAAAGCCTGGAAGAAGTGGTAGTCAGTTGGTGCAAGGTCTGGTGAATACAGTGGAAGACAGAGAATTTCCAAGTCCAGCTTCCATAGTTTGAGTAGCATTGTTTGTCAGACATGTGGTCCAGCGTTGTCTTGCAAGAGAATTGGCCTGTCTCTATCGACCAATCTCGGCTGCTTAATCATAAACATCCTCATCATTTTGTCCAGTGGGTTGCAGGAGACATCTGCTGTAATCGAATGACCAGGTTTCATGAAGCTGTAGTGGATAATACCAGCGCTGGACCACCAAACAGACACTATCAGCTTTTTTTGATGAATATTCGGTTTTGGACTGTGTTTCAGCACTTCGTCTTCATCCAACCATTGTGCCAAATGCTTGCGATTCTCTAAAAGAATCCATTTTTCATCACACGTAATAATACGGTGTAGAAACGGTTTGCCTGTATATCGTGACAGCAAAGAAAGGCAAGCTTTGAGACAATTTCTCTGCTGATGCTCATTTAATTCATGCGGAACCCATCTATCCAGCTTCTTTCCCTTGCCAATTTGTTTCAAATGGTCCAATATTGTTGGACTAGCAATGTCAAACCTTGCTGCTAATTCATGTGTAGGCTGAGATGGATTTGCTTCTATTAATACTACAGCTTTCAGCTCATCATTACCCACCTTGGTCTCAGGTCACCCATGCAGCTCATTTCCTCGAGATTACAATCACCAGAACAGAACTTTTCAAACCTTCCACGTACTGTGTGTTCATTAGCCACATCCTTCCCAAATACTTCATTGATATTTCGAACTGTCTGCGCTGCATTGGTTCCACGGTGGAACTCATATTCGAAAATAACATGAATTTTTTACACATTCATTTGGTTTCACAAAAATTGCTCTAAAAAACAATTTGAAAGATAATCACAAGCCAAAATGTGCGCTCGCAAGACTGATGATGTACCTTTACAATAAAAATAAAACAAGATGTGTCAAAGTGAAATGTCAGACATATCAACTGTCAAATTTAGTACTTAAGGAAATGGGACATTTCATACTTAATAACCTAATGGTTCCTCTGCCTTCACTGCTGCCTTTTCTGATGTCCAAAAAGAGTCCAGGTGAGAGGACATTTCTCATTCTCACCGTCACCAAAGTCACCACAGGAACACAACCTTAAGATCATACAACTATGTTGGCTCAGAGGCCTATGGCAAGTTCAGGCACAAAGCAAACCCAACCTCACACATTATGCTCCCTAGGGAGCACAAGGGAGCCAGGCAAACCAACAGGTATGCAGACTGCCTGCTACCCAGAGAGGTATAGAAATCTCCATCCTACCATCAGCAAGCGGCTTGCAGGAGAGGGCATCATCGAGGTCTCGGGCGGTTGCAGGGTCAATGGTGAAGACACAGTCTTTTCTAGGAAAGATTTAAGGTATAATTAGCAATGCCACAAATAACTTCACTCCATGGTAGTACTGTTTAAAGAATAGTTATTTTTCTCTGTTGGGGAAAGTAAAGAGTAACTTCTACCAATCGCTCCCTGAGAACAGGATCTTTAGTAAAATGTCAGACTGGGGAGAGACAAATGGGTGTCTTTCTCTTCCTCCCTGTGAACTAGCACCTACTTCCTCTTGACCCCAACCAAGAACAGGTGTGAGTGGGTGGAAGTGAGGATGCTTCCAGGAATGAGGCTTCCCAAGAAGAGTTATGGCAAGAGGGGCAAGTCCCTTTGGTAAATTACTCTGATGGTCAGTTCTTAGTTTTGCCTCCGCCTTCTTCAGTAGCAGAAGGGAAACTGTCCTTCAAGGATCTATATGATCCTTCCCCTATCTTGAAAAAATGGAATATGTCAAGGAATAAGTCACCTGACTTATGACACAGAGAGATGGAACCCAAGAATAAGTTTTGCAAAAAAACTTTGGGCCGTATAGTTAGCTATAATACAATTCTATTTGGAAATAAAGATCAGTTTGTTTCCATAGAATCATCACATACTTTACCCAAGTTCCCATCATCAAGTACACCCTGTGCCCATTTATCTTTGCACAGTATCCCTGTGTACATATCATTCTTAATCTGTGATGCTCTAGGACATTCTCTTCTGTTGTACAGTTTCGCATATAGCATGTGCCACCCAACCCACCCATTGCTACCACATAAACACCTAAAGATTTAGGGAGCGGCTGTCCTTGGTTCTTCGTATGTCTTGCCTTTCCTGTCCAGGTACTGGCCTGGGGATTGGAGTGTTCTGCAGCAACTACCTTTCTGCCCTTGAACCATGCTCTCTAGTCAGCGCTTGCCGCTTCCACCAAACTCTTCCCAAGTTCTTCCTCCATTTCATCCACCACTAGCAGTGCATTGCGACCATTTCCCTGTCTCCTCTTGACTCATCAGCACTGATGATGGTGGCCATCCTGGTACTGACCACAATCAGACAGGCTTTGTTCTTAAAGACTTCTTTCCTGGTGTTGCTCCTCTGATCAAAACTTCCCCCAAGCCCTGCTCTGGCACGGGCTTGCCATGGTCTCAGGGCCTTCCTTTATCTGACTCTTGACTACCCACTTCCCTTATTCTTAATAGCCCTCAACAGCCCCTCCTTATCCCCCACACTGATCTTCTCACCACTACAACACCGCGATTCTAAGACAGTATTAGTTATAAGATGCACCATCAAGTCAACAATAACTTTCTGAAGAAATATTAATAAAACCCCCCACTACATTAAATATACAGCTTGATTTTAAAGTACTTTAGGACTCCAGAAATGTCACTTTGTTTTTTAAAAGTAATCTTAAATGGCAAATGGATAACCAAACTGTGGGACAACCCCACAAAGAAACAGTACTTAGCAACAAAAAGTAAATGATTATTCATATACACCAATAGCTTGAATGAACCCAAGTGAAAAAAGTCATTCTCAAAAGCTTATATGCTACATGATTCCACTTATATGACAGTCTCAAAAAGACAAAACTATTGTGATAGGAGATCAGTGGTTTCCAGGGGCTGCCAAAGAGGTACTTATATGGGGGGATGGAACTTTTCTGATCTTGATTGTGGTGGTGGTGGTTACACAAATGTATAATATCTTAAAATTCATGGAAGTATATACCAAATAAAGGTCAATTTTACTGTGTGAATCAAAGAAAGTAAAAAATGTATGTTAAATGTTCATAGGGTTATCAACGGGTGCCAGAATTACGGATTAATTTTTTCTTTACTGTATACTTTTTCATATTTTTAAAAATTTTCACTGCAATTAAGTATTCTTTTAATAAATGGGAAAATTAACGCTATAGAGTCTTCCTCAATCAAAAACAACTGTCCAACAGACATTGCTTATATGTATGTTTAGCTACCTTGTAACATTGTTTACACTCCTCTTGCTTAATATAGTCAATGGCTTTAAAATTATGAATCAGATAAAACTGCGTTCCCAGTGGTACAGTAAGAAAAGAGGGCAGGGAGAGGTGGGTGCCACTCAGGTGGAAGCAACAAGAGCATCCAGTCCCAGAAAGGGTGGTTAATCAGGAGATGCACCCTCCCGCTAAATGTTTTGAGGAGAGTCACGCACAGTGTGGGGAACACAAAGGTTGAAGTCTTAGGAAATGCAGTAATAATTTCCGCTCCACCATATAAAAGAGATTGCAAGCAAGAATGTCAGAGGAAAACAGAAACACCAATGTCCCCTGGAAAACACGCTTCTGAGGGCTGTGTTCCCAGTGCCTTGAGCAGATGCTGCAACTCAGAGGTGTTTGCTGAATGAATGGATGAATGGTGACAGGAAGAGCCAGGGAGGTGAAATTAATCCTGACACTACAGCAAGGAGCAATAATTGGTGAGGATCTTGAACTTGGCTTACAAGGTAAAGAAGGAACTGTCTGCTCCTTGCTCCTTTTTGTATCCCCCATAAAACCTACCCAGATGTTTTATATATACTGAGTGCTCAATAAAAAATACTTGTATAATTGAAACTGAAGTATCAGATGTGGTAGTGGGAATGTTTCGATTCTTCTTCTTTCATCATTGTGACATCATAAGAAGCTGAAAGAATGTCTCCCTAGTCAAAATCAGAAAGAACTCTGTTAGCTTGGGGGGTGGGGGGAGACACAGCTTACTAGTTTACTTGGACAGTTGACAAGGAAGCTATATTTTCTTAAAATTAAATGTTTCTGGGTGCTTTACGACTTTCACTTCTATAAACAGTGAATGAATGATAATGCCCACTAAGATATTTCCAGCCTAAAGCTGATCCAGCTGCATGTGACAGAGTAAGACTTCTGTTGTTAGTTTGTAAATGTCTTCTTTGAGAGGATCCACAATTGTTTTCTGAGGAAAACCCTAGACTAGCCTGTAAGGACTCAGACCAATTCTCTGTTTGTTTTTCCTTAAATCTGCTCTTAAACCAAAAACATAAAAGTCCAAATTAAAAAGGAACCCTGAGGAACAGTACTCAGAAAGGCTTGCTTGCTGGAAAGATATGCCACCCAAACATCATTCTTGATCAGGGGTTGGCAAAGTATGGTTCACAGACCAAATCTGGCCTGCTGCCTGTCTTTGAATGACCTATGAGGTAAGAATGGCTTTTACATTTTTAAATGGTTTTTTAAAAATCAAAAGGAGAATACTATTTGGTGACAAAAATTATATAAAATTCAAATTTCAGTATCCACAAATAAAGCTTTATCAGACACAGCCATGCTTTTTTGATACAACGGCAGAGTTGACTAGCTGTGACAGAGACAGTGGTTTATTTTAGTTGCGCCTAAAACATTTACTATGTGGCCCTTAATAGAAAGGTACTGACTCCTATTTTTAGATCAATGTTTCTTAATGTGCCAAATAAGTGTTTTAATTTTTTAAAAAGGTCTTGAGATTACATCAGTTTGGGAAATGCTGGGCTGATTCTTAATTGTATGACTTCTAGGAGCTTTTAATACGCTGGTATCAGTAGTTCTTGGCAGATTCATTTGTTCCTGGAACTTTTTGGGGGTACAGCATCCCCCAGAAGCAAGGCTCCTCTTTGGAGAAGTGATGAACTGCATGGAAACACCCTCTGCAGGCCTCCAGGGGAGCCCTTGTCCTACTTGGGGCTTTGCTACCAAGAGACACTGCAGGAAGTCAACTGAATGACTGCTGCTCACTGCAGGGAAGCTGGTGAGAACAAGGGCCCATCTGGCCGTTTGGTGCTCTTTTATGAGCACTTATGAGAGAAGTTTATGCAGTGCAAGGAAACACTCTTCTCTTGAGCTGACAGTCTGTATCTTCCTTACATGTGGATTTTGCCCCTAAATTTCCCTCTTTGCTTTGGCTGTTAGGAAACTCAGAAAAAATCATTTCTAACTTGCTTCTAGAAGACTTTATTTGTAGTTTAAACTTTGTGAACTAATCTGTGTTCTTACTGTGCATAATTTCCCTATTCATATATTCTTTTTGTCCCATTTCTTACTTTTAAAAAATTTACTGCTTTATATGTATATCTGTAAGCTGCCTTAAATCATTTTTGGAAAAAAGTGAGGTATAAACAAATACATATGATACTAAATTAGAACTAATTGATCAACACGTGCACATATGGAAGTAAAACTCAAGGAAAATCAAGTAGGTGGGAGAGGGGAGGAGGGGGTGGGTAAACTCACACCTAATGGGTAAAATACACACTAACTGGGTAAAGAGCACAGTTACAACTTTGACTCAAACCGTACAAAAGCAAATTATGTAACCAAAATGTGTGTACCCCCATAAAATTCTGAAATAAAAAAAAATATATGTATATTGAAGGATTACAGTATTTCAGAATCATGTTGAAGGGATGCTGGAAGAAAGAGATGCATTATAGACTACTAAAAGAACAAACTTCTAGAGAGAGTAAAACTCGGAGGGCTCCCGATAAGTATCTGTACTATAGCAGTAGACTCCAAACTCGCTCTCTCACTATGGAAAATTGGGAGAAGCAAAGGAACAGTGAGTGACCCTGACAAACCACAGTCCTTAGTGCTGAGAGCCAGTGATTTAATCTGTTGTCATCACTGCAATTACAAATCAGCCACGATGAGGGCTCCTTCTGTTTGTGAGCCAGTGGCCAGGAGCTGCTGGCCACAGCACTTGGGAGCCCGGCCCCATGTGGCAGGGCTGGGGGTGATGGGGGTGGGGCACCGTGCAGCTGTTATACTCTGTTAACATGCTTGGGATTTTACTGGCTCCTTTTCTGGAAGGCTCTGGTCTCACAACCTGCAGGGAGCAGCCTGGCCTGCCAGCTTTTAGAACCTGTGAGACCAAATATTTAAAGAGTTCCGCAACAATGGTTAGAAAGAAGCTAACCCTGACCCACAGAAAATAAAGTGCCAGGTGGGGGAGGGAAAGAATGAGACTCCAGTTCATGAGGCTGCAGAATTCCAATTCAGAGCAATGTTATGTAACCAAAATTTCTGAAGGCACGTGACTGAAGGGCTTAGGAGAACTTTTTAAAGTGACAGAAAACTTCTAAGATTGTCCGTTTTCTTCAACGCCATTGGTCTGGAAAAGAACACATGAATAACTAAAAGTCTTCTATAATCTCTTAAGACTTGGCTAAGAATCCCAGGAAAGAACAAAAGCATAGCAAGAATTTCTGTTCCTTCGTCACTCACACTCTTCCTCTGACCCTGCATCCTCTGCCTCCTTTCAGCTGGAAGTAGATGTCTAGTCACCACAGCAACATTTCCTCCCCACTCTGTCACTATTCACCTCACTGGATTTTGGCCACGGCCTGTACCACATCACAGAAATTGCTCTCCCTGAGGTCACGAACACTGCCAGATTAATCATCTTAAAGCATGAGCCTGGTCAAAAACCTTCATCAGCTCCTTACAGGGTAAAATAGAAATTCAGCTTAGGATTCAAAGCCCATCATGATACAGCCCCAACACATTTTCCAGTTAGATTGCATACTCCCACTATGCACTTTGTGTGCTAAACTTTTCTCTATGCCCTCTGCTCTCTCAAACATCCGTGCTGTTCCTGTACTGGGATACTTACTCCACCAGTTTCCAATGTCTAAGACCAACCTAGCTTTTGAAAGCCTGGCTGCAATGCCATTCTTTTTCCAGCAACCCTCACGGCTCCACAGAATGGAAGCCACTTCTCCCCACTTGCCCTGCTGATGCCCGCAACCTGCCCCCTCTGATGGCACTGACCACTGTCCCTGGTGATTGGTGGTTACTTACGGACACATCACTGTGACAGGCGGGGAGCCAATATCAGGTCTGGCTATGACACTGGCCTGTCTTTGTATCCCTTCCAGCACACTGAAGGCACATGTATAATGAATAGTTGATGGATAGGTGAATGAAAAAATGACCAAAGGGCTCTTGTTAGCACTTTTCCATTCAATTTTGCCACTGTGTCTTGGGAAATACATTTAGGATTAGAACTCATGACTTCCTGGCGTTCAGTCCTGTGGTCACACCACAGTGTTATTGTTTCCAAGGGTGTCCTTTTCTGTCTTCATCCCATCTTCTTTTCTCATAAAACAGTGTTTTACAAACTGTGGTTCAGGAACCATTTCCAGACTAACAAAATTTATAGAGGCCTTCCTCTGTCCGTGACTCTGGGTTTGTCTCCTTGCTAGCAAGCAATTCTCGGGAGGAGAACTGGATCAATGATGGTGAAAGAGTGAAAAGGAATGGAAAAAAATTTAAGAAATAACCTTAAGAGGATGAAGAATAAAATTTTTACTCCAATACTTTCTTTGATTAGATGGTATCACAGTTTCATAGAAAGCAGGAAGGTTTATATAAACCATAGAAGGAAAAACAACTAAAGAGTTGGAGCATTCCTCCATGGTCATGTGTCCCCAAGAGTACCACTGTAGACAGCTCCAGATGGGTACAGGGACATTCCAGCAAAGTCAGATGCTGAATTCATCTTAGCTTCCATTTCACCAAGGTGGAATCATCATTCAAACCTAGGTCTGTCGCCCTTGGTTCAGTGGGCTGCACCTTTTGTTTTTCCTGATGCCAGTTGCTTGACGTCTTAATACTCTTTCACTCAGTTCTCCTGACACAACAAGTGCTAAGAAGTCTGACACAGATTACAGATCTTTCAGAACAGAAAAAGGCGAAGGTCTATTGAGAGCAGAAAGTGACCTTGGTCAATCTGTCTCCACTTTTCCACCTCTGCCCCCATTCAGTGATGAAGTAACATGTGTGAGGCCACCCAGTAAGCAGAAAGAAATGATGCTCAGGGCAGACCCTTTTCACCTGATCAGAAGTTACGAACCTTGGGTCCACAGAAAGTCCACCTCATGCCTTAGCAAAATTCTAGACCAAATGAATGTGGTTATTAGGTTCCTCTACTTCCTTCAGGACTGTGATAAGACTCAACCAACTGAAATGGCGCCCTTGCCCGTGTTCATTTGCTCACTCACTCAAAGAGCCGCTCTCTGTTCTGTGCCTCTCTTTATACTTCAAAAACACCACACGCTGGAGCAGAGGCCACAGCACGAGACGGGGCTAGGACTGTGGGAGCCAGATTGCCAGGCGTGAGCCAGGAAAGCCATGGTTTAAAACCAGAGAATATGCTCAAATAAACTTTCTTCTCCTCAATTTTCATTTTGAAAAATGTTAAGCTTTCAGGAAAGTTGAAAGAATAGTAAAATGAACATCCATATATCCCTCACCAAGATTCATCAGATTTCAACATTTTGCCATATTTGCTTTATCTTTTTCCTCCCTACATTCCTCTCCTCATATGTCTACCTTTTTTTTAATCCGCACTACTGAACAGTATGTTGAAGAGATCGTGACACTTTGCCCCTCCGTGCTTCAGCATGCGTTCTCCAAGAATAAGAGCATCCTTCCACAGAACCACAACACTAACACCACAGCCAAGGAGATCGATAATTTCGTGACATCCAATTTACAGAGTATATTTAAATGTCTTTGTCCCCCAAAGTCTAACTTTTTATTTTCCTCTTGATTCAGGATCTAATCAAAGTTTACACATTGTATTTGGTAGCTACATCTCTTCAGCCTGTTTTTTGTCCACCCACCTATTTTTTTTTCAAATATAACATTGCTTATTTTTAAAGAGTCCAGGCTAGTTGTCTCATAGAATGTCTCATGTTTTGGATTTATTGGATTGTTTCCTCATGGAAGGAGAAAGAGAAGGGCAGAAATAAACCAAATGTGGTAAATTAATCTCCTCTGTATTTCCTATAAATGGAAAGTTAGGTTAAAAGGCTTGACTAGATTCAGGGTGAATGAATATTTTGGCTTGAATACGTCACAGGTAATGGTATGACTCCATATTGCACCCCTTCAGAAGGCACAAATTGTCAGCCTGCCAGACTGGATTACTTGGTTAAGGTGCTAATAGCCAAAACTATTTTAAGGCTATCTTTTAAACTTCGTAAATAATATTATAAGTAATCTGGGGAATGAGACTTAGAGATCATGTGAATAACCTGTTCTCAAAAAACCTTTTAGTGAGTAGTTTCAGCATCCATTGATAATTTTTGCCATAACTTTATAAATTGTAAAATGGTGCTTTTCCAATCCTACAATACCTTCTACATTTGCTGGCTCTCTTCTAAAAGATTTTCCTGCTCCGCCCCCAATGTTTTTTTGGAATCATTACAGATTCACTGGTTTTTAAAAATTCAATGTATTATAATCCCTTACCACTACTATTATTTTAGTTATGTAAATTATTGCAAATTAAGCCAGTAGGAGCCCTTTTAAGTGACCTCCTATATCCCTGTGCCATGTCCCCACGTCTTTGAGCATGTCTCTGCTTTTTGGCACAGTAGAATGGATGAGTCTCACCTTGTATAATCCTTGCCCCAGATTTGTAATCACCTGCTTTTCTAAGGAGCTCAGATCCCTTTTGGTGGTGAATGGTATTTAGAAACCAAGATGGTGTTAGATATGCTCATTACTACTGGGATGTCATTGCTTCCAGGACCTTTCAGCGAGCAATTAGCAAATATTGGGTTGAATCATACGAAACTATGGATATTTGACTACTTGTGGCCTAGAACCTGGCAATTTCATGTAGTTCAACCTAATATACTATTTGAAAATCATGAGTTCATATTGACATCTTCAACTGGAATCTAACACCACAAGGTTCTTCCTTTCCTTCTCCCATTCCATATTTATATCTTCATTTTTCCAGTAAACTCCAGCTCCTAATAGCCTCAATATTCAAAATAGTTTCAGAATTACAAACCCATCCCATTAACAACAATAGATCTATTAAGTTTAAGATTTCTCTGGAATTTTATCCTCACAATATACTCACTTAAAGGCATATAGTTAGTGTGCTCAAAATAGAGCTCACCCAGACGCAGTGTCTCACATCTGTAATCCTATCACTTTGGGAGGCCAAGGTAGGAGGACTGCCTGAGCAAGAGCAAGACCCCATCTCTAAAAAAAATAGAAAAATTAGCCGGGCATGGTGGCATGCACCTATAGTCCCAACTACTCGGGAGGCTGAGGCAGGAGGATTGATTGAGCCCAGGAGTTTGAGGTTGCAGTGACCTATGATGGCACCACTGTACTCTAGCCCAGGCAACAGAGAGATACACTGTCTAAAAAAACAGTGTTCAAAAGTTACTTGAATTGTTTTTTCTGTATTTCTATATATGCTGATGCTATATATTTGACAAACATTAGGCCCATTTGCTTTTGTTTGATTTCAATTTTAGAAATTTTGCTTTTTAGATTTAATTTTATTATTGAATATTTAAAACTTTAAATGGTTCAAAAGTTAAGGTATATGCAGAGAAGTCTCATACCCATCTGTATCCTTTCCCCTGCTCCTACCTCTCCTCTATAAATAACTATTTTCATCATTTTCTGGTTTGTCCTTTCTGTGTTTGTTTTTCTTTTATATATATATATATATATATATATATATATATATATATATATATATATATGTAGAGAGAGAGGGGTAGATATAGATATACAGATATATACATTTTTCTTATTTTCTCTTCTTTCTTAGACAAACAGTATAAATTCTTTTTACCTTGCTTTCTTTACTTAACACTAAATCCTGGAAAGAACTTCTTATCAATTCAGAGACCAGAATCATAGAATCATAATAGTAGGAAGGTTGCCTTAGTCCAAATCTTATCCCCCAAAGGCCTCCAAACCATTCATACAGATCAACCTATGTCTTGAATACTTGGGATGGGGAGGTGAGAGGAAGCGTTCACTGCCTCATTAGGCATGCCATTTAAGTTCAGACAGCTCTAACTATTAGAAAGCACCTTTATATGCTGAATTTAAATCTGACTCTGAGAAACTTCATAATTCAGGTCTTCTGTAGACACAAAGAATTAGCTGACTCCCTGATACCATGCAGCCCTTCAAATGTAACTTTTCCCAAGAAATATGCTCATCCCTTTCTTTCCTAAATAGTTTATAACTGTAATTGTAGTCCTTTTCATAAATTTTCACTTACTTTGTGTCAAGAACAAGTCCAAGTTGTAGGAACCAGTGGAACATCAACGTGAAGAAGATATTGGAGCTTGTGAGAAAGAAGGCCAGATCCTTCATCCAACAAATATTTAGTGCCTATCTACTGCTGTAGGGATTTGGGACACATGTGAGAACAGACACACAAAGATTTCTACCCATTTAACATTCTACTGGGGTAAGAGACAGAAAATAAACAGTATTGAAATGAAGTGATATACAAAAAAGCATTACAACAGAATAAGAAAGGCTGGAAGTGCTGATTACAATTATAAATAGCATAGTCAGGGGAGGCTGCACTGAGAAGATGTCGAGTGAAGATGTCTCAAAGGATGTAAGGAAGTAAGCCCTGGGCTTTCGGCGGGGGGGAGGGGGGGGAACTTGGGCAAAAGAGCGAGCCAGGGCAATGGCCCAGAATCTACCAGGTTAGTCTACTTGAAGGCACTGAACTACTAGGCACAACTCAACCAAGAGAGTTTGGATGCAGGGCAGAGATGCCTTGGCCTCTGAACTCTTTCACTTTCTGTTCAAGACGATTTAAATCTAGGCTTGCTGGTGTTCAGAATGCAGCTCTGCAAACTTAACGGTGTACTGAGGACAGCTGAGTCCCATCAGGGCTAGAAAGTCTCTCCATCCGAAGCTTGTTCTGAACATCTCTTTCTTTCTTCTTTTACCTCTGGTAGTGGCTTTCCTATAATCCAGATTTAAAATGTCATACTGGGGTTACTTTAAGAAAGGCTATGAGAATACTGATTGATACAAATTAAGTTTTAAAATTAGAGAAAATGAAGTGGCTGTAAGCTTCCAGGAAATGATACCACAGAAGGATCAAACATCTAAGCCCCTAAGTGCAGTGTTAAGAGTTTAGGCATTAAAAGGTCTATATAATGTACAAAATCTTGACAGAATATAAACATACTAGATGTCTTTATATGGAAAATCTTGCTCTCGTTAAAATCAATATTTTTCTCTATTTCCTAGAAATGGCCCCTTGAGAGGATACAATTATAATAATGGTGGGTATTATTTTTATTCTCATTTTGTGAATGAGAAAACTGAGGCTTAAGAGAGATTGAGTATTTTGCCCAAGGTCATGGAACTGCAGGGCTATGACTCGATGGGACAGAAATTCACCAAAAGGGAAGATGTTAAAATAAGTCAATCAGACCAAGTTCTATTTCAATGAAGTTGAAATCTCCTCTACCTCTACTCTTTGTTCCAGACTTTATCTTAAGATTTAAACACTCTGGAAGCATTTTGGCTAAAGTAATAATTATCCTAAATCTCTATGAGAAAAAATTTCTCTATGATTGACTAAGTTGACAACGACTTCATTTTAGGTACCACATCCAAATCTGACAACTTTCCACCTTCAACCTGAAAATCCACATACAGAGTTCTGACATCAAGTTTCTTCGAATTGGATATTCCTTAGCATAACCGAGAAGTCAAGTCCCAAGTACTTTCCTTTGGCAAGGGTATGCAAAATTAGGAAAAAAGGTAGCCAAAGAAAGAATATGTGTGGATATGTTTTCACTTAAATATGCTACACTTTAAAATTTCCATCTCCATTTCCAGAAGCGACATAATTAATGTGTAAAAATAAAACAGAAATTGTAACCAAATTTTAATATGACTCTATCTGAGACTAAACACAATGAAGTAAAGGCCAGAATTTAGTGGACAGAATTAAGAATAGTCACAAAGTCAAGGAATTAACTATGTCTAGACATCTCTCCTAGATTTCTATTTGAGGAACAATATTTTTTTTTCTCATCCTTTGAATTCCCAAGCTAGGAATTCAGAACCTGCTGTTGAAAGGATCATCATCCTTAATTCTCAATCCATTTATCAGGCTAAAATGCAAATGCAAGTGGTGAATGCATTTCACCAGCCCAGGAGCTCCAAAGAGACTTCTCAGGGAACATGCTGAGCTAACTGGCAGAGGGTTAAGCCACCCCTACTTTTCAGATCTGAAAACAGTTGCTCTGATATGAGAAGAATCATTACAATGGGGCCAGCTCCCTTCTATAAAAGCTATACACATTTTTTCCACAACTGTATGATTGTTATGGCAACCATAAAAATGGAACTACCATTCTTCAAATTACACACTACCCATACTGGATTACCTACACACGTTTGTTCTTCTACATTACCCAGAATTTCTTTTCAGAAAATGCTATGTCTGTCCTATAGATGTTTAGGAGCAAGATAAAGTGGTTTCTTTCAAAGGGCGATTCCACAACAATGCATCTTTCAAAGGCTTTGCTCCTCAAGAATTCTAGGGCTTTCCTGTCAAGTCTTTTAATCCTTTGGTCACTGGGAGGCCTCAAAATTTTCCCCCTGGGAGGCAGAGAAATTGCCTGGAAAATGTATTCTCAAAATCAATGTTTTTTTTTTTCTTTGAGACAGAGTCTCACTCTGTTGCCCGGGCTAGAGTGAGTGCCGTGGCGTCAGCCTAGCTCACAGCAACCTCAAACTCCTGGGCTCAAGCGATCCTACTGCCTCAGCTTTCAGAGTAGCTGGGATTACTACAGGCATGCGCCACCATGCCCGGCTAATTTTTTCTATATATATTTTTAGTTGTCCAGCTAATTTCTTTCTATTTTTAGTAGAGACAGGGTCTTGCTCTTGCTCAGGCTGGTCTTGAACTCCTGACCTGGAGTGATCCTCCCGCCTTGGCCTCTCAGAGTGCTAGGATTACAGGCATGAGCCACCGTGGCCAGCCAAAATCAATGTTTTTTACTAAGAGGATGATGTGGAAAGATATTATTGCTGAAGCATCACGAATGGGCTGTAACAGACCTGGCATAGTTCTATAAAACACTGAGAATATTTAAGAAAGTCTAAGTTTAGTGAGGTAAGAGACTTGTGTAAGAGATATAGACAAGCATTTTAATTAAATAATTAACTTTGCTGCTGAAAATAAAGAATAACATCAATATATATATAAAAAATAAATTTTACCTATATTTCAGGATGATCAGGGACTCTATTATTACTCTGGCCAAGTGAGTAGGACTTTGTGACTTTTAACAGAAAAAAAAGTATGAATTCTTTCTTCTCATTACTAGGGAAAGCTAAATCTAGTCTTGTATGTCCATTTTTTTTTTTTTTTTTTAGACACGGTCTTGCTTTGTTGCCTAGGCATAGCTCAGTGCAACCTCAAACTCCTGCACTCAAGTGATCCTCTTGCCACAGACTCCCGAGTAGCTGGGACTACAGGTGCACACCACCATGCCTGGCTAATTTTTTTAAAACAAATTTTTTGTAGGCTGGGTGCAGTAGCTCACACCTATAATCCTAGCACTTTGGGAGGCTGAGGCAGGAGAACTGCTTGAGGCCAGGAGTCCAAGACCAGCCTGAGCAAGAGCGAGATCCCACCACTACTAAAAATAGAAAAATTAGCTGAGTGTGGTGGCATGCACCTATAGTCCCAGCTACTTGGGAGGCTGAGGCAGGAGGATTGCTTGAGCCTAGGAGTTTGAGGTTGCAGTGAGGTATGATGATGCCATTGCATTCTACCCCAGGCAACAGTTTGTTGCCCAGACCGGTCTCGAACTCCTGGCCTCAAATGATCCCCCCTGCCCGGGCCTCCTAAAGTGCTAGGATTATAGGTGTGAGCCACCTGGTTAAGAGGCAATATTTTATCAAGCATAATGTGTGCTAGACCTTGTGCTAAGCACTCTGTGTGTTATTACATTAAAGCCCGCCACAACCTCATGAGAAAGGTATTATCTGTATAACCCTTTTAACTTTAAAGAAAGTAGGGCTCAGAGGGGTTAAAACTTGCCTAAGATTCTATACCTAGTAAGTGACGGAGCAGGTTAGGATTCAAACCAAATACATCTCTAAACCCTACATTCTTGTATTTCACCCCTATGATATCAAAGTCATTTAAAAATTTCAAATTCCTGGAATAGAAGAATAATCAGCAATACCATCCACAAAGGTAGGGGTGAACACAGCTGTGGTAGACACTCTGGGTTGTCTGTCCTCACATGCCTTCTCCCAAACTAGCATTTAACCCAGAATGAGATAATCTAATCTTTGCCCTAGAGTTTGGAATTGGGACAGAAAAAGAGAGAGGGATATAAAGGGGAAGGTACGTGAAGGGAGGAAAGAGAGAAAAATAAGTCTCCCTTCAGTTGGATGGGCCAAGACAGCAAGAGAGCAACTTGGCAGCTGCAGATAGCAGCCAACCCGCTGAAGAGCAGGAAGCAAAGGAGGCTAGTCGGGGGCAGAGGCAGGCCGGAAGCAGATGTGTAGAGTAGGAGGGCAGAGAGGAAGAAGAAGTCTTTCTGGGTTCCCTGCCTTTGGATTCTGGGAGACACCACAGGATTCTTGAAATAAATTCCCCTTTCTGCTTAAGCGAGCTCCAGTGGCTTCTGTTATTTGGTACCAGAAAAGTCTTAATTAATGCAACAGCTGTGGAAAGTTTCCTAGAATGGCTAACTTGTCATGCCTTTCCCCAGTGCTTTCTCATTAAGGGAGCCATGACGGGATGTTACAGTCACTGCTTCCATACTGTGGGCAAGCAGAGGGAGGGCAGAACATCAATGTGGACTTTCTATTTCAAAAACAAATCAGGTTAAAAGCTATTGCTTTTGTAATTCAAATTACATGAAGTACAATGCTATAGTTTTTTGGTCAGTAGGGATTAGAAGAAAAAAGGATCTAACGTCTATCTTCTCAGTATGAGAGAGGGAGAAGTATGAAGTGTTTCTATTTGATTTTTTTTTTTTTTTATCAAGGGCATGGGTTTAAGAAGGTGGAGACATATGAGGACAGTGAGTTAGAGCCTCCCACATCGCAAACCTGAATTCAAGTCCCAGCTCCGCCCCTCTCAGCCATGTGACCTCGAGCAAGTGACTACATTCATCTGAACCAGTTTCTTCATCTGTAAAATAGGGACAGGTATTTCACAGGGTGTTTAAAGGATTAAATGAAAGGACACATAGGCATAAAAAGGTATAAAATAAGCATTCAATGAATATGTTTTTATGTATATACATACAGACATATGTATATTTGCCACATTAACAAAGCTAAGTGAAAACTTCAAATTTTTACACACGTTAATTTTCTTTATCCTGGATATTTTTGGCCAAACACTAATGGAGATGACGCACTTCCAGGGAACTGATTTTCCTCTTGGTATAGCAAACACCAGGGTAGAGAAGACAGGAGAGGGGTGTTCACTGGGTACCCTACATGCCTAGCACTGTCTGTGGACACTTCAGATTATGCTAGTGATTTCATATTTTCAAAATAACTCTATTTCAGAAAGAAATGATTAAATATGACTATAGAAAAGGATAATTGAACACACATTTAAAGTATTGTTATGCTTCTGGGAACACTCCTATCCTAGGAATTCTAATTACATCTGTAAGACCACAGGAGAACTGTTTAAACAATCACAATTTGAACTCTTGATTCTCCCATATGTAAACGTGGGTATAATTCCACTAAGTCACCTCTCAAGCAAAAAGTCTACAGGGCAACTTTACATTTGAGCACCAGGAGTAAATATAATGTAATAAGACTGATTTCTTCTCAGGCATAACAGAACCTCTACACAAATGAATGTCCTCTTCTAAAAGTTACAAATCCACTTATTCAGAGAATGCTACAACTGCTCAAATGGTTTGCAGAATTCTTTAAGAACTAATTTCTAATCCAATTCATGAGCTTCATAAGAAAATCAGTTTTACTACTTTATAATTATACGTTTTTTAAAAAAGTTATTATCCAACTTGATCACCCACCTGATTTACCACCCTTGGCTCTGAACTGACTTAGCTGTTTCAGAAAATCAAATCCACCCTCAAAAGATGAAAATTTGCCATTGTTGAAAATGTTCCACAGGCTCTGAAGGCAGTTTCCGATGAGAAGTCCAAAAATGTGTACGTTGCCCACTGGCTCCTTACCCACCGCATGCCACCAATCTCAAATCTTCCCCATTTGCAAAATTATCTCTAGGACCCTGCTTCTTTCAAGCTCCCTCTCACCTCCTCTGCAAAGCAAAGCTCCTTAAAAGAGATGTTTATATTTAGGATCCCCCATTGTTCATCTCCCACCGCCTCCTCAACTGACTATATAACCTGGCTTTGGCTCTAACCACTGAACTGAAACAACTCAGGAGATATCCAAAAGACAAAGGAAAGGACTTGATGGCTAAATCCACAGACTTCGTTCCAGATTTGTCCCAGTTTATCTTGCAGCGGCAGAGCACAGGGTAGCTCACCCTTGCTTGGAACTTGTCACCAATTTTGCTTTTCCTTTTCTTTGACTTCTCTAATATCCACCTTTTTGTGCTGCCAACTCCACTTTTTCCTAAGAAGCTTCCACCCTTAAAATGTTTGAGCTCTTCAGTCTACCCTTGGTCTTCTACCCTTTACAGACCACTTCCTAGGAAGCTTCCACCCTTAAAATGTTTGAGCTCTTCAATCTATCCTTGGGTCTTCTACCCTTTACAGACCACACACTCACCCTACATACACTCATTCACTTTGGTGCCTGTAACTACTACTTTTATGCACCTAAATGGCTATCTGTAGTCCAGACTTCTTTCCTGAGTGCAAGGCCTATTTTTTTGTGTGTCTCTTGTCAATCCCCTTTTGGCACCCTAGGCACATAATATCCAAATTTTACTCATCTTTCTCCAACCAAGAATTTGTTGCTCATGTCCTTTAACTGATAATCTCAGTCTCCTGAATTCCACCTTGGCCTAGGGTTATTGACACAATTTAAGGGCCATGTAGGGCTTACTGAGAGGTCTTCTCAGAGAACGAGGTAACAGTGTTAATTGCTTTTTCTTCTTTTTTTTAAAAAAATAATAAGACAAAAGCATACTGAAATCCTGTTCATTCTTTAAGGTCAAGTTCAAAGATCACCTGCCCTTTAAAGCTTCCAAGTTCCTCACGGTATATTACCTTCTCATCTGTGTTCATCTAGTACCTTTTTAAAAAAATTGAACCTTTTATTTTGAGACAATTATAGATTAACATGCACTTGTAAGAAATAATAGAAATGATGTGTACCCTTTACCCAGTTTCTAATGGTAAAATCTTACAAAACTTTAGTACAACATCAAAACCAGGATACTGATGTTGGTATAAGGCACCAAAATTTTACTTAGATTTCCCATTTTTCCTCACACTCATTTGAGTGTGCAAATTCTACACAATCTTATTTACTGCATGTGGAGGTTTGTATAAATGCCACCTCAGTCAAGATACTGAACATTACCACATCAAGGATCCCTCAATCACACCCAACTTCCTCCTGCCCCACCTCCCTTAATCCCTGGCAAGCAGAAATCTGTTTTCCAGTTTCAAAATTTGTCTTTTCAAAAATGTTATATAAATGGACTCGTGTATAACCTTTAAGATTGGCTTTTTTAACCCAGCATGATTTCCTTGAGATCCATCTAAGCTATTTATTGTATCAACAATTCATTCCTTTTTTATTGCTGAGTACCATTACATGACATGAATGTACCACAGCTTGTTTAACCATTCACCTGTTGAAGGACATTTGGGTTGTTTCCAGTTCGGGGCTGTTATAAATAAAGCTGCTATAAAAATTCATGTACAGGTTTCTGTGAGAATATAAGTTTTCATTTCTCTGGGATAAACGCCCAGGAGTGCAATTACTGGGTTGTATGGTGGTTGTGTTTAGTTTTTAAAGAAACTGCCAAAGTGTTTCCAGAGTGGCTGTGCCATTATACATTTCCACCGGCAATGTGTGAGTGATCCACTTTCTCCATATCCTCACCAGCACTTGGTACTGCTTGGAACTTCTCACCAACTTGACCTTTTCCTTTTATCTCAGACATTCTGATAGGTGTGTACTGATATCTCATTGTGGACTTAATTTGCATTCTATAATGGCTAGTGACGTTAAACATCTTTTTATTTGCTCATTTGCCATTTGTATATCCTCTTCAGTACATGCCTTCTGCCTATTTCCTAATTGGAATGCTTTTATACTGTTGAGTTTTAAAGGTTCTTTACATATTCTAGATAGCACTAGTCCTTTGTTGGATACATGGTTTGCAAAATGTTTTCTCCCAGTCTGTAGCCCATATTTTCATCTTCTTAAGTCTTTCACAGACAAAAAGTTTTTAATTTTGATGAGATCCAACTTATCTATTCTTTTATGGATTGTACTTTTTGTGTCAAAGTCTAAGAACTCTTTACCTAGCACTACATCCTCTAAGTATTCTCCTATACTCTTTTCCATGAGTTTTATATTTTTACATTTTCTATTTAAGTCCATGATTCATTTTTGCATAAGGAAGGAGGTTTAGGTTGAGGCTCATTTATTTGCCTATGTATGCTGAATTCCTCCAACACTATTTGTTGGAAAGGCTACCCTTCCTCACTGAATTGCTTCTGCTCCTCTGTCAAAAATTAGTTAGGCATATTAGTGGTAGTTCTGTTCCATTAATCTAGATGCCTATCCTTTGTAGGTTTTTTATAGATGCCCTTTATCAAGTTGAGGATTCTTCTCTTTTCCTATGAACTGAGCATTTTTAGTATGAATGCATGTTGGACTTTTAAAAATGTCTTTTCTGTATCAACTGATCTGATCACATGATTTTTATTTTTTATTCTATTGATCTGATAGATTACATGTATTGATTTTTAGTAATAGCATTACTGAGATAAAAGTCATACACCACAAACTTTACCCTTTTATAGCACACAATTCAGAGTTTTTTACTACATGTACAGAGTTGTGTAACCATCACCACTACCTAATTTTAGAACATGTTCATCACCCAAAAAACTTTGTACCCATGGCAGTTACCCCACATTTTCCCTTCTCTGCAGCCCTAGCAACCACTAACTGACTTTCTTTATCGACAAATAACCTATGCTGGACATTTCATAAAGTAGAGTAAAAAATGTGTGGCCTTTTGTGTCTGGCTTCATTGATTTCAAATATTTCAAGGTTCATCCATATTGTAGCATGGATGAATGTGAAGGAAGGATCAGTACTTCCTTCCTTTTTATAGTCAATAATATTTCACTGCATGGATACACCACATTTTGTTTATCCATTCATTAGCTGATGAACATTTGGATTGTTTCCAATTTTTTGCATAATGCTGCTATGAACATTCATATGCAAGTTTCTGTGTGGATATATCTTCAATTCTCTAGGAGTAGGATTGCTAAGTCATATGATAACTCCATGTTTAACACTTTGAGGAACTACCAAACTGTCTTCCAAAATGGCTGCACCATTTAAATTCTCACCAGCAGTATAAGAGGACTGCAATTCTCTATATATTCACCAACACTTGTTATCTGTATTTTTTTTTTTTACAGCCATCATAGTGGGTATACAGTGGTATCTCACTGTGGTTTTGATTTGCATCTTCAGTAATGACCAGTGATGGTGAACATTTTTTCATGTGCTTATTGCTCATTTGTATGTCTTCAAATTCTTTGCCCACTTAAAAATCTGTTTGTCTTTTGATTGTTAAGTTGTGGTGTTATTTACATATTCTGGATATAAGTTCTTTATCAGGTACATAATTTACCAAAAATTTTTTCCCTTTCACTTTCTTGATGATGTCGTTTGAAGCACAAAATTTTTTAATTTTGATGAAGTCCAATTTATCTATTTTTTTTCTGTTGTCACTTGACCTTTGCCTAATCCAAAGTCACAAAGGTTTGCTTCTTTGTTTTTTCCTAAGAGATTTATAGTTTCAGGTCTTAATTGATGTCTATGATCCACTTAATTTTCATATACAGTAAATTTACTGGTTTTGAATGTCGAACCAGTCTTGCGTACCTGGAATAAATCATTCTTAGACCAGCTTATTGAAGTGGGAAAAGAGAAAAACAATATCATGTTTATCATTTTCTTTTATCCTATCAGTTTTTGTTTCATATAATTTGAGATTCTGTTGTTTGGTATGTACACATTTAGGATCATAGGTCTTCTTAGGTGAATTCAGTCTTTTAAAATTATGTAGCAAATCCTGCTTATTTTAAATTAATATTTGCATGGTATATCTTTTTTTCATCCTTTTACTTTCAACCTATCTATGCTATTGTATTTTAAATGAGTTTGTTGTAGACATCTAACTGTTGGATCATGCTTTTTTTCATCCATTCTATAGATCTCTGCCTATTAATTTGTGTATTTAGGCCATTTACATTAAAAGCAATTATTAGTGTGTTAGGGATTAAGTTGCTATTTTATATTTTATGTTTGTTTCTTCTCTTTCTTGTTACACTGTTTCTCTTTTCTTACCTTCCTGCGGGTTAAATGCATATTTCTTTTTTGGATTCCATCTGGATTTATTTTCACCATTTTTTAGTGTATCACTTGTATAGTTTTCTTAGTGTTTGTTCTAGGTACTACAATATATATGGGATAAATAACTTATCACATATATATTATTTATCAGAGTCTACTGATATCAACATATTACCATTATAAGTGAAGGGTAGAAACCTTAATTAGGTTCCTTTACCCTCTCTACTTTTTATGTATAGTTGTTTTAAGTATTTCTCCCATAAACATTGAGCACTACTTTTGATATTGTTATAATTTTTGCTTCAGCCATGAAATATGGTTTAAGAAACTCATGAGAAGGGTAGTCTACCACATTTGCACTTATTTTTACCCACTCTGATATTCTTCTTTCCATTCTGAAATTCCAAACCTTCTTTTGTTGTCATTTTCTTTTTGTTTAGAGACTTTCCTTTACCTATTCTTTAAAGGCAGGCTGACTAGCAACAAATTCTCTTCATTTTCCTTTGTCTGAGAATATTTTCATTTCTTCTTTATTTTTGAAGGATATTTTCACTGGATATAAAATTCATGATGGTTCTTTTCTTTCAGTACTTGAAAAACGTTGTTCCACTTCCTTCTGGCCTCCATGCTTTTGAATGAGAAATTGTTGTCATTTGAATTGGTGTTCCTCTGTAAGTAATACAAAATTTCTCTCTGCTTTAACAATTTTTTGTACTTAGTTTTCAGAAGTTTAAATATCATGTACCCTGGCACAGATTTATTTGGGTTTACGCTATTTGGAGTTTGCTCAGCTTATTGAAACTACAAGCTTTGTTCAAATTTGGGGCATTATCAGGCATTATTTCTTTGAATACTTTTCCAGTCCCATTCACTCTTTCCTCTTATTCTGGGCCTCCAGTGATACAAATGTTAACTCCTTTGTAATTGCCCCATAAGTCCCTGTTGTTCTGACTAGGGAAATTCTATTGATCTGTCTTCAAGTTGACTTATTTTAACCTGTCATAGAATCCATTGAGTTTCTTCACTTCTATATATTCCAGTTGGTTCTTTTTTTTTAAACTTTTACTTCTTTGCTGAGATTTTCTATTTTTTATTTGTCTCAAAAGAATTCATAATTATTTGTTACAGCATTTTTATATAGTTGCTTTAAAATCCTCATTAGATAATTATAAAGCCTAATTCATCTTGGTGTTGGTATCAATTGTCTTTTCTCATTCAAATTGTGATTTTCCTGGTTCTTGGAATAATGAGTGATTTTCTTTTGCATTTTAGACATTCTGGATATTATATGATGAGACTCTGGATCCTCTTAACCTTGTTTTTAGTAGGCAGTCCCCTACTGAGGTATATAGCACAAGGGATAAGTAGGTGTGCATGTTCAGCTTCCTGCTGGGCCTGCTCCACCAACCCAGCAAAAGTGGAGTACTGACTCACAGTGCCTCATTACAGATGGTCAGGTGGAAGTTTAGCTCTTCTCATGGCTCTGTTGACATCTTACTGGTGAAAAAGGGGCACCAACTCCCACTATCTCATTGCCTCCAAGTGCCTGCTGCCCCTAGGAAAAGGAAAAGCTGAAGTCTGGCATACATACTGCTTTGCTGCTGCAGTTTGGGGGCAGAAGCTCAGCTCCCCATTTATAGCTGTACTAAGTGAATGCCAAATATCCCCACCTCTCACCACTTTGTTTATGCTGATAGGAAGTGGAAGCTTAGCTCACACTGGGTCTTGTTGGCACCAGGGGGTATATCATGGTGACTCACCCTGCCTCGTTAAGTTTCTTTGCTGCTAGGTAGGGACAGAGGCTCATCTCACCACTGGAACCTGTTGACACTACTCTGGTAGAAGAATTGGAGCACTGCCTACTCGAGCTGGATGGAGGACAGAAGATGAGCTCCACCCTCAGCTCTGCCAAAACTACCCCAGGTAGGGTGGAATTCAAACACAATCTGCCTCCAACAAATGGGAAATGGAGTCAGCTCCTCACTTGGTCCTGGTGACACTATCCCAGTAGGGAAATTGGTACTGCCTGTTTCCACTGAGAAGGGGATAAAAATATAGCTCCTCACCTGTTTCTGCTGACACTACCCTGTCAGGGGAATTAGAGCACCACTACTGCTTCCTCTGTGCAGGGAGTAGAAGATTAGCTACTTGTTCAAACCTGCTGACGCTTCCCAAAGAGGGAAGTGGAGTGCATGTGGCAGGCAGAATGGAAGACTCACTCCTTGGCTCCATGAACATCACCAGGTGTGAGAACTGGAGCACCGCTGCTTAATTTCACAGCATAGGATGGCAGTGTGTGCAATATTAACATCTTACTCAGCCTTACTGAAACTGTGGTGGTATGTGTTTGTGTGTGTGTGTATGTGAGAGAGAGACAGAGAAAGAGAAAGGCTTTTTTATTGGTGTTGGGCTGGCACAGAGTAGGTATTGTCAAAAAGATTTTCTGTTGTTAGACCATTCTTTTCCTGGTTGTTTGACGAGAGGAGACAAGTTTTTCTTAGAGATTACTTTTACTGCGCTTTTCAGCCATTCCAGATTGGTGACTTGTGCAGCACCCTGTCTGGGAAATACAGGAAGCAATAAGAAAACTCAGGGGAATTATTGCCATGTTATTCCTAAAGTCTTGAGATTCCGAGGCAGTTGCCTTCATTTTTCAACCTTTTCAGAATCTTCCTATTCTTGTTTGTTGTGTGATGTCCATGTTTTTAGCTGTATGAAGGAGAATCTAGGAGGAATGGGTATATTTCATCTTTGCCAGAAACGGAAGATGTCTGACCCTTATTTTCGTATGGTAATTTTAACATTTTATTCTGTAAGATGTTTTCCTACCTAATTTTCCCAATACACTGCAATCTCTTTGAAAGTATCAGACTGTTTTATCAGTATTCATTTTCCTAGGAATATGTTTTTTTAAAAAAGGAATCAGTCCCAGAATTTACTAAAACATACATTACATTAGGCACTGGCAGTAGCAGGAGGTGGCTGAGTGATGACTGCCCTCCATCCCAACTACCATGAGTAGCAAGCGAGTCACTTGCAGGTCAGTGCGCAGGGGCTGGGAGCGCCAGGCTGCTTAGGGCAGCTCTCCCCGGCCCTGGGTGACTGGTGGTATGCCCCAGTCCTGCTGCCAGAGAAACTGAGGATGGAGAATATAGTTACTCAGCTGTTCGCCATGGGGCTTTTCAAGGCAGGGCTGGCGCAGCAGTCCGAGCTTCCTATGCATGATGGGGTCTCATGGCCGGGGGGGCCGCCGCGAGTTTGAAGCGTGACCCCTGTGGGCTGGGAGGAAGGAGGTTGCTGCCAGGGCCGCACAGGGTGCCCAGGGTCCTGGAAGGAGGACTCTTGGGACTCACAGTTTAACTGAAAGAGGAGATCTGGAGTTGAGTAAAGAGACACCAAGAGGCCATTTACAAATGGAAATACCACAAAGGAGGCTGAAAGAAGCTGGGACCCTGAGTTCGCTTCCCAAGAGTTTGAAGAATCCAGATGCAACTAGAAGTTGCAGAGAGTTAGCAAGTAAGAATTATTGTGTGGAGGCCGGGTGCGGTGGCTCACACCTGTAATCCTAGCACTCTGGGAGGCCGAGGCGGGTGGATCGCTCGAGGTCAGGAGTTCGAGACCAGCCTGAGCAAGAGCGAGACCCCGTCTCTACTAAAAATAGAAAGAAATTACCTGGACAGCTAAAAATACATATAGAAAAAATAGCCGGGCATGGTGGCGCATGCCTGTAGTCCCAGCTACTTGGGAGGCTGAGGCAGGAGGATCGCTTAAGCCCAGGAGTTTGAGGTTGCTGTGAGCTAGGCTGACGCCACGGCACTCACTCTAGCCCGGGCAACAGAGCGACATTCTGTCTCAAAAAAAAAACAAAAAACAAAAAACAATTATTGTGTGGAAAATAGTGGCAAGTAGCATTTCCTGAAAATCTGTTAAGCACCTGCATATTTCCAAGTCCTTTATATTCATTATCACTACACTTTACCATAACACTACTAAGCAGTTATTATCCCCATTTTACAGTGCAGGAAACCGAGACCAAAAGAGGCGAAGTAAAACCCTTATCTTACCGAGAGAGCCATTTAGGAGGAGAAACACAACAGTCATAGGATGACCATTATAGAAAACCAGGGAGCTATGCTGTGACTGCTACTGTGAAATTGAAATAATTTGGTTGTGTAACACTCTCATATCTTTTTCTTTTTTATTTTTTTGATACGGAGTCTCACTCTGTCACCTGGGGCCTAGGGTGCTGAGGCCTCAGCCTAGCTCACAGCAACCTCAAACTTCTGGGCTCAAGCGATTCTCCTATCTTAGTTTCCCGAGTAGCTGGGGCTACAGGCGTGAGCCAACATACCTGGCTAATTTTTTCTATTTTTAGTAGAGATGGGGTCTCACTCTTGCTCAGGCTGATCTTGAACTCCTGACCTCAAGCGATCCTCCCACTTCGGCCTCCCAGAGTGCTAGGATTACAGGCGTGAGTCACCTCGCCCTGGCCATACCCTCATTTCTTGATAAGCTTGTGGATTACTGGTATTGGGGATATAGTCCGATTGAGTTGTTTGCTTAGAAAATACAAATTTCATTTTAATAATTGGTTTCAGTAAAACCTGTGTGGGAAACATTGCTAAAAAAAATTGTATAGTTTGATTATGTAATAAACAGTTAAGTATATTGAATAAATTAGTACATATTCTACAAACTCCTAAACAAGACCTTCTTTGCCTTTTTCCTTCCCCCCTTGTTTTATCCTCTACACATTTATTTACATGTGTCATTTATTATATGCCAAGTACTGAGTTAGCTCCTAGAAATAGAAAAGTAAGATCTTAGTCAGGTACTGCACACCGAGAGTCCCCACTACTTGGGAGGCAGGGTTGCCACTTGAGTCCAGGAGCTCAAGACCAGCCTGGGCAACACAGTGAGACCCTCTCTCTATTAAAAAAACAAAAGTAAAACCCTGCTTTTGTTCTTGATGAGGACTTTGTTAACTACCAGGGAGAAGAGTCATATACAGGTATATTACAGAACAGTATGGCAAGGGAACAAACTGCCAACGGAAAGCAGAGTAAGGCATGACTAATTCTTCCAGAGTGAGAAGACAAACACTTCACAGTGGTGAATATGAGCCCGAGAAAATGGATGAAAAGCAGTGCAAGGCATGGGCAAAACATGGAACCAACATAGAGTAAAACTGGGGAGAGATGAAGGGCTGAATGCAGAACAGGACACTGTATAGGAAGCTAAGAAATTCATTTCCCTCTTTTCCTATCGTCAAGAGAGTGGATCATTTCATTTTTTTTTTTTTTTTACTAGTACTGGTATGAATGTCAGGCTACCAACACTTCTAAAAAAATAAATAAATAAAACATAATGTGTAAATCTTTGTTATCTTTTAGTCACGAATTTCTTAGATATGACACCAAAAACATAAGCAACCAAAGAAAAAAACACATAAACTGGCCTTCATCAAATTTAGAAACTTTTGTGCTTCTAAGAACATACACCATCAAGAAAGTGAAAGAGGCCGGGCGTGGTGGCTCATGGCTGGAATCCTAGCACTCTGGCAGGACAAGGTAGGAGGATCACTTGAGGTCCAGAGTTCCAGACCAGCCTGAGCAAGAGGGAGACCCCGTCTCTACTAAAAATAGAAAAAATTAGCCAGGCATGTACCTAAGTACTCCCAGCTACTTAGGAGGCTGAGGCAGGAGGATCACTCGAGCCCAGGAGTTTGAGGTTGTGGTGAGCTACTGATGATACCAGTATACTCTAGCTAGAGCAACAGAGCAAGACTCTGTCTCAAAAAAAAAAAAAAAAAACCACAAACAGGATAAAATACTTGCAAATCATATATCTGATAAACAACTGGTATTTGGAATATATAAACTACTTTTATAACTTAGCAATAAAAAGAAAACCCAATTTAAAAATGAGCAAAGGATCTGAATAGACATATCTTCAAAGAAGATATACAAATGGCCAATTAAGCACATGAAAATATGTTCAGCATCATTGGTCATTACAGAAATACAAATCAAAACCACAATAAGATATTACTTCACACTATAAGTGCAAATACAGATAACAAGTGTTAGTAAAGATATGGAGGCCGGGCGCAGTGGCTCATGCCTATAATCCTAGCACTCTGGAAGGCCGAGGCGGGTGGATCGTTTGAGCTCAGGAGTTCGAGACCAGCCTGAGCAAGAGCGAGACTCTGTCTCTACCAAAAAATAGAAAGAAATTAGCTGGACAACTAAAAATATACATATAAAAAATTAGCCAGGAATGGTGGCACGCGCCTGTAGTCCCAGCTACTTGGGAGGCTGAGGCAGTAGGATTGCTTGAGCCGAGGAGTTTGAGGTTGCTGTGAGCTAGGCTGACGCCACGGCACTCTAGCCTGGGCAACAGAGCGAGACTCTGTCTCAAAAAAAAGATATGGAGCAATTGGGACCCTCATACATTGTCAGTGGAAATGCAAAATATTGCAGCTCCTTGGGGAAACAGTTTGACAGTTACTCAAAAGGTAGGCTGACCATATGACCCAGCAATTCCACTCCTAGGTATTAATATATACCCTAGAGAATGGAAACATGTCCATACCAAACCTCCACACAAATATTCTTAGCAGCATTATTCATAATTTTTAAGAGTTGGAATCAACTCAAATGTCCATTAACTGATTAATAAATAAAATGTGGCATATTTATATAATGGAATATTATTCAGCCATAAAGAGGAGATACATGCTACAACATAGATGAACCTTGAAAACATTATTCCAAGTAAAAGAAGTCAGCTACAAAAGGCCACTTACTATATGATTCCATCTATTTTTTTCTATATCATTACAGCATAATTTCCAAATAGATTTTATTTAAAATATGTAGAAATTAGTCATCTTGTCTGTGCATTCATGTTTCTACAATGCTACAATAATATGTCTAGGCAATAAATTCAAATATTGTCTTCTTTGCCAGTAGGCATTTTTCCACCTGTTCAAACAAAAATCTATCGATCTCTGAATATTTGTGTTCTCTAAGAGTAGTGCTATCTATCAACATTTGTAGGCTGACAAACTACTGAAGATAGCACTTACAATTAAGAATGCCCAGTTGTGGATCTACTTTAGGATCCATTAATCCTTGTTACTATCTATGAGTTTTTGTAATTTCACAAACAGTGAGTTGGGATTTACATAAAAGGAACACTCCTGCCAGTAGCTTCAAATGACAATGACATTTGTTGCCAAACAATTTAATCTTGCTTCCCTCCAGCTAAGGAAAGAAGGGGTTCCCTTGGCAAGGAAAGGACAGAGACTTAAAACACAATCCTTGAATTTCCTGCATAATCATTTCTCCTATGTGGACCATGGTGGGGCACAGTCAGTGTTTATTTGTCAGATAAATGTGGCAGATGGTCATCAATAGGATACTATTTCTTTCAAATCCAAGAACAAGACTCTGAACAACTAAGAAAGGATATTTCAAGCATAGTTATGCACTACTAGAACTAGAGGGTTTTAAAATATCTAGTTCAGTAATTTGCAAAATGTATTCTAAGGAACACCAGTTCCATGAGCTGATCCATGAGAAAAATCTCTAAGAAATCTATTAACCCACGCTTTTCCAAAAATACTTCTCCACAGAACCCTTTTTCTCCATAACACCTATTAAAACCCAAAGAACTCATGACCTACCAACATTTTTTTGAAAATCCTAACCTGGTCAAAATCCATTTTACAAAAGATAAAATTGCCCAGTCCTTCCTGCTTCCCTAAATTTAAATGATTTGCCCAAAGTCACCCAGCTAGTAGTCCCTGGAGAGTTAGGACAAACTTCTAGTGTTCTTTCAATGCTGCCACACTGCCTTACCAGGGGAACCTTTTTCTAAATGGCAATTTAATCATATTGGACTTCCTGATAAACAGCAAGATCATTAGTCATTTAATGTTAGTTATGTTTGAAAGCTTTCCCACAAAAGGGTTGACCTGAAAGAGGTTAGTATTATATGACTCTCCTTTAAAGTTGCTATTTCAAGGTTGGTTTTACCTGGAGTGAGAGGAAATTTCTGTCTATTTGGAACAGCTCCATCTTGAAGATATTTCAATATTTCTTACCACAACACCCTTTCTGTGCTCAGTATTTTTAGCTCATTGTTTTCTATTTTGGCAGCCGAGAATCTGCAGTTTGTAATTTTACCTCCAGCTTCATATTTCTTCTTAAAAGTGAATACAATGTCCTGTTTATAATAATAAAATCACTAGTTGGCAGAACGACATTAAATGGAAAAAAAAAGAGAAAGCAATTGGAAAATTTAGAGCAAGCAATTTTAAGTGCCAAGTTTCACATTTGTAATGGTCCAGTGGAGGTCACTGGGCTTCCTTTTTATTGAGGGAATAGTAAAGAAATAGATACCCACAACTTCTCTCATAAAAAGCTATAGAAACTACTTCCACTTCAATGAAGGTCATGGTTTTTCTGAAAAGTGACATGATTCAAACTTCCACAATAATACCAACTACAGGAAAAACATAAAAATCAGTTTAGCGTGGTATTTTCCTCCTCCAATATTTAGGTTTTCATTTTCCACTTTAATTGAGCTTTTATGCTTTGGTTTCCTATTCCAGTTTAACAACAAAAGAAACAAAACAATATGAATGAAATTAGAAATAACTGGAGCCAGTCTCAGAAATAGCCTTGGGGTTTCTTGGGCTTCTGGTACACCCCCTTTAAGCAGTTTCCTTGGACATATTATTTTCCTGATCCCCAAAGGTTTAGAGTATTAATGTTGCTTTTTCTTTCTTAAACCTCATATGCCTTGCTAAAGAGAGCTACAGGTCTAGGCCATGCAAGCACAGGTTCTCTGGAGACTGGAACAGAAGGTCCAGAGAAAAGGTGATGCCAACCAGAAGCGTTAGATCGCCCCTAGGAGTTCACACCAGCCTAACTTCTTGAAAATTGCTAACCAACCATTTTTCTTTTCAAAATAAACACTATTTCTCCCAACTTCAGTTTGCAAAATATTACCCCAATTCCACTGGACTAAAAAACTGGAATTTTACTGACATAATTGGATTATGAGGTTTAAAGATTGATGGAACTTTTCTGTTCCAAATATAATTGTTCAAATACCAAACCTAAATGGGTATGTAGAAGTTCTTACGTAGCTAGAGACAGAGTAACATTGCAGGCTCTGAAGCAGGGTGACCCAGGATGGGAGATCAAGAAGTGATCAAGCCATAGGACTTGTAAGCCCTGTTATAGAAGGATCTTGGAATCTTAGGGGAACATACGGCCTTTCTGCAGCACCAGACTACAACATAAATGAAGACAACTTTAGTCACTTCTATGCCTCTTCATTTCTCAGATCTCAGCTCATGTACCCATGATCCTGGCAGTTTGTTCATCACTATGTTATAGCACTTCCATTATCTGCTGTAATTTATCTGAGTATGAATCTGTCTCCCTGAAGAACAAGGGCTGGCTCTTGGTTGTTTTTGTATTTCCAGTGGCTAAATGAGTACTTGGCATATCTTATATATAAACACACATACTTATTATATTAATATATATACATATATAAGCAATATATGTAAATAAATGTTTGAAGGAGGTTTGAATTCATTAGTTTACAGAATATGTACTAATTTATTAAACATAACATATTTTTCAGCATGCACTGGGACTCAAAACAATGATAGCTCTTTTTTAAGTTCAGAATGTTACAGGGGTACACATGTTTTGATTACATGAATTACTTCTGTATGGTCTGAGTCAAAGTCATAAGTGTCCATCACCCAGATGGTGTGCACTGTACCCATCAGGTGTGAATTTACCCATCCCCTACTCCCCCCTATAATAGTTCTTTTGATGTTCCTAGGAAAATGAATATTGATGATAAAAAAAGCTCTTTGAAAGCAGTGGACCTCAGAGCAGAAGAAACTACATAATCAAAAACACTTGTACCAAGTACCTCTCTCCTTTATTACAATTCCATATCTGCCTATGCCTTAATAATTTGATTCATGCTCTTCTGCCACAAGACTGAGAATTCCATAAGGGCAGAAAACACATCTATTTTTGTTCAGTGTCGCATCCTCAGTGCCCATGGATGGTGTTCAATAAATATTTGTTGGCTGAATAACTGAATAAATCTATCACAAGACTCGTCCAAGAAAAGGAAAAGGTAATCAGATCCAAATATTTCCACATACTTATAGGCTTCTCTTTATGTGTATTTTTTTATTGTAAAAAATAAGAAATTAACTGACACTACAAAAATACATGAATTAACTTTGACACCCACACTAGGAGCGTGAGTCAGGTGGTAAATGAGGTCTACAGATGAAAGAGCCAACATTCCAGAACACAAAAGTAATGACACTGACACTCTCGTTGGTTCCTATGCTTTCAGCCAAATGCAATTAATGGGTATTTACCCATACCCAGTTACATGGATTTATGAATATTATCTACTTTTAGCTAAACTAATCCTTACAAAATAGGAATATGGCTAAAAAAATTACTGCAAAAATCCAAAGATTGAAAATAATACTAAATTAATAATACTAATTCTACTAGTAATACTACTAACACCAGAAAAATGGCAACAATGACATTTCCTCTGCTCCTGATATGAATTCATCCCCAGCCACAATACAATTTCAAAACAATGGCTGTCAATCATGCTACTAAGCAGGTACTTTAGAAAAAATAAACACCCTTAATCTATCCCTTCAAGGTAAAGATGGCATTTTAACAATGAGAAAAAAAGTTATTGCATTTTGAAAACAAAACAACATATTCAACTTTTGAAGATAACATTTTTCAAATGGATGTTTTAAAATGCTTCCCCTGTTATATGATTTAGGGCCTAAAATAATATAAGTGTATAAACTGCAAAATTACTCATATGTACACATTTAAACTTCTAACAGAATTATCTAACTAGTTTTTAAAGATACCAACTGAAGAGTAACAAAGGATTATAAACTCATTTTTTTTTTTTTGAGACAGAGTCTCGCTTTGTTGCCCGGGCTAGAGTGAGTGCCGTGGCGTCAGCCTAGCTCACAGCAACCTCAAACTCCTGGGCTTAAACGTTCCTACTGCCTCAGCCTCCCGAGTAGCTGGGACTACAGGCATGTGCCACCATGCCCGGCTAATTTTTTCTATATATATATTTTACTTGGCCAGATAATTTCTTTCTATTTTTAGTAGAGACGGGGTCTCACTCTTGCTCAGGCTGGTCTCGAACTCCTGAGCTCAAGCAATCCACCCGCCTGGGCCTCCCAGAGTGCTAGGATTACAGGCGTGAGCCACCGCGCTCGGCCTATAAACTCATTTTTTAGAAACCTGAAAATGCAGCACCATTCAAGCAGTCCATAAGAACTGACTGATATCAGGAAGGATGGATATTTATTAGATGTATTTCAAAATGAATTGGAATATAATTGGTGAAGAGGACTGAAAAACAAGTATTATGATTTAGTAAGCTCAGCTCACATCTTCTAAAGATATGTCTTTTTCAGTTATGATCACCATTAAAACCCAGCACCAAAACACACAGAACTTAGAGTCAGACCTCTGAATTTCTATATCACAAGTTGTTAAAGCAAAATTTAAATAAGTATGATAAAGAATATTCAATCACATTGCTTTTACCAAAAGCAAAATTATTATATAAACAAACAGGGTTTTCTATACCTTTTGTAAGTAAAATTATTTAAAAATTTATTTCATTCTCATTTCATTTTTGTTATTTTTATACTTTTATTTATGTTTATAATGTACATAATAGATTATTAAAGTAGTAAATTCATTTACAATTTTAAAATAAAGACATATGCATTACTGGGAATGCATGTTCAACGAAGCTTAGATATTACTACTTTAGGTAGGCATCAGGAAGCAGTTGAAAGATTTTGAATGCAAAGCAGTAAAAAAAATTAGATTTGAATTTTAGAAACATAATCCTGAGGATAGTAGGCAGGGATAAAGTGTTTGGATGCTAAAGAAATTAAAAAAAAAAAATCCCTGTTATTATGCTAATAGCAGAGAGCATCCCAGAAGCACTATCTTTGGATCCTTTCACAGGGCATAAACATATAAAATAAAGATATGTTTTAACAAAGGCTTTCTGCAGAGCAAGGCCTCTTATTCCGGGTCTAACCCAGAAGGCAATGAAGACCAAAGAAAGGGCAAGGTACAGCTATGAGAGGGGAACTTGGAGCAATATTGGGCCCCATAACTGTTGACATTACTTATCTGCAGGCTGAAAGTCAGGCTGGAAAAGATAGAGTACCTCTATTTTCTGACATTCACATTTATAATTTTTAAAAGTTATAAAAGTTATTTTAAAAAATAATTTTAATATGGCAGTATACAAAATGAAAAGTAAAATTTTGCTTCCCTACTTCCTTACTAATCCTCTCCCCATGATAATCACTGTTAACAGTTGCTTTCTTTCCAGACTGTTTTCTATGTATATATTTTTTAATGTATCTCTCTATAGGTATACACATATATCCATATATGTTCATTTATATAGTTTTTATATTATTTTACTTCATAAAAAATAGGCTCATATTCATATTGTTCTGAAACTTGCTTCTTTTACTTAATAAATTATAGCCATCCATGTAGGACACTCCATGTGAATATAGCTCCTTTTTGCAGAGCTGTAGGGAATGCTATCATATTGCTTTAACATAGATTATTAAACCATTCCTTTATTGATGGACACAGTGTCTCTGAAGTTTCATTTTTACAATAAAGTGCAATAAACATTCTTGTACATATATCCTTGTATATTTCTTTGAGTAGGACAGATTCCTGAATAGAGTTTTTGGGTGAAAAGGTAGATACATTTACAATTTTGATAAGTAATGTAAAGTAGCTATACTATATAATACTTCAAATAATAAGGTTAAGTCATTCATTCTGGTCTTTTTTTCTCATTAAATCTTTTTGTAGATTCCTAGATTCAGGAAAAGATCTCAGAAAACAAACTGCTCAATTTGAGTATGAGAAAACAAAGGTTCAGAGAGGTTATGGTTATGGGCCCATGGACCAGGCACGTTGGCTCACGCCTGTAATCCTAGCACTCTGGGAGGCCGAGGTGGGTGAATCGTTTGAGCTCAGGAGTTCGAGACCAGCCTGAGCAAGAGCGAGACCTCATCTCTACTAAAAAAAAAAATAGAAAGAAGTTAGCTGGACAACTTAAAATATATAGAAAAAATTAGCCAGGCATGGTGGCACATGCCTGTAGTCCCAGCTACTCGGGAGGCTGAGGCAGAAGGATTGCTTGAGCCCAGGAGTTTGAGGTTGCTGTGAGCTAGGCTGACGCCATGGCACTCTAGCCCGGGCAATAGAGTGAGACTCTGTCTCCAAAAAAAAAAAAAGGTTATGGACCCAAGATCTCAGAGCTCCTGAAGAGATAAGGCACCCACGCACCAGCAGGAGTTCAGTGAAGGGGGCACTACTACTAAAATCCAGCACTGCAACTTGGGTTAACTGACTTCAAATATAATGTGTGTTCCATTAGAGATACTAATAAGTAGGAAAAAAGATTAATTATCTTCTTTTCCTTGCCTACCCGTGGCAAGAAATGAAAAAAAGACAATAAATTCCTAAAACATACAATACTAAGGGGGAGCAGAGCAGGAGCATTCACAAACTAGGTGGAGCAATGGGCACCAAGAACTGAAGGTATCATAAGTTCAGCTGCATGAAGCGAGCAAGTGTGGTGGAAAAGACTCTGACACGGGATGACCTTCGCAAAAAACCTTCCACAGCCTCAGTGGGTTGTATGAAAAGTTTCTTGGTTCTAAATATCTCCATGTGGCATCCAAAATGAATGCCAGTACTGAAACCAAATTCTGAAGAGAAATATCAGAAAAGAACTAACATCCCACAATGCAGAAACATCTTCAAAGAAGATGTTGTTATAAAAATACCACAAAAGTACTTTCCAACAAATTCCAGACCTAAAAGTAAAGCTTTAAAATGAGGCTCCAAGTACAGAAGTCTTGAATCCTTTGCTCTGTGCCTGAAGAGGCCCACTTAAAGGAAGGCACTTCTAAGCAGATAACGCTGTCTTTATTTGACCAGACCTATGTGGTACAGCAATGAGAAAAGAAGATGGGAACCATACCTTTTGAAATTAGAATGATCTACAACAGGTTTCAGCAAAATTTTTCTGTACAAGGCAGAAAGTAAACATTTCAGGCTTTGCAGGCCATATGGTCTCTGTTGCAACTACTCAACTCTGCTACTGTAGTCCCAAAATAGCTATAGACAATATATAAGTGAATAAGCATGGCTGTGTTCCAATGAAACTTTATCGATGCCAAAATTTGAATTTCATATAATTTTCATAAAAATTATTCTTATTTTAATTTTTTCAACCATCTAAAAATGTAAAAACCATTCTTAGATCATGGGCTGTACATAAACAGGGAACAGGCTAGATTTAGCTTGTGAGTCATAATTTGCCGAACTCTGGTACAGAAGCACTTAATTCTCAACTGAACTAAACTTGAATATTGGTAGAAAGATGGAAATATCCAAGCCCAGCCCCTAGGAAAGTTAAGTTAGAAGGCAGAAAGGTAGAAACATGTTGTTCTTAAAGAGTTTCAGGTGTTTACCTTAAATCCTTTCTCTTGCTGAACTCATCTGGTGGAATTGTCCATGGCAGGCCTTGAGGGAGACATTCTAGAACTTCTGAAGGAAAATCAGAGAAATCCACACCATACTCTGTTAGTATTCCTTCTGTTTCAGGCTCAATTTCACCAGCTTGCCCAAGACTCTTAGCCAGCTGCCTATGGGCAGAACAGAGAGGGAACAACTGGGTTAGTGAACAAATGGAACATAGGCACCTGTCTCCTCTCTAAAAGTAAGGTATTAGCAAAGTCTTTAAAATCTCCTGCCCTTCCACCAGTTGGAATATGATCACCAGCAAATGGGACGCGGGGGAGGGGAGCAAGCAGGAGAGACAATGATATTCTTGTCCTTCTAAATCTATGACTACAGCATAATTTTACCTTTTTATAGGAATTCTGACCAGGGGAATAGAGCCAGAAGGCTTTTCTTAGGACTCCTGCAATTGTTCTTCATGGACAAGTCAAAATTGACATTACTAAAGGCTTGCATCTATGCTTTCTTTTGCAAATACCTTTAGAGACAATTTGATCAACCCAGTTTGCTGTTAAATCATTAGTTTCAGAATGCCTATACCTTAAAGTCATGTGCACTAGATTAGATCTGGTGCTCTTATTTATTTCACAACTCTTCTAGTTTTTACCTTTAAAATTTTAAAATATTTTATCTGAATACAGACATAATACATGTTCACTATGGAGAAGTTAGAAAACACAGAAATCCACCAAGAAGAAAATTAAAATTATCTGTAATTCAGTCACCAATTCACATTTTAGGGCATCTGCCCATTAAAAATAAGATTGCATTTAATAGGACAGTCTTGACGTTATGAGTAGGGTCCTACCATTTAGAGGGCAGATCTCATTATCTGTGGGTCATCTACACATATATTAAAATTGATAGCTCTCTATTCTTATAAGCATTGTCATGTCACTCACAGACTACAACTCTGAAGTTGTGTGCTGAATACAGATAGCCGATAGGAAATGTGGGCCTTGAAGTAGCTGTTATGTAGAGGGTGTTGCAGAGAACAAAGATGACCACTTCCTCTGTTGTAAAGTCTGCTTGTTTACCAGGGTTATCCAGGAATCTACCCTTAGCACTTCCTGCAAGAAATTTAGCTCTGGTATTAGGGCCTTCTCTGGGGCCATTCAATTTCTATGAAAAAGATTCGGTTTCCTATGTAAGGGTAGATGCCTGACTACCAGAGTTCCACAGTGGCAAAGGGGCATAGGGGATGTGGTTGCCTCATATGTAGACTTCAACAAATTCCAAAACCCAGCCTTGCTACTGGCATGAGGAAGTCATGGTAGCAGCACTGGCCCCATTTCTCACACACCAGCCAAGAGAGACCAGCCCACTGTCTACCCCTACACCTTCCCACCAGCCTACCCTAGGTAGCCTGCAGATTGACCTGTGAGTTCTTTACATACAATGTGGGCTCAAATCAGTGCCTTCTCCTCAAACAAGCGGTGATCTCCCAAAAATCATATCAAAAAGCCAAGGATAGTAAAAATATGGGGAACAAAATTAACAGAAAGCTATCTGGAAAATCACCAAATATTTGGAAATTGAACAATTCATGAGCTGAAGAAGAAATGAAAAAAAATTAGAAAATATTTTAACTGAATGAAAACATATCAATATTTATGAGAAACAGCTAAAGCGGTATTTCAAGGGTAATTTATAGCATTTAATGCTCATATTAGAAAAGAACAAAAGTGTCAAATCACTAACCTAAGCTTCTACCCTAAAAAGCTGAAAAAAGAAGAGCAAATTAGATCCTAGGTAAGTAGAAGGAAGGAAATTAAAAAAAAAAAAACCAAAAAACCAAAGGATAGGAAATGAACAATTAAGAAAACCAATAAAACCAAAGACTTATTCTCTGAAAAGAGAATAAAATAGATAAATTTCTAGCCAGACTGATGAAGAGAAACAAGGAGAGAAAGACACAAATTACCAATATCAGGAATGAGAGAGGGGATATCATTATACATCCTATAAGCATTAAAAGGATAATAAGGGAATTATCAATGACTATAAGCCAATAAATTCAACATCTTGGATGAAACAGACAAATTCCTTGAAAGACACAAACTGTCTAGGATTATTCAAGAAAAAACTGAATACTGAATATTCATAATCATATATTATGTTGAGACATATAAAATTGCCAATATTTGACCACTTATTAACCTATAAAAATACAATTTTGTATGATTCTACCCAATAGTATTAAAAATTATATAAAATAATTAACCGTATATCATTCAGATAGCATACATAGTTTCTAGGAGAAATATAAACACACAGTTTATTAGAGATCTACATTAATGCGAAAAGAAACAAATTCATATATGTGGTAGGAGTCTCAGTAACTGTGTTTGTGAGACAGACCTAGAACACAGTGATCATACTATTCCCAGTTTGTGAAGTTAGAATGCCATCCTCTAGAGTACAATGTGGCCCAAAACGATTACCTTATGCTAAAAGTAGAAAATGGCCTACTAAAAACTTAGACCAAAAGGTATTTTACAACATCCAGCTTTTGAAATATAGTACTAAAATCCAAAAGGAACTCGTTATTTAAAAGTGGGGGAAGGAGAGGAACTAACCAAATGTTCTATTAAAAACAAAACAAAACAAAACCCCTGCATGGAAAAAGGAAGAAAGGAACAAGAAAAAGACATGACAGAAGGATGAACTCGGTAAGTATGTAGCCACAGAAATGACAATCATGATCACAGATATTCTCAAGAACTCAACAAGTGATGAAAATATCAGCACTATCAGACAAGAACTGGAAGCAAAGATGCAAGTGTGTAAGGAATAAATAAGTGAAAAAAGGAAATAAAAACTAAGTTTTTAGACCTCAGGAAATAAGTAGAAAAGAACAAAAGAACCATCACAGAAATGAAGATCACACTGGAATTAACTGATGAAAAACTGACACTATTTGAAAACAATTAGGATCATAGAGAAAAAGCTTGAGAAAGTGAGGAAAATGAAATTGGGAAGTACAGGGTCAAAAAAGGGTCAAAAACAGGGTCAAAAACAGACAGATGTGAAAGGCAGACCGAGGATATCCATCATTGGCATAACTGGCGTTCCTGAAGGAAGAAGCTAGATATGAAGAAGAGAAAACATTTTCAAAGATCATTAAGACAAGTTTCCTGAAATGAAATAAAACTCAGGTTTACAGAAAGGATATAACATGTCTCAGGAAAGAATAATACAGGAAATCATCACTGAAACATATTCTTGTGAAGTTATTAGTCAAAGATAAAGATTTCTAAGTGCAAGAACTCAGGTAATACAGTTGTCATAAGCCCTTTCTAAAACAAAACAAAACAAAACAAAACAAAAAACCTGCTAGCTGATGAACTAAGGTCGACCAAAAGATGGAGGAATTCCTCCACAAAGAAGACTGGTGTTGAGCACTGGATCCACATACGTGGTGGCAGGAAGCTGAAGGAGAGGGAGGACAAGAGTAAGCAGGTGACGTGATGGACCTAATTTTAGATGTCAGAACAAGTCATATCAATCATTAGATTTTTGCTGAAATTAAGGAGAAAAAATTTTTTTTGTCTTTTTTGGTGCTTTGTGGTCTGGCAAAAGTTTTCAACAAATTATAGTCTGAGTTCAAAGAATCTCTATTTGTTTGCTGAAGTTACAACATGGTTCATAAAGACAAAATTATACTTTAGTTATGGTTTCCAAATGTGATCAATGACTCCAAGTTCCTAATAGCAGAATTTAACATTTATTTTACTAAGTTCCCCAGAACATTTCTCAAGTGCCTTATTTAAATAAATTTATTATACTTAATAGATTTTCATTGGATATATATTTGATAGCAGCATGGATTAGATATCTTGCAGTGATAAAAATCTAACAGGTCAGCATGCTGAAAGAGTTCATGCTTTTGAGGCCTTAGATGCTCCAAAAAGAATCCTTTCCTGTCTACTTACTCATAAATTCTGCTGTCACCCTAAAATCCAGAATACTGTGGAATCTAAACAGAGGTAAATTCTACTAGGGAACTGACTTATACATTGTATATTTATCTTACAGAAGGATTTGTTTTTACATTTTAAATTTAATTTCAGTATAAATCTTATTCAAAATGAATCATGAAGCCTGAGCAACACAGCAAAACCACATGTCTACAAAATATAGAAAAATTAGCTGGGCATGGGGTGGTGCACGCCCTGTAGTTCCAGCTACTCAGGAGGCTGAGGCAGTAGGATTGCTTGAGCCCAGGAGTTTAAGGTTGTAAGCTATGATGACACCACTGCACTCTAGCCCGGGTGACAGAGAGACACTCTGTCTCAAAAAAAAAAAAAATCATGTAACTAACTTTTCCTTTCATGTAATATAGTTCAAATATTATGTTATAGCTTTCTAAGTAGTTTCTGTGTCTTCTATTCACTGTCTGAAAAGATGGCAATAGCTGCTTTAGAACAATTATGGTTCAATGGTACATCGAAATGTCTGGTGATCCTCCTAAAAACCATATTTCGGCCTACTCTGCATTAAAATATGTCCTCCAAAAATAACTTAGCAAAGATGGACATGGTGGCTCGCATCTATAATCCTAGCTGCTCAGGAGGCTGAGCAGGGAGGATCTCTTGAGCTTATGAGTTTGAGGCTGCAGTGAGCTATGATTATGCCATTGCACTCCATCTTGGGTGACCAAGCTTGAGGGAGACCCAGTCTCTTAAAAAAAACTTAACAACTCTCACAGCCAAAAGGAACCTAAAGAGACAAGGCAACTAAATGTAATATGGTAATCTGGAACAGAAAAAGAACATTAGGTTTTTAAAAAGAAGGAAATTTGAATAAAGTATGGACTTCCTTTAATAATGTATCAATATCGGTTTATTAATTGTAACAAATGTACCATACTAACACATTAGTAAGAGGGGAGACTAATTGCCAGGGGTGGGGGAGTGGGTGGTATATGAGAACTGTGCCATATTGACTTTTTTTGTATGTAAATCCAAAACCATTCTAAAAAATAAAGTTTATTTTAGAAAACCTTAGAGCCGAAAAGGAGTAAAAGTAATTTAGATGTCCAACAATAGATAAATGATAAGCTAAATCATGGCATATTTGTTCAATTGATTATTATGCATTTTAGGAAAAGAATTTTGAAAATGTTATATATAGTATAATTTATTAGGTCATTAAATATGAAATATCTGATTTCAAATCAAAAGTGTAGTTTACTGTATCTCAAACAAGAAGCAGTACAATTAATCAAAGTATGCACCTAAACTATCGACACAGTTTTACCATCTTAATGGTAGCTTGTTTATGCCAGCAGCGAAGAAGCCTGAAGAGCAAGCGGTAATGAAATCGTGAAAGGTGTTTTCCCCAGCTTGTTGAGAATTGAATAGTTTTCCTTGCAAGAAGTGGTTCAAAGCCTGGAAGAAGTGCTAGTCAGTTGGTGCAAGGTCTGGTGAATACGGTGGATGACAGTTTCCAAGTCCAGCTCCTGTAGTTTGAGCAGCGTTGTTTGTACAACATGTGGTTGAGTGTCATCTTGCAAGAGGATTGGCCTGTCTCTATCAACCAATCTTGCATCCTCATCATTTTGTCCAATTGGTTACAATAGACATCCACTGGTAGTCGAATGACCAGGTTTCATGAAGCTGCAGTGGATAATACCAGCACTGAACCACCAAACTGACACCATTAGCTTTTTTTGATGAATATTCAGTTTTGAACTGTTTCAGCACTTCATCTTTATCCAACCATTGTGCCGAATGCTTGCGATTGTCTAAAAGAATCCATTTTTCATCACACATAACAATATGATATAGAAATGGTTTACCTTTATGTCATGACAGAAAAGAAAGGCAAGCTTCAAAACAATTTCTCTTTTGATGCTTGTTTAATTCATGCAGAACCCATCTAACCAGCTTCTTTACCTTGCTGATTTGTTTCAAATGGTCCAATATTGTTGGAATAGTAATGTCAAACCTTGCTGTTAATTCACATGTAGGTTAAGATGGATTCACTTCCACTACAGCTTTCAGCTCATCATTATCCACCCTGGTCTCAGGTCACCCACATGGCTCATTTTCTCAATATTACAATCACCAGAATAGAACTTCTCAAACCTGTGCATTCATTAGCCACATCCTTCCCAAATACTTTGTTGATATTTCCACCTGTCTGCACAGCACTGGTTCCACGATGGAACGCATATTCGAAAATAACACGAATTCTGAGTTATCCATGGTTTCACAAAAATTGCTCTTAAAAAATTTTGACAGATAATCACAAGCAAAAATGTGCATATGCAAGACTGAGGATGTACCTTCACAATAAAAATAAAATAAGATGTGTCAAAGTGAAATGTCAGAGATACCAACTGTCAAACTTAGTACTTAAGGAAATCGGACATTTCATACTTAATAACCTAATACCTATATAAAAACATTTATGAAAAGAGTGAAAGAGAATACCAACAAATTGTGTTAATTGTTTGAAAGGAAGGATTATGAGAGAATTTTTTTCTCCATTTTCTAAGCTTCCTTTAGTATTACATTATGTTTTTTCTATTGAAAAATTATAGAAAAAATAATTATACTATCATAAAAACTGTAGTGTCCAATACTGGTTTCCTACCAAACATTCATATCTTTCCTTGTCCCCCCTAAAAGAAATCTAATCTTTTTCATACAGGGAACTCATCTCACCTTCAGCTCCAGAGATAGATACTATTCTTTCTATTCTATTAGAATGTTTTTATTCTAATAAAATCCGTGCATAGCTCCCCTGGAGACTATAGTCAGTGGCATGGTTGGCTGAGAGGATCTCCCTCCTTGTGTTGGATGTGATGGAAAAAGTAGGTCGCCTAACCATACTGGCAGCCACCTTTATGACCACAGAGAAACCACTGTTAGATTACTAAGGACAGCAAAGGGCAACCTGATAACACATCAAGTCACTGACTATACTGGCTTTATAGCTGCACAATCTCTGAACTCCCATTTATGTGAGATAACATATATCCCTATTATTCAAGTCGCTTTGGGTCAGGGTTTTCTATCACCTGTTGCTAAAAGTATCCTAATCTAAAATATGTTACAATATCATCCATGAGAAGCAAACTTCCCTTTCCCTCCCTTTACTCTGTAACAGAAAATGTAAAGCTCTCCCTGCCAAAAAAAAAATTCCAGGATTGTAGTAAATACAAGCTGACATGGTACTGCTGGTCCTACAGCATAATAATATTATAAATGGCCTTTCCTTAAGCCATATATTTCTATCTTAAAGGTGCTCCCTTTATGACATCCATCTTGAACTGGGCCCACAACATAACCCAGTTCACTTCATCTTTGTGGAATACAGTAGCAAGGCCAGAAAGCCATCCCTGTCCCCTAGAGAGGATCTCCCTCTTCATTATTGTCACTTTTCTTCAGTTGTATCTCCTTCCTGGCATGTGCCACTTTCTGTGTCACAGTGCTTTAGGTACATCTCTTCCTTATCAATAGATGGAGAGGAGCATCCATAAAAAGAATAAACATTTCTTTATTTCTGTATATCACTGAGACTTGCATATCTTAGGTGTCCAGAACAAGTTGGTTGAATGAATATACGAATAAACAAATTAATGTTTTGAGCCTGGAAAAGCAGCACACTATTCGTCCTTGAAACTGTAAAGGAAAACTGAGAATAATAAAAACAAACAAACAAAACCCAAAGACCTGTATTTAGGTAAACTCTTGACTCCTTTAATAATCAGCCACCACATTAGCAAAATTATTAATATTAACGTATAAAAAAAAACAGGAACAAGAAAAAAATGCCTGCTGCCACTGCTTTTATTCAAAATTGAACTTTTCTCAGTTACTGTGTTGAAAATAATACCTCCCTAATTGTGAATTGCCAATTCAGGAAGATAAGAAAAATAAAAATTATGTGGATCAGAATAGAAAAAACAAACTTGTCCTTATTTGCCAATAATGTGACTATCTACATAGAAAAGCCAAAATAAACTGTATCTGAAGTATTAAAATTAATAAGGGATATAGTAAGATGGCTAGATATAGGACTATATAAAAATTAATTGTAATTCTATACACCAGCAGCAAAAAGTCAGAAAATGTAACTTCAAACATCTGTTTTTCAGGAGATATCATTAATAGTAAAAGAAGACTACTCATAAACTGGGGAGAAGATATTTTCCGTATCAGTGACTACTAAAAAGATTACTTTCTAGAATATATTTTTTTAACTCCAAAAAAATCAAATGACAAACAACCCAGTTAAAAATGGATAAAAGCACCAATGAATACTAAAATGAGTGGGTAAAAGTTTAAGCAAAAAGAGAATTGTATAGTCCCAAACAAATCTTCCCCAAAATATAGTATAAAAAGTATAAGGAAAAAATAGCAAGTTGGGAATCCTGGCAGATACAACGCCTGTAATCCTATCACTCTGGGAGGCCGAGGTGGGAGAATTGTTTGAATTCAGGAGTTGGAGACCAGCCTAAACAAGAGTGAGACCCCATCTCTACTAAAAATAGAAAAATTAGCTGGGCGTGGTAGCACGCGCCTGTAGTCCCAGCTACTTTGGAGGCTGAGACAAGAATAGGTTGGGCTCAGGAGTTTGAGGTTGCAGTGAGCTATGAAGTGACAGAGCGAGACTCAGTCTCAAAATGAATAAATAAAATAAAATAAAATAAAATAAAATAAAATAACATAACATAACATAACATAACATAACATAAAATAAAATAAAATAAAATAAAATAAAATAAAATAAAATAAAATAAAATAAAATAAAATAAAATAAAATAATGTGAAGCAATGGAACTTCCTACACTACGACAAATAGGTACAACCACTTTGGGAAATGGTTTAGCTACAAAGTTACAAAGTTAAACATGCACATATGTGTGATCCAGTAATTTCATTCTTAAGTAGAGTCTAGAAAAGCCTTTGGTGGTGAGCACTGGAAAGTTTGTAGCAACATTGTTTATAATCTTGGTTCAACCCAAATGTCCATTACTAGATAAATAAAATTATGGGGTACTAAAGGAAAATGGAAATATTATGCATTAAGATGAGCAAAATAAATAAGCATATTTTAGAAACACAAGGTTAAATGAAAAAATGCAAATCACAGACGAACATATGTAACATCGTATTTTTTATAAGGTTAAAAAAACAAAACTAAATAACATTATTCGAGAATATGAATGTGGGTATATTATTTTTTCATTTTTTAGTTTTTGTAGAGATGAGGTCTCACTAGTTGCCCAGGCTGGTCTTGAACTCCTTCCTGGCCTCAAGTGATCCATCTGCCTTGGCCTCCCAAAGTGCTAAGATTACAGGTGTGAGCCACTGTGGTTGGCCAGGGAGTTATTAAAAAGCACATTTTGATTAGCATGTTTGAGACAATGGTTACCTTTAGGGAAAAAATTATGGGTTACGATAGAGGGAAACAGAGATGGAGCCTCAACAGTATTGATGATATTACATTGCTTAATCTAGTTGGTGAGTTCATGGGTTGGTTTTAATACCAGGTTTCAAAAATTATATAGGTATTCTTAATATATATATTCTTTAGTCTATGAAACATACTTTGTAATTAAAGTTAATAAATAATATTTTAGTCAAATATATACCACACCCTTAATAGTGATTATTTCTGGGGGTAGAATTCTAGAAAAGTTTCATTGTCTATAGTATATGTTTGAACAATATTAACAATAGTATCAGTATGTATATATTTGAAAAAAATAAAAATTGAAAATTTTTCTTAATTTTGATATTACAATAAAGTTATGAGAAAGAAAGTTTTCTTCATTAGAGATATTTATAATGATCACCACTTCAAATTTTTCTGACTCACCAGTCTCCTCCATGAATACTGTTCCCATTTATAATGAAGGACACTGCAAGTGTGTCCTACTGTAAAATTAATCCAGACAGCGCTGAAACAACATTCCAAACTTCCTGTATTGATAGGTGGGGGTTGTACATAAGCATTTTATATAAATGAGCATCAGATCTATCGTCCTGGGTGATGTGCAAATAAAAAACTTAGTGAGGGGAGAGAACAGCTACAGATAGCAAAAATTATCACAAGAAAGTCCTTCAAATTGGCCTCTTTGCCTTAAAGAAAACAGCAACACCTAGCAGTCAACATTAATGTTCTCAGCCATTCTTTATCTTTTCTCTACTAAATATTCTTATAAACTCTTGGTCTTAAAACTAGGCTATACACAGAAGACAGCTACACATTCTTGCAGTGATTACTACTATCATTACAGCTTTTAAGTAAATGTTCTCATGCACATGGGTTCATGTTGGAAACTCCATGCAATCAGATATAATGGTATCATCGCCCTGAGAACCTACAAGTGAGGAACAAGCAAACATCAGCTATACCCAGGACTCAGAACTTCAGTAACAATACAGAGTGAAAATGAAGTTTGGCAAATACACAATGTTTTTGGCTGTATATTTATGTATTATTTTCTATAATCAGGAGGAGAGAACAAGTTATTTTCCTTTCTTCTGGCTCGGTGTTATGACATAGCAGAAGGCAGCAAGTAAGGAATGGGGACTTTAGCAAAAGTGTTTTCTCAGTAAAAACAGACAATGGGGAAAAGACGTAAGGCTCAATGATACTGAGTGATTTGAGGAAAGGCCTGGAAGCTTAAATGTGAGTTAGTGGTGATATGAAGGGAGCAAAGAGGAGGCTGAATGAATTTAATGAGTACACGAGAAGGCTGATGGTATCTGAGGCTCTCTAATACTTTAAAATACTATTTTCAAGAAAGTGTACTAGAAATTGTAGATGAAGACGATGACTAAGGAAGAAGTGTCAATGATTATATACAGTGGTCCTCAAGGAAAGAAACAATCTGGTAACTGAAACCTGTAACAGGACCATTCTTCTTCACTGTAACTTCCGCTCTGCTTTGACCAGGATGCTCTTCAGTACTGAAGATGTAGTTTTTCCAAAGCTGATCCTTATAGGCCACCAGGTGGAGCCCAACGGTCACAAAAAAAGAGCCCCCTCCTCAGCCTGATTTGCTTTTTGTCTACTAGCCAGTTAGAGTCCTACCCCGTGAAAACAACTTACAAACTCTTAAGTTTGGTAATGCAAGTTCATAACGTTATATAACTCGGCCTCTCCCTCAGAAGAATCCTTAAAAAAGGAATATGCTCTGGAAAAGGTGAAATACTCCTTAGTGCAGGAGAAAAGATTGGATATAGTTATTTTTCAGTTTGCTAATCTTGTAGCCTAGCCTTAATGAAACAATGTCTGTTTTTTCTAACACTCTAGTCACTGTTTCATTTTCCCACTAAATATAATTTAATGCATTTAATGTAATTTAGTGACCACCTCCTCAATTCCTATCTATCCCATGAGAAATTTATCTATCAAAACTGAATGGAATAGTAAAAGTATTTGCTTCCATAAGTCAACAAATATTTCTGCTATCCAACAATAACCATAAATTGCCAAGCTAGGAGATAAAGGAGATGCCATCCCAGAGCAGAGTCCCACCCAACCACTTCCCTTCCCTTCTCCACCATATGCCTCAGCAATCAGAAATTCCCTTCCTTTGTTTTCACTTTGCCCAGTCATTCACTCCAATGGAACCTGCTGTCCACACTCATTAAAAAACCAGCAGTACTGTGACCCATGCTCTGTTTCTCATTTCCATAGCCTCCCATTAAGCCTAGGCAATCCCATGTTCAACCAAAAATTTCTCAGCCTTGCTATACCTGTACTGATCTATTCATTTTCCCTCCCCTCCCACCCCAGAAAGCCACCAAAGTTTGCCTGATAAAATAATATAAATGTCAACTTGCTTTAGGTCAATTCATGTCCTATATCTTCAGTTAGCTTTCAGTGTTGCCAAGAAACACTATTATGTTCCTCACAGTAGCTGCTGTAAAATTTTTCCATTTTCTTCAAGACGCATCCTTAAATACTCAAGAAGAAACCAAGACAAATCTAGGAGAAAATGACCATGATATCTCCATGCTCATGACAATCTGGAAGGGAAAGCTGGGATGGTAAACTCTAGACTTTAGGATAGCAGATTTCCCAAAGGTCTGAGAAAATATAGGCATGAATTCCACTGTAAGAGTTTCTAAAGGGAAAGATGATTTAAGAGGGTTGGGAAGCTCTTAAAACTGTAAATCTGATTATATAAATGCAGATCATTCCAGCAAGGAAGCCAATGTGGCTTTTTAATTATCCTGGACAAGAGTCTTAAAAGTACTAAATATGTTGTAATGTATAACAAAAAGCAGTGATTCCTAAAGGCCAGCAAGGGCTCACAGAACAGACTACCTATGGGTTTTCATAGTATTACAAAACTAAGATTCATGAAGAATGAATGAAGATCTCTCATGACAATTGTAAGAACAAGATGGAAAATAACTTTCTAACAACTGGAAGTCTCCAATACTGTAATACTCTTTGAGCTGCCTTTAAATTGAGGCCCGAAAGCACCACTGGGGTGCCAGAGAAGCAATGTTTACCATGAAGGGGAGGCCAAAGGAAGGGTCTTAAGGACCCTTCCAAAGCTACTAACATCATACACTCTATTCAATCTGTTTTTAAATATCTGCATCTTCTAAATTTGGCATTCCCCACTTGAGTTTATATACTTGTTGTATGCTATTATCGAGCATTAATTTTTAAGTCATAGAACCTTGGTTCTCATCATTTTCTGTTCCAAACTACCCCTTCTGTTTTCTAGCTTGATTTATGGTGCAACATCTTCCTGCTTAACCTGGTTCAAGCCCTTGGGGTCATCAATTCATTTCCATCTACTCATCTGTCCAGCCAGCAAATGTTCACTGAGTATCCTCGTCCTAAAGGAGCTCAAGGCCAAGTTAAATACTTGAATAAGCAATTATAATCCAAACAGATGAGAGCTACAATAATGGTATTATTAGAAGCTATGGGAGCACCAGAGGGGAGACCTGTGAGTCCGGGAACATTTTTCAAGTGGACAATTGAGTTGAGTTTAAAAGTTGAGTACTTCACCCAGCAAACACTGGAGAGAGGAGAAAGCCGCTGCTGAGAAAGGAAGTGTAATTGTACAAAAAGATTTAGACCTATGACCAAACAGTCAGCATGGGAAACTATAAACACTGAGGCATAAGTGAAGGGTACAGTAGGAGGTAAGGCTGTTCCCAGTGAATTGTGATAAAATGCCATCAGCATCTACCCACTCACCCCAGTCAGAGCCCTGAAAGTTCATCCAAGAGTCCATCCTTCTCCTTCATGCCCCATTTCTAATCAGTCATCACATCTGAGAGAATTTATCTTCTTAATCTCTCCTGAATGTTTTCACTCCTTTTGTTTCCTTCGTTGAAATTCTTTATTTCAAGTTCTCTTACCTCATCTATCTCACCGCAATAGCCTATTATGACTTCTTGCTGCCAGATATGTCCCTTTCCATCCACTCTGCACTCAGTCAGAGTGATCTTTTAGCAAAGAGGTCTCTGTTCTCCAAGAAATGATCCTGGACTTCCCCCTTCACTTACCTCCTCTAAACTTCTCCAAAATTATCTTATTCCTATGGAAGAACTTTTAACATTCTATTTTGTACTATAGTTAGAGCTCAAAGAGACAGGTCATTCAAGTCATCTACTTTATTCATGCTCTCTCCCAGAGAGTTGACTCCCACAGTCCTGGTAATTAGGTAGTGGGTCGTGGGACCCTGAACCCCTACCTCTGGCTAAAACTACTGAGCAAGGAAAATACCAATCTCAAGCTAGACCAGTAATATTTTCTACCCTGAAAATACTGTATTGTATTTCAACCAAATGAAGATAACAAAAGAAAAGAAAAGAGAAAAGAAAGAAATTCTAAATTGTGATCTAGACTTTGATATGTGACCTGCAGAGGACTGGCAGTGCCACTTTGGGACCAGGTCTGCTATTGAGCAGGCAGAAGGCTACGGTGTAGAGAGAAACAGAATAACATAGAAAGGGTAAAGACACCATGTGGTGGCTGGGCTGGTCAGGGGGGCTGGTGCAGTTCCTTTGCTGCCTTGTTAGTATTGAGTTTCTCATGAGGCCTCTATTTCTTGCTTTGGTTTTTAGAAGAACCACCAGTTTCTTATATTAATCCCTACTTTTATTTAAATTAGCTCAAATGGGATTCCATTTTTTAGGATCAAATTATCCCTATGACATTTATGTACAAGCCCTTCTTCATTAGATTATAACTTCTTTAAATAAAGAAACCATAGCTCATCTACCTTTGCATTTTTCAGATAATATAGCATAGTACCTTGTACACAGTTGATCAAAATTTGTCTCATGAAGTGACTTTAACAACAGAAGAGGGAAATGACTTTGGACTTGAATAATTAGCAGCAATTACATACACAGAGGAAGTTCAATACTTTTAAGGGTAGAGGTATAGGGGCCGAGAAGAAATTCAGAAGGAAGTCACCTTAGCCTAAACCCAGTTTTTAGGAATAGTTTATGTGGAAGCTAACTACACACACTCACGCCCACAGCAGGTACCATCTTCCTGGGAGCTCCTGATGAAAACCTGGCAAAGGGAGGACACCTAGGCAGTAACAGCACAGCATGTTGGGAACCGGTGACCTCGGCTCCTAAAGATCAGTAACGGACAGCCAGAACAAAACGGCAAGGCGACCACCAACATGCTCAACAGCTGCAGCCCTGACCCCTCATGCGAGAGGCGTCATCTGAGAGCTTCATCATGAAAACTTGCCACGTTTTAGTTCTTAAAATAAATTTTCTTTTATACAAGGTTTCAAAGAACATGTTTCTATAAAAGACCATTTTTAATGTCTTCATATCAAGAAGGTGGACAAAAAGCATAATTTTCCATCTAATTGTCTTCCAATTTATTATTTTGAAAATTACATGATTCATATATGATTAGCATTTTTAAATATTCTTTCTTTAGATCTAGTAAATGTGCTCGATGCTTCAAAGGTCTAATTCCCTTTTTGGAGGCTGCCATACTTTACCCTCAAGAAAAAGCTTCCTGCCATGGCACCCTAGCCCGGGCAACAGAGTGAGACTCTGTCTCAAAAAAAAAAAAAAAAAGAAAGAAAGAAAGAAAGAAAAAGGTTCCTGATGGAGTAATGGCTAAGCTATTAAAAAATAAAACAAAAACTTATAAAGCCATTCAAGTAATAAGAGAAGCTCATACCATGAAGATTTCCTGACTACACCCTTACAACCTGAAAACTAAGGAAGTAGTCCAATCAACTATGCACAATGGGACATGACGGAAAGGCAGATAAAAGACAAGGTTGGATTTTCTGGTTTGATGTGAAAGTCTTCCCTTTTCACTGCCAAACAGAATGTGGCAGCACAATCAACAGGGGCCAGGCGGCACAGCCATTACTCGACCTTTTGATTTGAGGGTGAGAAACTGGCAAAACTTGTGAGAAGGACTATTTAGGGCTCAAGGGGCTGACGTCACTGCTGGATATTGAGTTAGGCTTTACAATGTTGATTCTGCAATCATACCATTTCAGAGCAAAACAGAAAGTGCAACTCTTCCTAAGTGACTCTGAGATCATATAAATCACACTGATGTTCATATAACTGCAACAGTGGCACAGGGTACTGTTTCTGAAATTGCAGTAGTATGACACACAGATTTGACTTGGCTCATTTTGCTAGGCATAAGAAGCTAAGTATAAAATAAACCTGATAAAAGCAGCAGCACATTGTGGCCATTCATTCACTACTGGTTCTCATAACCACAGACCAAGTGGGTGCATCCTGTACAAGTTAGATGACCAACAAGCAAGTCACTAAACTAGACTAAAAGTAAATAATCAGAACAGGCTCTTTTCTATATTATATACCTTTATATTCATTTCCTGTGAAGCATAAACCAGATACCATCTATAATAAAGGCCTAAAGATTCAGCTAAAAGTTAATATGGTTTTTGTTTCAAAATGACTACCAGTTTTAAGAAGAAAATAGGCATCACATTTGATCAAACATCTGGGTCCAGCAGTTTCTTCAGATCAAAATGAAGTGGCCATCCATGATGCTCTGGGATTATATCGTATGCACTTAATTTAGATGGATTTCTGACAGCTTCCAGAAAAACATGGTACCCTTTTCCTGCTTATAGTAGGGTAATTTAGTTTTTAATGCCATAGGTGAAACCTTTGAAGATCAATACCAAAAAGCACATCATTCAAACATGCCTTCATATTCACATTTTGAAGCAAAGGACCCTGGGGTCCCCTGAATATGCCTGGACTTTACATATTTTGACAGTAGTGTCTAAATGGAGAGGACAGACTGGGGCAACGAATTCTCTGTAGTACTCAAGTACAAACAGATGCATGACATAACATAAAATAAGAAGAGGCTCAGAATGTGCTTATATTTCATGCCAAAAAACAAAAACGAGGTAATTGCCTGGTAATTCAAGGAACATATAGACAACCAGTTGAGGTGGCAGCTAAGGGTAATTTTTCAAGAATCAGAACCAAACTATACCATGTACCATGCACCATGCTTTAATAAAGAAATAATAATTAAAATACACAAAAAGTTTACCTAACAGCCACTCAAACTGAGTTCTACCTGTGACCTGTGGCTTTTCCTACCAGAGATCACCTACCCCAGGGCAAAATTGCTGTCCTCCTTCCAGTCCACGATGCGGCAGATGAACAGTGTATTGGCATAATCTTTAGGCCGTGTCACAAAGTCCTGGGGACAGTCCTTGAGAGGCACATAAATTCTAGGCACTCGGTGGTCTGAGGGAGAAAACAGGGCATATTTCCTAAATAGTTCGCTGTTCTTATCAGTCAAGAGTTTGAGGAAGCCAGTTGCTGCTCGAGAATGTTTTTTCTCCAAGATGTAAACCACCTGAAAACACCAAAGATACAGTCAATATTGTTTATCTGTAGAACTGGATAACAGTTGGGAGAAGTCAGCAGGACATCACTATATTTGATCAACTAGCTGGATCCAGCAGTTTTTCTAGATCAAAATGAAGTGCCTGTCGGTGATGCTCTGTGACTAAGTAATCTATGTTTAGGTTGCAACAAGTATCTACTAAGCATACATATCCAGGAAAAACTATGCATTACATGGATGAATCAGATGAAAGTGCTTATGAAGATACATGGGATTTCAGCAGGGAAGTATAACTCCACATGTTTTTTCTACATTACATTTTTCTCACATGAACAATACCAGTATCTCATACGAACATCACAATAGTTGTTTTTTAAAAAAAGTTATTAAACATAAATTACTGCTCTTAATTATGCCTTCAACAGCTGAAAGGAGAAATATTTAACCTTCCTTCTTTCCAAGATTAAACCCAATCTCTCATTTTAGTAGGTGAAGATTCAGACCGCCACTCCACTACATGCACATGCTATTTCCACGAATAGAGAAGCATTTTCCAAGAAAATGAATCTTCTCCTTCACCCACCCTGGAAAGGCATTCTTCCTGAACTGTTGCCTTTTCCCACTATAGACAGACTGCAGTTTCATCCCTTTGTTGGAATTACTTGCCATCATTCTACTAGATCTCCGAGCAAAAATTCAGACTGCTGTTGAGCTGGCTGCTGCTCTCATTCATGTCTCTGACACCACGTGGGGTTTCGGCCTATCTGCAGAGAACCTCCAAACCAGTGGAGGGTACCACGCCTCTCCCTCAGTCACTCAAAGCCACTACCCCACAGGAGAGGGCACCTGACTTCTCAGGCCCACTTATATACTCTACTTTCTTTCTTTATTTTTCAAGACTAGTCAAGTGCAGTAGTGAGAAGGGTGGGGAAGTAGTAGAACAAGGAGTTCAATCTGTAACTGACTGTGAACAATCAAGTGAGATCACTCATTACCTTCGGACCAGCCTGTATGCTCTACTTTCTAACTCCTTACTCTTCCTTCCTCCTTGGAAAACATCTTTCTACTGTGAACAATCTCCTGTACCCCTTCCTTGCATGCCCTTGTTTGTCCTAAGGACTGTCTGCTGCAGTGACTTTGGGCAGGGCTGCTCCTTCTCCTGCACATAGCCTCTGAGGAGGTGTCCATGTTTTCCCATGCTGCACTGCCATGTCCAGACCCTTGCTCTTCTCTCATGAATGTATCTGCACCCTCTCCTGGTTCAGGCAGTGCCTTTCTTGTTGCTGTCATCCACTCACCTCCTGGTCACTCTGCAATACCTGGCTTACAGTCTGCCTTTCCCACTCTCATCCCAGTGAATGATTCAGCCAACACCTTGTCCTCACAGTTCCCATATCTCTTCAACACCAGTAGCCTGCAGCTCCATTCAATTTCAGCAACTCACCCCCATGGCCACACTTCAGCATCATCTGGAATTAGTCCAGTCCTGACACCTACTCCCAGACTAATCCATCATGCAGCTCTCTTGCTCTCCCATGCTGCACTCCACAGGGTTTTTCACCACATCAAGACTTCTAGCACTGGCTGGGCGCAGTGGCTCGTGCCTGTAATCCTAGCACTTTGGGAGGCCAAGGTGCTGGATTGTTTGAGCTCAGGAGTTTGAGACCAGCCTGAGCAAGGACGAGACCCCGTCTCTACTAAAACTAGAAAGAAACTAGCTGGACAATTAAAATATATACAAAAAATTAGCCGGGCATGGTGGCACATGCCTGTAGTCCCAGCTACTTGGGAGGCTGAGGCAGAAGGATCACTTGAGCCCAGGAGTTTGAGGTTGCTGTGAGCTAGGCTGATGCCATGGCACTCTAACCCGGGTAACAGAGTGAGACTCTGTCTCAAAAAAAAAAAAAAAAAGACTTCTAGCACCTTGCCTGTTCTCTAAGTCTGTTAGCTACATGTAAGCCTTGGATCCTCTCCTCCCTCCCGGAGTGACCATGTTTCATCACTTAAAGTCCTCTTACCTAGGATGTCCAACCTTCTGGTCCTTCCACTACACCCACCCTAACAGTCCTCAATCCAGTCACTGGTATTCTCTAACCTTAAACACAAGCTATAGAGTTGATCAGCAAAGAAGAAATTACAGTTGTACAGATCCCATTATACATTAATGTTACATAACTTTTGCTAGAACCTCCAAATCTCTGAAGACATCTTTTTAGCTGCCCCCACTCGGCATAATCTCTTCTTTTATTCCCACTCGTGGATGCTCTCCTTCTGGGGCTCCAGTTATCTCAATGTTGAATCTTTGTTATTGTCCCATAACTCCCTGAGGCTTTGTCCATTTTTTTTGTCTGTGTTCTTTGTTCAGATTGAGTGGGTTCTATGGATCTGTCCTCAGCTTCCCTGACTCTATGCTGCGTCATCTCTACTCTACTACTGAGCCCATCCAGCGAGTATTTTATTTGTTACTGTATTTTTCCGTTCTATAATTTCCATTTGGTTCATTCTTAGAATTTTGATTTCTTTGCTGACATTTTCCATCTTCTCAATGTTTCAAGGGAATTTTTAATTGCTTACTGAAGAACTTTTATGATGGCTATTTTAAAATCACTGTCAGATAACTGCAATAGCTCGACGTTGGCATCAGTTGACTACCTTTTCTCATTGAAATTGTGATTTTCCTGGTTCTTGGTATGACAGACCTGGTTTTCAATTGTATCCTGGATCTTTTGGCTATCGTGTTAAGAGAATCTGGGCTTCCTTTAAATCTTTTCATTTTTAGAAGGCAGTCGCTCTGTTTTAGGTTCAGCATGCAGGTCCTGGCTTACTTTTGTGTGCTGTAGTGACAGTGACAATTTCATCTACAGAGTCTTTACAGTGCTATTTTGCTATGTTTGGTTCATATGGTGCCACTGGTGCTCCCACTGGTCTCCCCTGTTACTGCCTGTGGGGGTGGAAGGAATGTCCTCAGGCCAAGCCACCTGTTCTGTCTGAGTATGAAATGGGAATCTCCTGCCTGCAGGGACAAAGAGGCTTCCCCTTTTGGGTTTCTTGTTGTGGCAGGATCTCTTTACTGGTGCTACCTGGCTTCCTAGTGTCTTTCACTGGGAGAGGGAAGTCTCCGGCACACAGAGATAAAGAGGCTTCCTGGCCTACACACCCATTATGGCAGGATCTTCCTTGCTAATGCCACCAGGCTATCCAGTATCTCTGGGTGAAGGAGAGGAGACTCATGCCTGTGAGGACAAAGGGGTTTCCCAAAATGGGACGCTTGTTACTGGTGACCTCAAGCTGTCCAGTGCTGCCGCTGGGTAGGGGATGAGAGTCTCAGGCCCATGGGGACAAAGAGGTTTCCTGGGCTGGGCTACTTCTTCTGGTGGGATCCTCCTGATTGAAGCCACAGATAGATGGTATCCCTCAGGAGGAGAGAGAAGTCTCAGGCCTGGGGGGAAGGAGAGCCCTTCTCCTGGCCACTTACTGTCATCTGGGCTCCCAGTCAACTCCCCTTACAGATGCTGCCTGGATTGCCTGGTGTTGCTGGAGGGATTTCTGTTAGACGCGAGTGAGGAATGAGTCTATCTGGGGTAACCTTCTACTGCTGGGTTAGGATTCAGAAACACTGGGCCTGGGTCACCTTCTGTTGATGAGGATTGTCCCTGTCACTATGTATTTTCTCTAATTCTGGGGTCCCTAACTAGTTGTCTTCCTTTTTTCACTTTTCAGAATTTTCCTTTGGTTGCCTCTTGTGTTTTCCAGGGTTTATAGTTATACTTAGCAGGAGGAGCAAAAAGAAACAAATCTATGCCATTTTGTGTGAACCAGAAATCCTTGCTTTTTGTCTTAATTTTTGATAGCACAGGAAGTGTATAAAGCAGGTTGACATTACTGCATTACTAGTGATCGTATAATATTAGTTATCATGGAAATGACTCTACCACAGCATAAGTTTACCATGCAAGTACTGTTTTGCCTTATAATTTTAGGCTGAATTCATTAAGAAACACTCTCCAAAAGTGAAGGGAAAGGGGAGAGGGGAGAGAAGAAAGGAGGGAAGGGGCAGGGGAAAGGAGAGAGGAAGGGCACAGTTGGAGGGCAGGAGCAAATTACAGAACACAAGTTCCAACAGAAGAGGGTTGCCTCTACTCAGCTCTGACCAAAGACATTTAGGAATGTGGTTCAGTCAGTGTTGCCTGGATGAGAGTGGGAGAGGCAGACTGTAAGCCAGGTATTGCACAGTGACCAGGAGGTGAGTGGAAGTCTAATTTTTAATGTGAACATTCCCCCCTCCCTTTTTAAAATGTAAGCTATGAAGTCAAATTTTTTAAATACTGCACAGGTCAAACAAAACAGGTCTGTGAGCCAGCCCCAGCCCCCAGACTTTCCATTCATTATGATCTTCCACACCTAGCGTGCTGCCTGGTGCACAGTTAATACTCAAAATGCTTATTGAAATAAAGATCTGGACAACTGGGTGGGCAATGGGAGTAATACAGAGAGAGAGTGTAATTTTAAAATTCCTCATGTTGATATGCAGGAGAGATACACTCTTAGCCAACTTGCTAGGTGGAGTGAGCACAGTGCATTCCCAAGTTAAACACACTGATAGCTGCCCCTGGTACACGAAAAGCCTCACGACGTTACGCCACTTTATTCTTTGCCCTTGCACCACTTCTGCCACCATGAGTCAGCCGCGTTTGATCCCACATCTGCATGTCTGCATAGCTTGAGTCAACTGTGTTTGATTCCACATCTGAATATGCCACTAGCATATATAAAGAATAAAATTAAATTATGCAAAAGAATGAAACAGGAATATAAAACAATTGTTTCTATGATAACTAAATTGAATACTATAGAAAAACTAAAAAGACTTATTAAAAATGTGTTTTCTAATTACGTATGGGCATGACAACAATAAAAAAAATTGGAGCGAAAACAGTAAAAATCCAGAGGGCGTCTATATTCACATTGCTTCTCCAGTGTCTAAATTCTCACTCCACTATAAATAACCAAAACTGGAAGTCACAAACGCCACATTACAAGTGTGGATTAAGCAAGAAAGATGATGTGGAATTCCAATCAAAAACCCATACTCAAATAAAAGGCCTTGATCCTTTATCCAAAGGCAGGCAAACAGATATATATTTATATTTAAAGTTATTTTTAAAAATTCATTTTTCATGATTCCATGGTTCCACTGACTTTTCTAATTAACTGACCAACTACAGTCCTGACTCAATCACATGAGACACCTCGGACAAGTAGCTGAGATGACAGCCATTCGGACAAGTGGAGAAAATCTATAGGCAATGACCTTTGCTGATCTTTGCAGGGACTTCTCTGGTAAAGCTCTTATGTCTTGTGACACGGAGGTGCTCTCATCTTTTTTAACTGGTGCACCAGCATCCTCTTTTCCTACATAAAAAAGAGAGAAAAAGAGAGAAGATAAAGAATCAATTAGATGCCTATTGACTTATGGGATTTTCAAATTCAGATCTACAATTTACCCCAAACTACTCACTTTACAGAAGAGGAAACCCAGGCCCACAGTGGTTAATGTGGCCAATCATGTCATATACCTGTATTAATGCTCACACTGAGCACTTAGCCTCAGCAGGCCACATTTTATCTATTTAATATTATTTACATGCTAAGCATTATACAAGTGGAGAGCATCAAACTATGTTAAATTAAACTAAATCATTTGTGTGTCAAATGCCCAAAACCTAGATATTAAATATTGTCCCAGGCCACAATGAAGAATAAAGATAGGTTAATTTATTATGCACATCTGCTGAAATAAAACAAAATCAAAATAAACGTTAACTTTTAAAAGTACTTTGGTACCAGCCATAACAAACAAAATGGTGGAAAATAGATTATACCTATTAAATAAATAAATAAAAAACCCAACCCCAATTTTCCTGGCTTTTCTTAGTGACATTATATAAAAAGAAAAGTACTTAAAGTCTTTTAATGTTTAATTTCCTTTCTTAAAAAACTTATAAAATGCACATTCACCCAAGAAACTGAAACCAAATCTCTCCAGGAAAGAGGCAGTTAGGCTCTGTACCAGAAGTATTAAAAACACTCATGAACAAAGGCAGCAAATTACACACTTCTGAACACTTAAAATTTTATATTTTCACTTGTTAAATCAGATTTCCCCCACAAAATATTCTTCTCCAACTATAATATATTGGAGTTTCTAGATTCTAAGGGTCACAACCAATTTATGTGGGAGCCACTCCAGAGAGCTAAGAGAGACTTGTACTTATTATCATTTAGACATTACCAAGGCCAAAATAAATAAATAAATCCTTTTCAGGACTGGCTGCTTCTTAGCAAAAGCTCAGTTTAAAGCCAACTTTTACCATTCTGGGCGTATTCTGGAAACACTGACATGATCTGACCTACTGGGGATTAAGAATGATCAACTGTTTGCTTTTCCATCTATGCAGAAACCTACCTACTAAAGTACCCACTGAAAGCACAATCCTCACTGTTTTCCAAAAAGAAAAAGCAAACGAAATTCTCCCATTGTAGATAACCCTATCCATCAGCAAAAGAGGGACATCAGTCAAGTTCATCTTTTTTTTTTAAGTTTTTAATTTTTAATTATCATGGGTATATAATAGTTGTATATCTTTATACGGTACATGTGATGTTTTGATACAGGCAATATATTATAAATTAATCAAATCAGGGTAACTGGGGTATCCATCACCTCAGGCCTTTAACATTTTTTTGTATTAGGAGCATTCAATTTCTACTCTTTTAGTTATTTTAAAGTGTACCCTAACTTATTGTTGGTTATTTTGTTGTGCTATCAAATACTATTCATTCCATCCAACTACATTTTTGTATCCATTAACCATCCCCCCTTGCGACTCTTCCCAGCCTCTGGTAACCATCATTGTACTCTCCGTCTCCACAAGTTCATCTTTTATTTTAGACCCACAGTTCAGGATTCCAAAATCATCAGATGCTTCCAGAACAACATATTTTATAATCTTAGGGAGAAAAAAACCACACAAGTTGTTGATCTGTTTGCTCCATAACATACACTGCCAATGTGTTCTGCAGAACAAGGTAATTCAGGAAAAAAGTATTAATAGAAGGCTGGAATTACCATGAACAACTACACTCAGATATCCAATAGCTGAATTTTTGGTCTCAAAAGCTAGCAATCCAGACAGGGTAGTCAGAGGACTGGTTTTTCCAAGGCAGCCCAAATCCTGGGCAGCAGCTTTTTGTGACAGTCGCTGATGGCTCTATCTTAAAATAACTTCAGATTCCATGCCAACAACAGCAAGTCTTGTGTTACAAGGATTATACCAAGTTACATCCAAAGAGAGCGGGCAAGCCATGGAAGTAGGCCCAATCATGATTTTCAGATATCACACTTGAACACGACCTTTTCAGGTTCTGTATTCATAAGGATATCCTGGCAGAAATAAGGCTTTGTTCAGACAAAGCTACATTCTAATAAAACTGAAGTTTATAGCCTTGCAGGTGAGAATCATAGACTTGGTCAATGGATATAAAGAAACACAATGCCAGGTTAGAAAGGTGAATTACCTCAGTATGTTTCCAACAACTATGTCTTGCCACACTAAATAGCAAAACTGTCAATTTAATGAGAGAATCGACTACATGGTTTAATCACAAGAGCATTTATATATTCATCTATTCCATGTGTATTTATTGAACACGGGGCATGAGAGAGAGGATTCAGTGGTGAGTAAATGAAATACAATCCCAGCCCTCATGGAACATATAGGCTAATGTGGAAAGATGTTATATAAATAAATCACTCAATGAATACAAAATTATAAATTGTGATACGTGCTAAGAAGGAAAGAACAATCCCCAAAAGGAAAAGAAAAGAGTATATGATTTAGATTAGAGGTCAGGGAAAAGCCTTGTGAGGAAGGGACATTTAAGCTGAGATGTGAGGACGGTGTGTAGAGGAATGAAGAGGGGGACAAGAGACCTTTGGTAGGGAATGGCACGTGGGAAGGGGTGGAGGCAGGACGTTCTTCTCACAAACACCAGAAGGAAAGCCACAAGGCTGGGGCACAGTCAGCAAAATGGGCACAGCAAGAAATGAGAATCAGAGGTAGATGGGAGTGAAGACAGGTGGGCTTCGTGGGATGTAAGAATCCAGAATTAAATCCTAAATACAACGGCAAGCTGGCTAAGGATTCTGTGACAGAGTAACATTGCCCGGGGCAAGATTAAGTAGGCTAAGAGTAGTTGTAGGGAGACCAGTTAAGAGCTATTGCGGTGGTCCAGGGATGAGAGGACGGAGCTGTGATATAGGCATTGGAGACAGAATTAAGATATATTTTGGAGTTGAAGTGACAGACATGGTAGTAATTAGATATGAGAGTTTAAGGATTATTAGATATGAGAAGTGAGGGATTATTTCCAGCTTTCTAACATCTGCAGCTAGGTTGACAGAGGCATCACTTACTGGCAAGACAAGAGGAGGAGGTGAAAATCAAGAGTTCTATTTTGGAGGTGGTCGCATTTGGGAGGCCATCTGTGAGATCTACAAGCGATGATACTGAGTAAGCAGTTCAAAATGAAGGTCTGAAACTCAGGAGAGAAAACTGGGCTGTGGCTTTAAATATAATTTACATGACCAGGACTTCCATATTTATATTTTCCAGCCCAGGCTGGACAGAGGAGACTCAAACCCATGTCTGTTCAACTGCTAAATCCATGAAGCTCTTCCACCCCTCCACACTGCTCATGTGCACACATGTAAGGAGTAAGGTGGCATTGCTGCTAAGGAAAAAAAATTCACTGAAGAAATGACTTAGGGCTTGAAGGATATATAGACATTTAGAAGAGAAATAAGGAAGTTGAAGGGCATTCCAGGCAAAAGCAAGAGAACTGGCCGGGCGTGGTGGCTCACGCCTGTAATCATCCTAGCACTCTGGGAGGCTGAGGCAGGCGGATTGTTTGAGCTCAGAAGTTTGAGACCAGCCTGAGCAAGAGCAAGACCCCGTCTCTACTGTTAGTGCCCAATTATCTAGTCTCTTATTTCCTAGTAGTAAGAATCACAATTTTTACCTGGGCATACTGCCATCGAGTTAAAAGATCACATCTCTCAGCCTCCTTGTAACTATGCATGGTCTGTATGTCTAAGTTTTTGCCAACAAGATGCAGAGGAAAGCGCTGTTAATGACTTCTAGGAAGTGTCTTTATAGGGTGAAGGCCCAGCCTTCTCTCTTTCCCCCACCCAGTCTCTCTTTCCTCCACGCTGCTGCCTGGAATGTGGATATGATAGCTGGACCTCTGATCTTGGTCCTGGAGGCCACAGGACAAGGTGTTTTCTACTCTGCAGAACAGCACAGCAGAATGAGTGGAAGACTGTGAAACTGACCTACAAGCCCTGGCCTGCCTGCTTCTTTGATGTGAGATAGAAATAAACTTCTTTTTTGTGTAAGCCATTGATATTTTAGGATTTAATGCTATTCTCAGCAAAACATACTTTCTAACAGACAGGTCCAGACAATGAAACTGACAAGCCTGTACACTATCCTATATAGCATTATAAAAGCCAGGGAAATTTTTCTCTCCAGACTTATGTATCACATATATATTTGAGGGCTACGAATTTGGTAGCCCTCTGGAATGGAGAAAGACAATGGTCACAGATCTGAGAAAGCTGGGGTTAAAGTCTAGGTGAGACACAATCAGAACCTGAACTAAGATAATGGCAGTAATTAAAAGATTTGCAAACCCTGACAAATCCAAGCTTATTGTATCTCTGAATGAAGGGCCACAGGAATTTTCAATTTCCAAAGAGAACTCAATGAAAACTATAATATATATTTGTAAATGAAAATATGTCCCTCTCAGAGCTCTCAAAATCAACCAACTAGGAAAACTTATGAGTCCCTCGCCCCAGTGAAATGTAGAAATGACACCACAAGTCCTCACAGAGGCAAGGTAACATCCACTGTGAATAATCATTTGCTACGCTGCAAGCTTGCCAGGCATAACGAGTGCTGACGATTGTTCTAGGATTCCACACCCAGCTGCCGCCGGGGCAAAGGCCTGGGGGTAACAGTCTTCAGGGGGCATCAGTGAGCTCCCTTCTTCACAAAATCCCTAGGCCCAAGCAAGTTTCTCACTCTGAAATGAAACTGTATGATGCCAGAGAGTTTACATAGCATGTTGACCCACATTACTTCTTTTGATTTACAACTTCATACTGTGGGTAAAGTGGGTATTGCTATTCCAGCTTCACTGAAGAAACAGGTAATGAAGAGGCAGAGGCAGACAAGGACAGCATGCAGGGATACTGGCGCTGGCCATGGTAACCTGTTCTCCACACCTACAAGAATTGGACGATCATGGGAAGAGCCATGAAAACTTCTATCAAGTTATCATTTAAGCGGCCATGGGATTGCTGACATGCTGGAGTCAACCCAGCGAAGGTCCTGAATATCTATGGAGTGTCACTCATTGCAAATGGCCCTGTTTCTGTCCTCAGGGAGCTCATGTGTTAGAAGTGAGACAAAAATGCAAACAAACATTTAAAGCACGTGGTATTGGTAACTACTGGCAAACAATGTGCCCGAGGGCAATAAGAAGGGAGCAAGGCAGAGATTGACATAGCAGCTAACCCCTGAGCTGAGAATGGGAAGGCTGAATAGGAACTGGTTAGGTGGATGGGCATTCCAGAAAGGGAGAAGAGAGTGTGCAAAGGCACATATTCAGGAGTAAACTGAGTGTATCTAAATGGATTGCTAGAAGCCAAAACATGAAGAGCCTCATAAGACATTCTGAAGAAGTATGCATTTTATATTTTAGGGATGGAAAGCCATTGAAAATTCTGAAAATAACATGATCAGAATTATATTTAGTGAGAAGTCAATGGTCAGTCTACTGCTCCTTTGAAGATAATCTGTTTTTTCTCCAGCTGTTTTTAAGAGTTTCTCTTTGCTTCTGGCTTTCTGTAGTTTCCTCCTGATGTATCTAAATTTGAAACTTTAAAAAAAGAATTCTACTTGCAGTCATTGGCCTGCTTAAATCTGTGGTTTGGAAGCGCACCTGTTATGGAAAATCTCAGCTATTATCTTCAAATTTCACCTTTGCCCATTTTCGGTCTCATCTCCTTTTAGGACTCTAATTCAACTTATTTAAACCTTCTCATTCTATTCTCTATGTCTCTCGTCCAATCTTTTGCATTTTCTGTTTGTCTGTCTATGCAATATTCCGTATAATTTTTTCTTGCTGTCTTCCAATTTATAAATTTTCTCTTCAGCTTTATCCAATCTGCTATTAAATTTATCCACTGAGTTTTTCTCTTCAAAATACTTAATTAAATATATGCTATTCCTCATCCACTGAGTTATTAATTTCATTACTTTAATGTTTATTTCTAGAAGTTTTCTTGGTTCCTTTTCAATTTGCTATGTCACAATTCATAGTTTGCTATCTCTTGCAGATATCTTTAAACTTATCTTTTCTTTAAACAGAGGAAACAAGTTTTTTGGACTGTGATGATTCAATATCTGATGACATTTTTGAAGGGCTGCTTTTGTTGTTTGTGGTTTCTTATGGTTCTTATCCTTGAACTATGGTTTTCTTGGGTGCCTGGTTATGTTTATGTGCTGCTCACTGAATAACCTGAGGCCTAAATTGAAGAAACCTTTTTGAAAGAATTTCCATTTGATTTTGCCAGATACCCAGAGGCACTACCAGTCCTTAAACCAATTCAAGACTTGAGATTCCTTGGTTGACCCAGTCAGCTTGAGTCTGGGCTTTAATTCTATGTGAAAGCTGCTATGTTTCAGGTCTACCCTGATGGTGTAGTCCTTTGGGGTCCCAGCTTCTTGTAAGGATTCTGGACCTTATTTCTGTCCCTGACAATCGCTGGTCAAATCTACAATATTATCTGGGTTCTCAATTCCAATTTTAACCTGATAATGCCTGTTAGCTCTTTGATGCTTTAAGATTTTTTTTATCTAAATATTTCTAGTTTTTTCAATAAGAGGATGTGGCTGAATAATAGCCCACAATTATTATTCACAGAAACTCTCTAGGATTTGTATTTTAGAAATATTTTTCAGGTAGCATTGCAGAGCACAGATGGGGAGCAGTGATAGAATGAGAGCAGTGGTGATTTTCACAGGGAACACAAGCAGGGAGACAGCAAGGAAGCCATTATGATAGTGCCCAATGTACCATTAAGGCACTGTCCTATATAGCACTCTCTTACTAAGGCACAAGGGAAGGAGGGAGGAAGGAGGTACTCTCACATTTTATTTGTCTCAGCAACCCCATAAGGGAAGTACTACTATCCTGAGTTTTTGAGAAAAGCAACCAGCAATTCAAAGAAGTAAAGTAATTTATTCCAGAGTTCATCCAAGGAGATGGTTAGTAGAGGGGCCATCAGAACTGAGTCCGAGTCCAAGTCCAAGCTCTTTCCCCCACTGTGTGATAGGATCTAGAAGAAAGATGGGTACATATGGGTAGGTTCCAATGAAGGTGGGAGGGGTGTGGAAATTTTTATAATTCAATTATAGACATTGAAGAATTTTAAATTTTAGAAGCTGTCAAATGATAAACAGCTCTCTTTATATAATTTCACTACTTCCATCCATGGGGATGATAGACAGCATGAGCTTTGGGGTAACAAGACCTAAATTCAAATCTAGGCCCTGACATGTTGAGCGACGTACCTTTGAACAAGTTATTCTTTCTCTTTGAATTTCTTTCCTTGCAAATCAAGAATAGTTTATGTGAGTTATGTTTACATGTAGTACCATGGCACAAAGTACATTAACAAAAATTGTTCGATACTATTAATGTTTTTGGCTTTTTTTTTTTTTTTTTTTTGAGACAGGGTCTTGCTCTGTCTCCCAGGCTACAGTGTGTAGTGGCATCATCATAGATCACTGCAACCTCCGACTCCTGGGCTCAAGCGATTCTCCTGCCTCAGCTTCCCAAGCTGGAACTACAGGCGTGCGCCACCACGCCCAGCTAGTTTTTTCTCTTTTTAGTAGAGGCGGGGTCTTGCTGTTGCTCAGGGTGGTCTTGAACTCCTGCCCCTCAAGTGATCCTCCCGCCTTGGGCCTCCCAGAGTGCTAGGATTACAGATGTGAGCCACCACGCCTGGCCTTGTTGGCTCTTGTAGTGAGTTTTGAGTTAATTCAACCCTGTTACCCTGGTCACAACTGATTGGACAAGACTGGTTTACAGGACAACGACAACATTATAAAATAGGTCACATTCTCTCATTTGTAAAATGTAACCTGCCCTATAGAGTTAATGGGAGGATTAAGTGGCATTAATGTGTGTAAAGTGGTACAATGGCTAAAACACAATAAGCAACTGCTATATAACATACGTACATTGCAGATACTTTTTCTGTATGCCTGGTATATGCTGTACCAAGAGGAAGAAGAGATGATACTGCATGGATAGGCAGAGGTCAGGTCAATGTTAAGGAGTTTAGACTTATACCAAAGGCAAAGTGGAGCTACAGAAGAAGGAAGTCAGGAGACTGACATGAGTAATGTATTGAGAAGCTTAGAAAGATTTCTTTATGGAAAGAGGTGCAGGAAAAGTGAGACTGAAATCAGGAGGCCATTTAGTAGGTTACTGCAATAAATCAGACTAGTGGGAGAAGGAATGTGTCACATATTAGATCTGGCGCTTAAAAGAAAGAGGGCTGCCTGTGTACACAGAGCAAAGGAATCCAAGGACTGGCTCTCTCAGAGATTGTTCAGAATTAAAAGGGAAGAGAACCTAGGACAGAACACTGAGGAACACCAACATTTAAGAACAGCAAAAGTAGAAAGTTTGCAAAAGAAACTGAGGTACGGTCAGAGAGGCAGGAGAAAAATCAGGCTAATGTGGGGTCAGAGAAGCCAAAGAAGAAAAGCATATCATTAGGCAAAGTGTGGTGTGGCCTTAGTGGCAAGGTCACAGGTGACCCTAGTGAGACTAATTGGAATGAAGGAAACAAAGTGAAGTCAGAATGCTGTGCCTGGGAAAGTGAGTGGGAGGCAGACTGTGCGAATGAGGGTGTGGAACAGGTTCAGGAAGTCCGGCTGTGAAGGGCTGGAATAATACAGGGTGGTAGCTGTAGGGTGAGACAGAAATCATGACATGGCTTTTAATATTTTATTTTTCAAGATAAGGGAGGCTTGGACATGGTTAATTGCTGATGGGAAGGAACCAGTAAAGAAGGCGTGGCTGAAGTGGGCACAATTAGGAAAGGGAGGGGTTCCTGGGCAGGAAAGGATGGGATCCAGAACCCAGGGGAAGGGATTAACCTCAGGCAGAGGTTAATCAGGACAGAGAGACATCAACTTCATTGTATTGAAATAAATGGGGATGAGATTAGACACAAGTCATTTGTAAGTCTGGTGTCTGAAAAACGAGAGGGCTCACAGAAGTCAGCTTTTGTTTCCTCTGAAATATTGAAGCCAAACACATGTTAAAAGTGCTAGGGAAGGTGGAGAAGACCCACTACATGCAGAGCTCAGTGTTCTACAATCCCAGGGGAGACTCGAATGAGAATGGCAACCCAGAACAGTGACCCTGAACATGCCAGGCACTAAGGATGAGCAGCTTGTCATTGAGCCCCTGTCGCAAACGCCTGGCACAGTCTAGTGAGGTAGGCAGGGATTATCATGCCAATTTTAGAGATAAGGGACCTGAGGCTCACAAAGATCAAATAACATGTTCTCCCATGGTTACCACCTAGGAAGTGACAGGGCAATATTGAAACCTAAGGCTCATGAATGCCAATGCCTCATCCTTTTCCCATGATGCCACACTACCTTCAGGATCTGAACAGCATTGATAGAGGTGAGAATGGAAAAGAAAACATGATACTTGAGAGATATGCCTGAGTGATAGTGAAAGAGTCAATCAACTCCATTTTGGACACATTTCAAGTTTGGGGTGACAATGGGACATAAGCATGATGAAGTCCTCTGCCCAAGCTGGAGATATGGTTCTACATCTTAGGGTAGAGGTTGGGAATATCAATTAGATGATGACATCATCTAAGAGTAGGCAGTTTGGCAGAGACTGCAGAAAGAAGACTGAAACATGTTTAAGAGCAATAAGACAAATAAATGAATGAAAAGGAAGCTAATAACCAAGCAGTAAGGGGGAAAAAATCCCTTTATTACCCAATTTTCTTGCATTGTTCTAATTTACAGACTGGTGAGCGATTAAGAGAAGAGGTACTCATTCTGGCAGGATTGGGTCACCCTCCTCATTAGGCTGATCATGCAGATGCCTCTAGCTTTCTGAGCTGGAGCCAAGCCCTAGATAGCGTGGCTTTCAGGCCCCAAAGTCCGTTCATGGGGCATCTCAGATGGAGCTTTGCACTGATTCCCATTCCCAGCTGGTAACTGTATTAATTACATCTTCAACACCCTCCTGCTTTTCTCTGAGTACTCTCTGCTCCAAATATTTCCTTGCCCAGGAGAAACCACTTTTAAATTTCTCTCTACTGAAGTTTAAATTGGCTTTTAGCCTCATGTCTCCCTGAAGACCCAATGTAGGTACATAATCGTATGTGCTTCCATCTCTAGCTGGCTTTAACTTACTAATTCTGAGTCTTTCTCAACAGATGAATGATTCTTCCAAGTTTAAGTTGACTTACACCCAAGTTTTTCTTAAAGGGGCCAAGCTTCACATCTTACTGTGATCATTTCAATACCAGAAATGTGGTGTTTACTAAAACCACACTGGTATTTCTCTACCTGCCTTCTAGGGACTAACCATTAAAATTGCAAAAAAAAAAAAAAAAAAAAAAGGGTGACAATCTTTCGTAGAAGGTAAAGTAGCAATTGGCCTCAAAGCGTGGGGAGCTTAGACTATATGAGTTATGCCATGTGTTAAGTCTGCCAGCCCATATATATCAAATATATATCATGTCTCTCTTATGTTCCAAGCCTCTTAAGGCACATTCGATATTTCACTTTATTGAATATTTCCAACAAAGATAATAAGATCCAGCCCACCGCCTAGGCAAAAGGGAAAGAATTAAAATGCTACTTCCCCAAGAGCCAGTCTTCTTTTTTAATTCATTTGCTGTGATCTGAAAATAGCAGAACCACAAGGTGAACATCACAAGGGAGAAGAAACCAAATAGATTTAAAAAGAATAAATTAAATTAATTTTTATAGATAGCTTCATTTCTGGATCTACCAAGCCCCCTAGGAAACAGAACAATTCACCACTCAAAAACAGCTAATGTTTGAAGTATCTCTAATGGAAATTTGCTTCTCCTTAATAAGGTAACAAGCTACAGCTCTAAGTGCAAATGAGGCGAATGTGGCCCACTCCAGCCAGGTTCTATAGATATGGATGAGGCATTGCTTTTGATGCCAAATTGGAAAACCTGAAGGTTTTATAATGGATGCTATATGGCTGCTGTGGAGAAGAAGGACTCAGTCATTAAACAGAAGAGTCAATGGTTAGGTCTTTTTTAGTTTCAAAGAAGGGGAGGAAGGAGAATCTTCTGCAGAACAATTTCTAAATACAAGACTCTGTTCTGGGAGTTCCAAGTGGATTAACGATGAGTAAAACCAGTTACACAAGGAAAATAAAAAATATCCAACCATAAAAGCACCTGTCATGAAGTGTAAACTGGAAAATATGTAGCTATATGTAGCTATATAAGAAGAGTCATAAAAGGAAAAGTCTACACATTTTGTTAGAAGAAATAAGTAAAGGCTTGTAGAAGAAACACATGCGGCAAGCAGACCCTAAGATGGCCTCTAGTAACCCCCACCCTGCTGGTCTTCCAGCCTATATAATCCCCTCCACTTGAGTGTGAGCTGGACCTATGACTTGCTTCTAACCAACTAAATATGGTAAAGATGATGAGATGTCACTTCCATGAGTAGGTTATATAAGAACATAACTTCCTTTTGATAGCTGACTCTCTCTAGTTGGATCTGATGGAGCAAGCTGCCATATACAGAGGCCCATGTGGTGAGTAGCTGAGGGCAGCCTCTGGCCAATGGCCAGCAAGCAGCAGAGTTCCTCAGTCTGAAAGCCCACAAGGAACTGAATCTGGCAAATAGCCAAAGAGGCTTGGGAGATCTTTCCCCAGTTGAGTCTTCAGATGACTGACACCTTGACTGCAACCTTGTGAGGAACCCCAAAGCAGAGGACCCAGATGAACTAAATCCAGATTCCTGACCCACAGGAACTGTAAGGTAATAAATGTGTTGTTTTAAGCCATTAAGTTTGTGGCAATTTGTTACACAGTGATAGATAACTCATACACATCTGAAATGACATCTGAGGAATTGGAGGCATTTTCACAGCAGATGGGGAATTAGGTGACATTCATGGCAGAAAAAAGGAAGCAGAGAGACACAAGGGCAGAAGAGGGAAGAAGTGCTTAGGAACAATACAAAGTTTAGTTTGGCTGGTCCTAAGGTCTTAAGTGGGCAGAAGGCCCATGGTGGGCAAGCAGCCAAAGAGCATTAAAGCTCACTACCAACACCATGTGGTCTGGGAACCTCTGCAGGAAGACTCATATGATACTTGTTACTTCAAGAAGCAACAAGCTTCAAAAAATGGTTTGGAAAATGCCCTTAATGAAATGCTATGCTTTATCCTTTTTAAGGTGCTTTCTCTTCCATTACCTCATTTGATTTATGCAAGAATCGGTTATATTGTCAAGGCAGGAATTTATTATGAAGGTTTCTTACAAATAAGGAAAATGAAGCAGTAACAGGTAAGAATGATTGGCAAAGGCTCGTCTTCAGTACTTTTTTTTTCCTACTAGGAGTGTTGCCACATTTTGTTGGCTCCCCCTTCCCTGGCAGAGAATGAACAGAGCTAGCTAGACAGGTTTGGATCCCAGCCCAACTGCACCAGGGTGGGCCCAGGGAGCATTCAGACCTGCAACAGAGGTGCAATGGGGCCTGGGTGAAGTGCAAAGTCAAGGGTGTAGCATGTCTAAACTACAGAAGGAGGTACCAAAGGGGCTCTGAAATAGGAGGGCAAAATGAGTGCTATTCAGAGGCAAGCCTATCAAATTCACATACAATTGTTTCTTCTCACTCAAGGAAATGAGTCAGAGCTAAGGGGACCAGCCACATGGGGGTTAGAGGGACTTCACTATGCAGCTGAGCTTCATTCAGAGGACTACAGAAAAGGTATGCAGGTTGGAAGCCTGGTCCTGCTTAATGGGACAGAGGTGACATATTCATTTTTTAATGTTTTGGGTTTTTTTTTTTTAGCATTATCTGAAAACCAGGGACAGTTTTCAGTTGTAAAACGTTATATAAGATCTGTCCTTAATGATAGACATTCTACAGCCAGAGTAGGGCAGCTGTCAGTTCCCTCTCCTCATCCAGAGCCACACAACCCAGTTTTTATCCAAAAGACTTAGCTGGGATCTTCAACAGCTTTTTGAAAATCTCAACAGGTTATAACTATCATCACTCTAAGTCTATTAGTCAGGCAAAGATTTCCCCTGGCATGTTGCTACATGACTTGAAAAACCTAGCTGATAATACTCTAAGGGGAATGGAAATTATTAATATTTAGGGTGATCCAAAGGGCATTGAATACCAATAAGATGAATCTATAGCAAGTATAATTCTGCTAGAGTAACAATGAAAGGGTATCTAAAAAAGAAAAAAATATATACAATACCTTAAGGAAGAGGGTTAAACACCAAGTTTCAAAATAAGCTTCATTGCTCAACTGAATAAACCTGGCACATGCTGACCAGAGGGATGAAAAAGGAAGAGCTGCTGAGCCTTCCCTTCCTGGATTCTGAAGACCTGAAATCTAACTTCACAAACAGCTTCAGAATCTCAGGAAGAGGGAGGCGGAGATGAAGACATTAACTGTCCCCATGTAGAGCCAATTCTCAGGTTCCCGGGTATACTGTATGTTCAATAAATACCAAATTGAACTTTTTCAATCCATTCTTACAAAATAATGGTTAAATGCAAAAGACGGGGGCCTTCCTTGAATAAAAGCTGATTTTAAATAATTGTAAGAATTAGTTTTAAATAAATAATTTTCAATCACCTGTCACCTATTAAGGGAAAAAGAGGCATTCCTTCATTTTTTTATTTCAGCATATTATGGGGGTACAAATGTTTAGGTTATGTATATTGCCCTTGCCCCTCTCCCGAGTCAGAGCTTCAAACGTGTCCAACCCCCAGATGGTGCGCATCACACTCATTATGTATGTATATACTCATCCCCTCCTCCCCCCTCCCATCTGCCCAACACCCAATGAATGTTATTCCTATATGTGCACCTAGGCGTTGATCAGTCAAAACCAATTTGATGGTGTGTACATGTGGTGCTTATTTTTCCATTCTTGGGATACTTCACTTAGTAGAATGGGTTCCAGCTCTATCCAGGATAATACAAGAGGTGCTTCTTGAAAGTACTCATTCCTCATCCCTTCCTTCTTACTTCCCGCTATGGTTTGAATATTTGTCCCTTCCAAAACTCATGTTGAAATTTAATCCCCAATGTGGCAGTATTGACAGGTGGGGCCTTTAAGAGGTGATTGGGTTGTGAGGGCTCTGCAGTTATCATGAGTGGGACTGGAGGCTTTATAAGAAGAGGAAGAGAGACCTGAGCCAGCATGCGGTATGCTGCAATACTCTGCACCATGTACACACTCTGCAGAGAGCCCCCACCAGCAAGAAGGCCCTCACCAGATGTGGCCCCTTGACCTTGGGCTTTCACCCTCCATAACCATAAGGGAATAAATTTCTTTCCTTTATAAATTACCCAGTTTCAGGGTAAGCAACAGAAAATGGACTAAGACACTTCCATACACTTTTCTTCTAGGTCTTACACAAGGCTCTCAAAATCGTTATCAGAGTTACTTCCCCTCTACCCCTGAATTTTCCAAATCTATCAGCTTGTGCTCTGGTTTTATAGGACAACGATCACTTCAGGTAATTCCAAGTGTAGTCCATCTACTCAAAAATCTCATCAGTTTCTCACAGCTTTAATTGATAATGTTCAGATATTTAACTCTCACCAACCCTCCTATGGGTCTATACTTCTATTTCCAATTGCCTAGTGGATGTCATGAACTGAACGTCCACTATGAAATTCAAGTCAGCATATGATCAGAACCTGAATTCATAGTCCTTCTCATCCTTGGTCTCATTTTTTTCATTTAAGGTTGTCAGCATCCATGCAGTTGCTAAGCTAGGAATCAAGTTACTGTCAATCTTGAATCCTTCTCTGTCCAAGTTCCAAAACTGATCTACCAGGGAACTCTTGTCAATTCTAGTTCCAAAATGTTGCTAATCTATTCCTTCCTCTGTGTTGCAGCTGCTGTTACTCTTAGTCAGGTCTCCCAGCAGCTCCAGTTTTAACAGTCTCCTGCCATGCCCCAGTTTCTCCCCTCTAATGGTCAGTCTCCTTTCTGTAACAATCTCGGATGACTCTCCACTACCCAGAGTTCTCAGCAGCCACAGATAACTTTGCAAAACCTCATCACAGCCTCTTTTTCTCCAGCCTCCTCTCCAGGCTCCCCACCATGCATTCTGTATTAGTCTCACCATAGGTATTACTCTACCCACCATCCACCTGCAACCCTGTTCATACCAAGTATATTCTTATCCTCTTTCACCTGGCAAGCCCTACTCATCGTTCAAGGCCCAGAGAACATATTGTGTTCTTTTTTCGTCTAATAACTTTGTTTCCAGCCCTTGACTTCATTGACTCCTTGAGCTCCAGAGCCCTCAAGTGATAGAGAAAAATATCTAATGGATCACTGCCAGTCAATATGTTGGTTCTCCTTGGGTCAGGAGTCCACTCATGGTCCAACCAAGGCCCTGGGGATAGAAGCAGACTGTATTTACCGCTTTAGTAGGGGTGATTCCCACTGAATGGGCTAGAGCAGGCCAGACCCAGAACAAGTCGGTTACTGTCTCTTCTCCTAAGGACTACCTGAAGGACCACTATCTAGATTTTACTTTATATTCACCTTTCTTTCCCTAGCAAGTAACATAAAGCCTGGTGTGTGCACATATAAAATAGTATAATCCCCACTTACAAAAGAAAACCTTGGGACCAGAGAAGAAAAATGATTTGTCCAAGTTCACAAGACAAGTGAGTAGTAGAGCAGAACTGGAGCCCAGTTCACATCACCTTTTACCACACAGCTCTCTACCTCAACTCCCAGATTTGTTCATGACGATGCCCACCAGGACTTAAAAGCTTTATATAACACACCAGGCCTGTTAGTACCTTTGTATCTGCTTGGTTGTTTTTTGTTAAAATGACATAAAATTCAACTCAAACTGGCTTACATATCAAAAGTGACTCATTAGGAAGTCTAGAGGTAGGAAAGGCTTCAGGGTTAGTTGATGCATGGCTTATTTTTTGTTTTGGTTTTTTGTTTGTTTGTTTGTTTGTTTGTTTTGAGACAGAGTCTCACGCTGTTGCCCAGGCTAGAGTGAGTGCCATGGCGTCAGCCTAGCTCACAGCAACCTCAAACTCCTGGGCTCAAGCAATCCTCCTGCCTCAGCCTCCCGAGTAGCTGGGACTACAGGCATGTACCACCATGCCCAGCTAATTTTTTCTATATATATATGTTTTTAGCTGTCCGTATAATTTCTTTTCTATTTTATAGTAGAGACGGGGTCTCGCTCTTGCTCAGGCTGTTCTCGAACTCCTGAGCTCAAACAATCTGCCCACCTCGGCCTCCCAGAGTGCTAGGATTACAGGCGTGAGCCACCACGCCTGGCCTTGCATGGCTTATTAATGGCTGTAGGGACTCAGATTCTTTTCTGCTTCTTCCCTCTTCTATCCATAATACTCAGCAAGTCACAGGATAGATGCCAACAGCAATAAAGGATAAATGTTGCCTTGTTCATATCCATCAGGAAACTACTTATGCCACAGAATTCCAAGCAAGATTCACCCTCATTGGGCTGCTTAGGTCACATGCCTATGGAGAAGAGGCTTTAGTCTAAAGCTATGATGCCCAATAAAGTTGCCACTAACCACATGTAACTATTTAAAATAAAATTAAATACAATTAAAAATCAGTTTCTTAGTCACACCAGTTTATTTAGAGTGCTCAACAGCCGCATGTGGCTACTGGCTACAGTATTGGACAGTACAGATTAGAACATTTCCTTTGCTGCAGAAAGTTCTATTGGCGTAAGGCAATGAAGTATACCAAGCAACTTGTAGAAGGCAACCAAGACCCAGCTCAATAGCTGGAGTCAACTTCACCCAAAGTATGGGGAATTTGCGGAAGCAGCAGATCCAGATGAAAATCTGTGTAACATATGGGAAAGGGCAAAGGGTGAGCAAGGAACAATGCCCAACACATTCTCATAGAAAGAAATTAAACTGACATGTCAATACTTGCTCTTTAAAAAAAATGATCTATTGTAGAAATTGTTGTTATTATAGGTATAAGTATTTTTCTTTTATGAACTCACTAACTTCCTGTGGGACACTGGACAAGCCAAGTAACTTCTCTGAGCCTCAGTTTCCTCGTCTGTAAAACAAAAGGGATGAACTAGATCAGTTGTTTCTAATCTTTCACGCATAGCTTTTTTTACAGCAGATTTTTAAAAATTAATTTTTGCCTATGATCTCACACCTTGACGTATGTTTAATAAAAACTGCTTCTATAATTTCCTATCCTTTTTTAAAAATCAAAAACATAGAACTGTTAATTAGAGCTTATGATCAGCAAGAAAAGTCAATGTAACTATGATTGGCTATTATTGTCTGCATCAAAAGTGATGTAAGTTGACCTTGCAGGCTCACTAAAAGCAATTTACCATCATTCAGAGTTATAAAATAGTATCTGCAAATAATGTAAAGTGCCCCACTAAGACCCATTATGGGTAGACTATCATATGTCAAGAAGAGTACCTGATCTTGTAGGACACATTCAGGGCCAGAATTTTACGGTATCTGTGGTAATGTGATGTAACTGTGAACAGATATGACCGTTGAGTTCATACCTTATCGCTAGCATGGTGTGGCCTGACCTGGACAGCACCAGAGAGAGAGATCAGTGGATGGAATACAAAGAAAGAGTCCAAGGGTAACAGGAATCTAGTGAGCGTGGCACAAGAAATAAGGATAAAATGGTACCCATCACTCAGAGAAGTTGTTCTTCCTTTTTCATTACCAGTAAACTCAAGAAAAGTGGATTATAAAATAATCCAGGGAGCCAAGTATAAAGCTAAAAGTGCAAAAAAGCAAGCCAGAGCCAGGAGTGCCATGCAGAAAAGGGTGCTAGAAGAGCCATGGCAATGATGACTCCAGAGACCTTCGAGTCTTCATTCACTCTGAGATGGGCAGGCACACACTGTGACTGACATGCTAGAGGCCTGGGAACCCCTATTTCCAGATAACAGGATGAACATTTGTGAGAAATTTTCCTTTTACTTAAGTTTCTATTCCAATAATTTTGAGCTAAAAGAGCTAGTAAGAAGTCTGAACTGCTTGCTAGCTATAAGGGATGGAGTAGGACAGAGTATATTCTATAAAATAAATTATCTGTAATCTTAGAAAAATGTCCCAAAACCCAAGCCCCCTACACCTGTTGATGTGTCAAACAGAAACTAGGCAAATAGGTATGAATGATTCCAGGATAAAAATGTGAGAAGAGGAGGAAGTGAAAAGGAAAAGCCTGGAAAGGAGCTGGGCAAGCTCTAGTTATATTTCAATAAAGAACAGATGAAATTATTATTATTTCAATATTTCCTATAATTCATCATTATTTTATATTTCTGTCAACCCCCTCTAATAACTATGTATTCAATAACCAACAAAAATCCATTTAAAAAAACCTCACATTCCTCAAAAAGCTAAACATAGACTTACCTATGACCCAGCGATTCTACCCCTATGCATATGCCTGAGGTATATAAATAATTGAAAACAGGAATTCAAACAGATACTTGCACACCAGTGTTCATTTCAGCATTAGTCACAATAACGAAAGGTGGAAATAATTCAAGTGTCCATCAACATGGATGGATAAATAAAAATGTGGTATATACAATATAATGGAATATTGTTCAGCCACAAGTGATGACATTCTGATGCATGGTATAACATGGATGAATCTTCAAAACATTATACTAACTAAAATAAACCAGACACAAAGAACAGATATTATATGATTTCACTTATATGAAATATCTAGAATAGGCAAATTTCATGAGATTAAATAGATTAGTGGCTATTAGGAGTTGAAGGGGAGGGGAAAATAAGGAGTTGTTATTAATGGTCATGACTTTCTATTTGGGGTGATGAAAAAGTTTGGAAAGTAGTAGTAATGGCTGTACAACACAGGGAATGTAACTAAAGCCACTGAATTTTACACTTAAAAATGGTTAAAATGGAAAAATTTTTAACACGATAAAAAAAATATTTTTAACTCACAAACATTTCCATTTGTTATAGAGACTCCAGGTTAGGGGACAATTTGATAAACAGTGTATACTGCTTTCAAGGAGAACCCAGATGGCAGGAGAAGAGAACAGGTAAGCCACTGTCCTCTGACAGTCGTCCCTTAAAAGAACTCTTAAGGAATTCCTCAAGGAACTAACTTGATGCTAATGACTCCTTAAACTACATTTCCAGTTCAAACCTGTCATGAACTTCAATCTTTATTTCCAATTACATATGACCGTCTCAGATTTACCATATCTAAAAGAAACTCTTTGGTAATAAAAAAGTATAAATTAGTGACAAATAAAAATAGTAGAAATAAATTTCTACTAAAAGTTAAACAGACAAGTCACTAGGGTTAAGAGGAGGGGGAAACTGAAAGGGGTTATGATCAGATACAAGGGAAATTAAACAACTGAAAATACTTTGTATAAGTCTATGCTAATACATTAGAATATATGATTAAAATGTATAATTTTCCTGAAAAATATCAACTATCAAAATTAACATAAGAAAAGAAACTATAGAAATCAATAATCATCAGAGATCAAGAAAGCTGCCAAGTAAAGAAAGCTCTAGCCCATGTTTCAAGTATGAGTTCTTTAAATGCTTTAATCACTGAGAATACTTGATCACTCTCAATGCTATTTTAACTATTCCAAAGCAATGAGAAAAAGAAAGGCTTCCCAATTCTTCCTACAAAGTTAATAGAGCCTAATACTAAAGCACAACACAGACAACACAATAAAAAGAAACTGCAGGCCAATCTTATGTTTTATTATATATCCAAAAATCATAAATAAATTATTAGCAAACAGAACTGAGTTACATGTGAAAGCATGCTACATGCCATAACTAAATGAGGGCCATGGTCATTCGAGGAATGTAAGAATTATTCAGTATTATATGTCATCATGTTAACAAGCCAAAGAGAAAAAACAGCATCTTGAAAGAGACTCAAAAGGCACTTAAAAATTTTTAATATCCATTCCCAACAGAATGGATTTTATTACTAAGAAACTTTTAGTAAAAAGAGGACGCTTGGTTAACTTGGTCTCAAGCCAACAACCAGCATTTTGCTTGAGGGTTTAATACTGGAAGGATTCCCATTAAAGTCCGGAACAAAGCAATCACCACTATTATATAATACAGTTCTTAAAGCAATGGTCAATGAAATAAGGTAATAAATAAGAGGCACAAAATTAGAAAGGAAGGGGCAAAATTATTATTTTCAGAAAAAATTATTTTATACCTAGAAAATCAAAACCAAACACAAAATTATTAGAAGTAATAAGAGCATTCATTCATTAAGGTATCTAGTTAAGAAATACACAAAAAACTACAGAGCTGGGAAGAGGCACTGATGCTGCTACTATCTCATTTCTGTGCCTGATCCCTCCCCAGAACCCATGATGCCGAGGCCACTGCCAGAGGCCAAAAGAGTCAGGCTGAAGCCAGGCTGAACCGAAGGCTCATGCTATTCTGGTCTCCCAGTCCCACCCCACCTGAAGAAATGAGTAGTGGACTAGCTCCACATAAGAGCACAGTATGTTTTCCAAGTATGACAAAGATGTAAAGATTATTATAATGAAAGATAAAGATACCAGAAAGAGTAAAGGCATTGCATTTACTTCATTTATGGATAAAGACTACACAAAACTGTACCAGGACAATAAATAACAAACTGTGGTTTGGTACAGTGATACAAGCAAGCATTGCTATTGACAGTGGAAGAACACCTGGTTAATTGAAAGCAAAATGACTTTGACAAATCTAAGTGTTATGAACATGGGGAAAGTGGACGCTTAAGTTATGCCTGTCCTAAAAATACGCTTAGAAAATGTAAGCCTCCAAAAAAGAAAGAAAAAAGAAAATTCCTGAAACAGAAGAAGAAATTGAGGAAGTGGAAGAAAGTGAACATGAAAGCCATAGCATTCGAGCAAGCCAAAATTGAAGAACAACAAAAAAAATGGAAACCCAGTTCAGGGAGTCCCTCAACATCAGATGATTCAAGATGCCCAAGGATAAAGAAAAGCACATATTTCAGTGACGAGGAAGAACTTGGTGATTAAAATTACATTTATTCTGTAAATATCATTAAAATAAAAAATCTTAGAGTTAAGGACTAAAGATTACTTTTAGAATTTCAGCATAAGAACACTTAATACCAAACAGTTTTTTACTACAAAATAGTTCATAGGAAATTTAAAAATAATTTTAAAGTACATGTTTCTATTTTGTCTGAGCATAATAATAAAAATTAAGATTTGCTAGTAACAATCTTGAAAAGAGCTGATTTTAATAAAAATAAGAAAACTTAATACTATCATAGTAAGGCTACTGGCATCCTAAGAAAAAAGATAGATATTTTAAAAGATTTATTTGAGAAGTTCATTATAAAAGCTTTATTCATATCTGATTGATTTACAGGAGGACTCTTGAAATACATTTAATCTTTAAAACAAAAACTTAAAAAAAAATACACAAAAAATAACCCCAATAGCTTTCTTCTACAATGACAATAACATGTGGGAAAATGCTAGAAAAAAAATTTTCTTTCAAATCAATACCAAAACCACAAAATATTCAAATTTTTCCTATTAAGAAATGTATATAAGAAGGAACAACTATACACAGAAACACAACTAGACATACATTTATTTTGCAATAATGTTTTAAAACTTTCTTAGTTTTAATTTAAATACAGAAATATCAATAGATATAGTCTACATACACGAAAGCACTTTGTGGTCTTCAACAATTTTTAAGAGTGTAAAGGTGTCTTGAGACCAAAAAATTTGAGAATCACTGGTTTAAATAATTTGCTTCCATAGCATTTACAGGAGAATTTGTTTGAATCTACATAAAAATGTTTAATTTTCTCAGTGAATATTGCTAATAAAGGAAAATATATTGTTTAAAGTTAAAAAGCATTACAGATCACAAAATAGCAGCTGAAAAGGACCTTAATTCACAAACATGTTCATGCTCACAGTAAGGACGGACCACAAAAAAATCTCAAGATAAGATGAAGTGTTATCTTGTATGCTATGTAGTGTTTCTGACTCTCAAACCATCCCTGCTGAAAGAGAGAATGCCTATGGTAAAGAGATGAACATGCAGAATATGGTGGGCTGACCCAGAGCTTTGTGTCTATGGTTCATATGCCTCACAATAAAGGACAAGAGGAAAGCAGGGTAGTGGTAAGGCCAGAGACCCTGTATCTGCTGTGCTCTGTGAGCAATGCAGCAGAGATGAGATGGGTGTAAATGCTTTACTGAAAGCTCAAACCAGAGATTATCCGATACACAGGCCACAGCAAGGGTCACTGTGCAGTAAGGTAAGACACAAATGACAGGCAATTCATATAAATATTGTAATCACTATTAACCTTCCCATAGCCAAACCAAGAAGCTCTGGAGTCACCTGTGGGGGAAAAAAGAGAGAAGGAGGAGCAGTAGACATCTGCAAGGAGGTATCTCTTGAGGAGGTCCCCAGGCACTGGGGACTGAGGGCTACACAGGGTGCCTGACACAAGGGAGTGAGGAACACAGGTTCACCTTTGTATGACCTGGGGCCCACCACAGCACTGGAGCATCATATTCACTCCAAAAATGCTGAGTAAATGACTAAACAAATGGCAAAGGTAAGCAGCACAGGCTGTGATGGTTTTCAGAGACAGAGCAGGTGACAATGGAAGAATCCCAAGCCATTTATGCTAATGATTCATCACAGTCGTTAATGATTATCTGATTAATTCCTTACCATTACTGGAAAATATATTTACTCATAGAGTTTTTTAGCTAGAAAGAACTTCTGACATAATTTTGCCCAACTCCCTGATTTTAGAAGCACAGCACAGTTTACTCGCAGTCCCTGCTCTCTCCACTGTCCCAGGCTGCCACTAATTGAATGCCTGCTCCATGCCTAGTCAAAAAGACAGAAAGAGTAAGCTGACTGAGGATAATTTACACTAGAAAAAGGCTCATAAAATCACTTTGCAGTAGGGATCAAATTTTATAGATTACAGAAGAAAAATAAATTCATTTTATTTTATAAGATATATAACAAATTTTAGGTTATCAATGCAAGCATGTACTAGTTAGAACAAAAACCAAACCAAAGTGTTTTTGCATGGTTTTTAGCAAAATTATATGAGAGTATGGTATGGCCTCATTCTGTTTGACTTTTGTAGTAGGTTCATAAAAACAATCATTTTTACAAAATATTTGAAGACTTCATTAATTTTCCCAAGAATTTCTCTTAATCTCCTGTTATTCAAATAATTTAAAAATATTTATTCACGATTTTCTTTACTTACAACTTGTGTAATACAATGGTATTTTTAATGGGAAATAAAATTGTGAATCATTGAATGTACGTAATTATAATAATAGAAAAAATACCCAACTAAAAATAGCAGTCCTGACTATGTTAGTTTTGAACAATAAGCAGTAATGACTTTATGCTCTAGAATACTTGGGACCAAAGACAGAATGAGCAATGCCAGCTCCTGAAATCCACACCTAAATTACAGAACATGACAATATTTCTCTTTCAGTAATGCATGGGGTATTTTTCCACCTAATGTCTTATTCTAAAGATTTTTATATATACTGAAAAACTGAAAGAATGATATTATGAACACCGATTTGATTCACCAAATGTTAACATTCTGCTACATTTGCTTTGCAACTCTCTATCAATTTGTATATGCACATGTGTTTGCACATCAACACACAGAGTTTTGTTTCTTCCCTTTTCTGAAGCATTATAAGTAAGTTAAATACATTAAGATGCTTCTCCCCAAGCACCTTAGCTAGTATCTCCTAAGAATAAGGACATTCTCTTATATATCTGCAATATCACTGATACCTCAGAAAATTTATCGGTAATTCCAAAATGTCACCTAATATCTAGTTTAAGTTTAAATTTCCCAATTGTTGCTACCATATTTTCCCCCAACCCAGGATCTAATCCAGGTTTACACATTATTTTTGGTTGCTCGCTTTTTTTCCCCATGACATTAGATTGATCTTATTATTTCTCTGATAGTGTCATTTGACTTGTTCCAATATCCCCTATATTTCCAATATATTGTAAGTTAGAGCTAGACACTAGAGGCTTGATTCAAGTGAAACATTTTTGATATGAATGCTTTGCAGATGATGTTGTATAATAATCAATCCCATCAAAAGGTACAAAATGTCAGGTTTGCCTACTATTAGTGATGCTAAGCTTGACAATGCCAAAATGGTGACGACCAAATCTGTCCACTTATCATAAATGGACATTTTGTCCAGTATAATTAATTAGTAAGTCAACTATGGCATGACAGTTTGAGTCTATGTGAATATTTAGTTTCCAAAACCTTCAACCCAGCGGTTTTAGTATCCATTGATGATCTTTGACTGAATTATTAAACTAAAGGTTGTATTATTATGAAATGTTTAACCTGTGCAGCATATATTGCTATTTATCCTGAGAGATATAGCATAATGGTTAAGAAGACAAGTCTAAGACTGTTCCTACAGCAGCAATGTTGGGTATGTGATAAAAGCCTTGCATCTCTAGAGAGCTTTGTCAAAATACCAGTGCTTAGCCTCATCCCAGATCAACTAGAATCAGAATCTCTGGGGTGGTATCCAGGTACTTTTTTTTTTTTTTTTTTGAGACACGGTCTCACTCATTCACCCAGGCTAGAGTGCAGTGGCCTCATCACTGCTCACTGCAACCTCAAACTCCTGAGCTCAAGCAATCCTCCTGCCTCAGCCTCCCGAGTAGCTGGGACCATAGGCATTGATATTTTCTAAAAAGCTACCAAGGGATTCTAAAATGTACTTACCAACTATGAAACTTTTCCATGCCTTGGGAATAAAAACTACTAGAATTCCTGAGATAGATAATATTAATATTCCCAAAATAGATACTAATTAAATATAACAAGGATTAATTACAAACTGCTTAGACAGGGCCTACTAGTACACAGTAAATGCCCACTAAATATCAGTGATTAATATGTGAATACAAATGAATATATATATGAGTATGCATGTATACAAAAACATATCTAGGTATATTCTAACATACACATTTGCACATTAACAAAACAACTCAAAATATATCAAGCTATAATTGACAAGACTGCAGGAATATAAATTAATCAAAATTGATAGACATAGATTTTTTTTAACATCCCTCTCAGACACTGGCAGATTATATAAAATAATGAATAGCTTATGAAGGGAAGAATAATATAATTATCAATTAAGTTTTTGGATACATAAACACATATCTTTCTTTCAAAGCATACACAGAATATTTAGAAATATAGACCATATAATGATGGGCTATAAAGGAAGTATCAATAAACTGTAAAGAATTAAACATACAGACACCCTGACCATAATACAATAAAATTAAACATTACCAAAAAATAGCAAAAAAAATTAGAAATTAAATAGTCTTAATAAATAACTAATTTAGTTGAAATCATAAAAGATACCAAATATTTAGAACTGAATAATAAAAATACTGCACATAAATATCTGAGGAATACAGATAAAGAAATATTTAAAGGGGCATTTATGGTTTTAAAAACACTTCAAAGAAAACAAAAAAGGTTTAAAAATAACAAACTAAGTACTCGAGTCAAGAAGCTGGGAAAAGGGCAAAAAAGCAACTCTCCTTCCCCAAAAGGAATTTAATAACAAAGATAAGGGCAAATATCAATGAATCACAGAACATTATCACCAACAATAAACAGTGAAAAATAACACAACCAAAATTGTTCTCTGAAAAGATTAACAAAACAGATCTTTGGCAAGGGAGAGTTATCAAGGAAAAAAGAGAGAAGATTCAAATAATGAAAATAGAGAATGAAAAAGGATGCAAAAGTACAGGCACAAAGGAGATTTTTTTAAATAACAAAAGAATATTAAAGAGTATGAGGAATATCTATATGCTAATAAATTTGAATGAATAGTCCCATTAAATTATGCCAAAATTGGCACAGGAGATAGAGAACCTGAACAGACTAATTAGTATAAAAGAGATTAAAACAGCAAAGATCTCACCTCCCGAAAAACAGCAGGTGCAGCCAATTTTACAATGAGTTCTACTAAATTCTAATGAACAGTTAATTCCCATTTTATACAAGCTGTTCTAGAAAAATATGAAACAGTCAACAACTGACCAGGGCATTTCATAAAGCTATTATAATCTTGATTCTAAAAATCAGATGACAAGAAAATCATATAATAGATCCATTTTAACATGATACAAAAATTCTACGTGAATTATTATTATTATTATTATTGTTATTTTGAGACAGGGTCTTGCTTTGTTACCCTGGCCAGAATACAGTGGCATCATCATAGCTCACTGCAACCTCACACTCCTGGGCTCAAGCGATCCTCCTGCCTCAGCCTCTCAAGTAGCTGGGACTACAGGCACGCACCACCATGCCTGGCTAATTTTTCTATTGCAGAGACGGTGCCTTGCTCTTGCTCAGGCTGGTCTTGAAATCCTGACTTCAAGTGATCCTCCCAAAGTACTAAGATTACAGGTGTGAGCCACCATGCTCAGCCATCTACACTAATTATTACATAAGTGAATTCAACGTTGTATTTAAAACATAATAACACATCACGATTAAGCAGACTGTATCCTAGGAATGTGAGGATGGTTCAACATCAAAAATAGATTTAGAAAAGGGAAACTAGATGATAATCTCAATCAACGAAGAATGACAATCATTAAGTTCAGCAAAAGGCAAAACTGTAGACTTAACAAAAGATTCCATGGGAGAATATCTTTGTGACCTAGATACACGGGAAAAGTTAAAAATCTATAAGGTATATGATTAATTTTATCCCACCAAAATTAAGGATTTTTGTTCAATGAAAGATACCACACAAAGTTAATAGACAAATGACTAAATGATAAAATGGGAAAAGATATTTGTAATGCTAAAATTGGAAAAGAGATTATTTTAGAGAATAGATAAGAAATGCCTGTAAATCAACAAAAGAACAGTAACCACAAGAGAACAGTAGGCAAATGATATAAAAAGGCAATTTACAGAACTTAATCTAGATTATAAAAGTTAGAAACCTGGATAATCTTAACTGTTAGTAGGAATGAGAAGATATAAGAAACTTCATACATTGCTAGTGGGAGTGTAGACTGGTAATCATTCTGGCTTGCATCAGAGCCTCAGTTAATTAAGAAGTGCTCCTCTGCCTTGCTTTGCCTGTACATATTTCTTCTGAAGACTTCATAGGAAGGAATGTCTGGTCTAGCATAGGATTTGGGTCTTAGGACATTAGAGGTCCTGACCATATATTTCTACCTGATCTGACTACATTGTCCCCCCCAATCTAAAAGACAGGGAAGCAAACATTCCCACTGTATCCTTCTGTTTAACATAGGTCTGGACAAGGCTTTACTTTTTTTGTAAATTAGACTTGTAAAGTTTGGCACAAAATATTGTGCCAAAATTGTGGCTGATGGGAAATTGCTATATATTTAATTTTTAATATAATTTCTGAAGCAAATATGACTGTCTTCTGGTTGTACTTATCATCATTACATACAGTGAAGAGCTGGGAAAAGAAGAAATTTACATCTGAGAAAGAAGAAGGTTGCCAAAAGATCTGGAGAAAGGGTTCTTGGGGTTTCAGTAACACTAAAGTATCATATGGAAATAATCATATGGGTCTGTTTTTCTCAAGTAAATGGGAATATAGTTACTTTTTATTCAAGGAAAGAGTACTTAAAGAAACCTAGACAATGAAAGGGCTATCTTGGAAGGATACCATCTTAAGTGAGAAAAAAGGGGTCTTCCTGATTCCCAAAGGTGGCTTGGGCAGGCCCCAGAAGTACTAGTAATAGACCAGTTCAAATCTCAGAAGGGATTAAAAATTCCATGTGGATTCTCCTCTTCGAAAAATAGCTAAAGTTGGCCAGGAGATAGAAGTGAATGGGTCACTGACTGTATACTTTAAACTCATACTTACTCATCAGGGTACTGGTAGAGACTTGTCCGTAGGCCAAAAAACTGAAAAATATCTCTGGCAGACCCTTCTAGGGTAGAGGGCAGGAAATGTACATCACAGCCTGATTAAATCACGATCGCCAAGATTCAGAGGCCAAAACTGTTCTTAAAATTCCTGGTGATGAAAGATACAGAGCTACTGTATCACTTGGCCATGATGACTTTTAATCCTTTGGAGTTTGCTAACCAGGCAACCATTACCCAAACATTTTTAAAGCCACTTATGCAATTGATACCAAGAAAAATTTAACTGGGTTGTCCCCAGTCTCTACAAAGATGGCACATTTCTATGCTAACAACAAAGTTACTGCTTGTAAAGTGATAAAAGCTTAGTCTCAAGAGACTGTGGAACTGGACCTTCAAAAGGGGCCCAAGTGTCTGGCCTACTCTCTCTCAGGGGCTGAGGATGATGCAGACCCCATGCTGTCTTCCTCAAAGAGATTACTGTGTGGGTCTGAGATGCGCAGAGAACCTTTCTCTTAATGCAGTGATAGGCACTTGCTACAGACTAGTGGGGTAACGTGTTCACTTACCAGGGATACTGGCAGTTATCGTAAAGATATAAATGCTTCCTGGGCAAACAGGGATATACTATACATACACATGTGATATATAACATTTGCTTTAAGTAAAAAAACATGATACTAAAGCAAAAACACAAAACACTTTTGAATACAAGCATGAACTAGGATTAATAATCTACTTACAAGTCCAACACAAAGCAAAGAACCTTTCTAGAAGTCTAAGGAAAAGTTTATGATATTCTTAAGGTTATGGTTTGTTTCAATAACAAATTTCAAAACCTTAAGTAGTGCAAAAAGTACTAACATCCTAACTGTAACCAGATTTAATATTATCCTGAAAAAGAGAAGCTGGTTGAAATATCCTTAAAAACACCATGATTTTTAAAAGAGCAAATTGCAATTTTCCTAAATATCAAGAGGGCAAGAAATGAGAAACAGCCATGTGGTTTCACAAACTCTCTATTTTGAGGCTAGCAGGAAAGAGAACTCTGTACCAGGTACTGAGGGAAGGATTAAGGCTCTTCCCTCAGTCAGGGCTACTAAGAAAATAATATAAATAACAGTGGGCTAGCAAGGATGTAAAAAGAATAAGGAAAAAAACATGCACACAGTGGACTTGTAAAGTACTCAATGATATTAATATTTGCTTGAAGAGAGAGGCAGGAGAATTACAGCACTGGGTCAACAGCAGGGCTGGCATCAGAGTTTCCCAAAGGACAAAGTGAATTGCTAGCATCCAGCCCAGGCATCAATTCTGCCATCACTTCCATCCATCAATATTTCCTTGCCCTTGTATTTGTACCAACCACTAATAAGAGATCAAGGCATCTTATCCCTTCAACTTGGAGCCCAGTAGAAAAGAGGCTGCTGAGATCTGCCAAGCCCAATCACCAGAGCTGGGTTTCCACGAAGTAGTTTTGGGCCAAATACTCAATACATTTTATTAATAAAGTATTCCTTTGCCTGGATTTGTCCTGCAAATATCTCTCTTCCTTGGTGACCTTGTTGATGGAGGATTTGGCTATTTATGGTCCTGGTTATTTGCCCCTCTTCCACTGAAAATATGTGATTCACAGTACTGATGCTGTTACGATAATACACATATAGTTTAAGAAGAGGGTCACAGTATTCAACTATTTTTAAAGAAAGTAAGTAGATGGACGCGCTTGAAGCTCTGACTCGGGTGGGGTAACGGCAATATATGTAACCTAAACATTTGTACACCTGTAATATGCTGAAATTTAAAAAATTTAAAAAAATAAATAAATAAAAAATAAAGATAATATACTCTCCCCCAAAAAGAAAGTAAGTAGAAACATTAGGAGGATGAAATTTCAAGGAATAGCATCCAGATGGAATTAGCTGAGCCCTGACAGTGAAACCGCTAGTTATTTAAGTATGTCACAAAACAAGAGGAAGCTGGGTACCCTCAGGTTAGTGGTATCTGGTGGGGCAGGCAGCAGTACCTGACAGAGGAAGTATAGCCTCTCCATTCAAAAATAATTTCAATGTTGGAAATTCTGAATAAGTACTCCTTGGCACCAAAAAGGGCACATGCTTTCAGAAAATGCTCTCTGCCTCAGGTCACCATCTCATCAGCAATGGAGAGAAACAGGGTAATCCTTCTGTAGTCATTTCCTAAAATCACCTCCAGCTTTCTCTAGGATGTAGGGAGGTATGCTCACCAGTCCCTACAACAGGCTGTCTGCTGAACATCCTCCTTTAGTAATCTTCTGGCGTTTTTTCCAGCCTTTCACGGGGACTATGCCAGAGACTTCTTCCTGATAACAAAGCTTATTATCTAGTTAGCCCGGCCAGGTCAGTATTGCTCAATAGTTTCCATTTCACAGTATACATAAAAAAACTTAGTTTGGCTAGAAAACATACTCTCTCTACTTAGAACCTCTTAGAAATCTAAATGTTGAAATATTCAAATTGTAACTGCTACTTTCTCTTAAGTTTCCTAGAATGTGGTCAGGTAGGGACCTTGGTCACAGCTCCTTGCTCACGTGTTTATAACTGATTTTTTTCTGCACCCAGAGGACCCACACTCAGATTTCAATCAGAGAAAATAAGACTGGCCTTCTTAAACGCTTAGAATCAAAAGACTTTCTAAAGATAATCTGCTTCTAAAATTTAGGGTGATCCATGCCCACCACCAATGACAGATATACTTTTAAAGGTACTGAACTAAAGCAAAACCAAGGCCAAAAATTAAGAGCAAAATTAAGTGCTTTTTCATAAGGATCTTAAAGACCGGTTTAATTCTGTTCATGTGAACCACAGGGTGTGATTGAGCTCACTGCAGGAAATTTCAAGGTTAACTATCAACACAACTCAAAGCTATTAGGAATGTGGCAACAGCAACCACTGCCCACACAAACCACAGGCAGCACTTTCGTCCCCTCTCTCCTAACCAGCAGTTATAAGCCTGTCAAAGATCCTCCTTTTCTAAAATCTGAAACAGGTTGGAAACCGGAACAGACCAATTGTATTGTGTGATTTATTCTGTAGCAGAGAGACAATTCCGATATTTAAAACAGTTTACTAAAACAAAATGTCAGGTAGTAGTCTAGTACTCACCTTTTTCATGAACACCAACTGAGAGCTTCTTAACACCATCAACCAGCAAATTCTGTGTGTTGCCAGGTCCATCTTCTAAGTCACTATCATCAAATTGAGCCTCTATAATGACATCAGGACTGTCATTATAGCTTTTCAGGGACTGCTGAGGGAGATGGTGTCCACAGAGCTCCTCAGGGAGATCTGATTCATAGGCAGCTTCTGTTTCTTTGTCATTGCTTTCTGGTTTAATTACCTGAAGAAAACAGAAAAATTCTACTAAATCACTGGGGGAGAAAAAAAGAAAGAGCAGAATTTCCTTTTCTAAGGAAGAAACTGCACATTCAGAAGCTGACATCAGGTAGTTTGAAAAAGGAGATTTATTTTCCAGATGCATAGACTACCTAATGGACATAATCAATCCAAGAAGGCCAGGCTAACAGTCAGCTCTTCAAGATGCCCAAAATTAATGTCATATCCACTTCTCATTTTTCTGACCTTCATTTTCATCTCCTCCCTCCCAAAGCCTGTGAATACCAGAAGTAGTATCATGCTGCTTCATAAGGGTTCATCATACATGAGCAATTAGGATGTCAGGGAATGATAAAAGAACTCAACAAAGTACAAAGTATGTCACTGTGCTCCCAAATAAAACCACAAGAATACAAGATGAAATGGAAAAAACAAAACTAAGTGTGAAAAAGAGTTTATAAAATGTTCTCATAAAAATATGAAGCCTTATTTCTCCATTTTGAGATATGAAATCAGTATATTATAGCACACAGACTGATGGACATTTATACTAGCAATAAGAATGATGCAAACAGGAGAAAAGAATCCAGATACTAATCCATTTCATGAGTTTGTCACATGACCACACTCTTTGACATCTATGAGCATTATATTAAAATACAGCAGGTATTGTTGAGTCATTTAAAAAAAACTGCAACCCTATATGTAAATCTGCCCCATCCACATTAGCAAAAAAGACAGCAGCAGATTTTGTAGGTTCTAGATGTTACTTGGGACACCACATCTTTTTCTAAAAATCTATTTCTGGATGAGAAATCTATGTACAATTTAAACAAATAATTAAAATTAAAATATTAATATATATGTATACATATAAATATAAAAATTGAATTTGATCACTACTTATTCCTTTCATTCTTTCAAACAAATATTAGAAGGCCTACCCCATGCCAGGCAACTTCAGTGAGGCCTACATTCTAGTGGGGTGATAAATAGTGAACAATTTGTTCAATCAACAAATTATTATGGAGTACCTTTCACAGTGCCAGGCACTGTTCTAAGTGCCAATGATGTAGCAGTGAACACAATCAAAAGGCTACAAGTGATAAGTGCAATTAAAAATATAGAGAGAATGAAGAAGCTGGTTAAGAAAATAGAGAACAAAGAGAATGAGGCAGTTTACCAGAAGGGTGGCTGGGGGAGGTCTCTCAGAGGAAGCAACATTTGACCAGAGACCCGAACCAAGTGAGTGAGTTTCTCTAGCAGTTTCGCCATGTGTCTATATTTGACAAGACTAATATTTTTCCGAGTTAAACCTAGAGGTTTCAAAGTAGATACCTACCTTCAACAAGCTAGATTAGTGTTTGAATTAGATCACATAAAGATCTTACTTATAAAAGATCTTCATTTTACACAAGGCAGAAAAAGTTATTAAAATAAATCTTTTCCAAAACATTTTAATGCTGTAGGCTCCAATTAACATAACCATGCCCAGAAAATTAATATTATAATATCCACTCAGAAAACCAAAGCAAACTATTTCAAATATATTAACAATCAGAATATAGACTCTAAGAATATATATCCAAAGTTTTGAAAAAATTGACTTCATGAAAATATAGTAACAGAAAAACTTGTAAACAATAGTTAATTTTTCTGAGCAAAATTGTGCCTTTTAGTGAAAGTTTTTAAAAATTTGGTATCTAATCTCTGAATATATTTAATGAAATTTTCTTTGAATTTTTGCTGTTTTGACTCTTGTCAGATTCATTCATTTGTTCATTTATTATTTCTATAAGAAGTTTAAAAACAAAGTTCTTTCTGTTTGATAGTAAAAAAAAATGTTCAACTGGCTAGGCCAGCAGTCTCCAAAAAGATTTCCTCAGGCCCCTTCCTGCAAGAGCACATGTGAGTGAAATTACAGCTAGGGCAATAACTTGTTATATATGTCGAGCATCCTTAATCCAAAAATCCGAAATGCTCCCAACTCTGAAACTTTTTGAGTGCCAACATGACACTCAAAGGAAATGCTCATTGGAACATTTCAGATTTGGGGTTTTTGGATTTGGGATGCTCATCCAGTATAATGCAAATATTTAAAAATCCTAAATCCAAAACACTTCTGGTCCCAGTATTTTGGATAAGGAATACTCAACCTGTACAATTAGGAAACCAGTGCTCCTCTTTGCACTTCTGCCTTGTCACATAAGTCCTAGTTTCATATCTGAACCAAAGTAGATCATTCAAAAGACAGAAAATTTACTGATGAGTTATAGAGGTAAAAGAATTTGATATTACTCAAATCAGCAAACATTCAGTTTCCTTAAATGTACCTGGAAAATTGAACAATATTTAGGAACATCTACCCCTGACTATCCTCAAAGAACTATCCCAACCTTGGGCATTGTCGGAGCAGCCCAAGCACAGGCAGGAGGCATACGTGCATACCCTGTGTCTAAAGCATGCTGGCTACAACACAGTCTGTGGTCTGTTGTTTTTTTCTATATCATCCCCACAGATACTTCATCTCAGAGAGAGGGGAGTTGAGGGCAGGTGGTAAAAGAAAACGACTCACATGCTGGAGTTAGACTAGCAGGTAAAATGTAGTCTCCTGGAAAGATACTATGCAAAGAGCCCAGGCCTTTAGTTTCTATTATGCATTTATTTCTGCCACTAACCATTTCATGAAGGATTTGGTTCCCACAGCCCATGGAGAAAATATTACAAGGGGAACCAGAATTCTGACTGTATACAATTTGAAGGCTGAACTGCCTCACAATAAAAGGTAGTCTTTCTTTGTATGTATGTATATGTATGTGGGGAGATACGTGCGTGCGTGTGTGTGTGTGTGTGTGTGTGTGTGTGTGTATAAAATGGGAATTCTATAATCACCATGATTCTGCCTGCCTACTTATTAAGAATTATGCTTTGGCTCATGCATACAAAGTTTAAGCAAAAGCCAATGGGAAGAGAAGATTAATGGAAAGTAATATCCATAACACAGCGAACTTAACTGTATAAAAATTAACTCGGTTTTGACTTTGTGATAATCTCTGTGGTTTAGATTACCTACACGCAAGAACTAGTGTTTTAGGCACTAAATTCATTCAAAACTGTGCAATTAAAATATAAATTAATCTGTTATGTTTTTAAAGCATTACCATTCTATTTTATTATCCCAGTACACACATCCATCACTATCCTGTCTCCCCAACTAGAATATAGGTTTCATGAGCACAGAGGTTATCTATTTTATTCACTGCAAGTAATTAGGAAATGACTTGTTCAGAGTTTATCTTCCCTGATAAACTGTAAACTCTATGAAGTGCCCATGGCTGGGCTTGGCATACAATAGCACTCAAGTCTCCTTTGAATAAAGAACCAGAGATGGCACGCTGCAACTAGTATCTCCACATATCTAAAATCTATCCATCTCTCAAGACCTGCTCCAACTGGCTTGGACTTTCTATAATCCAGAATATACCACATAATCTTCCCAACTCCTCCCCATCCCCCCACCTGCCCCAGGCAAGAGTAATACTCTCTCTTTTTTTTAAAGTCCCAAAGCAGTTTATCTGCACCTCTTCTGCAGCACTTTTTCTTTACTACATGAGTTTATCTATGTATATGATTTATCTCATCTGCTAAGAATATCTGCTCACCAACTGTATTTTATACATTTTTGTATATTGTACAACAACTTCCATAATCAATCTAGCTGTTCAATATTTGATGAATAAATAGATGGGTAAATGGATAGAAGAATGAAAAAATGAATATAAAAGATTATCAGGATGCAAGAGAGCTTTCAGAAAAGTTTTCAGGCACAAGAGTATGTCAGTTAGAAACTAGTAGCCCAATTTTCCTTGGAATCTATAAAGAAAATTTCTTCTGCGGAGTTTCACTTTGAAAAAGTTGAAAAGTCTAATTCAATGGTTTCAACTTTGAAAGCTAGCAGATACCTCTGAGAGCTGTAAATCCTTCCTCTGCAAAAAAACCTACATGTCTACAAATAGATAGAAAATACTCTATAAGAAAGTACAAGTAAGAGAGTAAAGGGCCTGGTGCTGAAAGATACCACTACAGGTTGATCAATATTTTGGAGAGCTCTGGGCTCAGAGTGAAAGAAGGGATCCTAAGGAAAGGACCTATATCAAGGACCTGGTTAACTGAGGACTTAAATAATTCCTCTGGTTCCTCCACAGACCTGAGCAGGTGAGGCAATTGACTACACTTATATATTCCAAGCACATGCTGCAACTGGGATTATTTCCGCCTTGCAGGTTTAGTCTAGTCTCTGGAGGACAGGACAGAAACAGATTAGAGAGGGAGTCAAATCGCTGGGTCATACAGAACTTCTTCACTTTCAGTCTTTTTCCATGAACAGGGTAGGATGGGCATCACGTAAACCCTGATAATAAAAATAAAGAGTGAAAATATAGACAGATATAAATTGGGGAGTATGAAATAGGATGAAGTAAAAGTGTCAGCTATAGCTACTAAAAATGCTCAAGAAATAGCACACTACAAAACTTATTAATTTTAATTTTCTTGACTCCCTCCACCAGACACACATACTCACACACAGAAACTTCTGTCAGATACACCCTACAGTTCGTTTTACCAAGGGCAGATCTGTAATGTACTTACTGTTTCCTTTTGGAAGGTAGACTGGGCGACAGAGTGGCGTGGCAGTGTGCTGAGAGGAAAAGGTAATCCCCTTTCTCCACTAGGCAGCAATTCTTATGGAAGACAGAGAATAGCAACCGGGCCTCTGCAGCAAGTAGGGGCAGGGCAGGGCTGGGCCCAGGGACCCAGAAAGACGAAAAGGGATAAATGATACTAAGGGGCAGCTGTGAGAAGCTCACCACTGAGAGGAACATAGTGGAGGCATAAGCCCAGAATCTTGAGTTCAGAGATACAAGAGACATAGAGAAACCCTTTTGGAAAAGGAAGCTGCATGTAGCCTGACTTCTGTGCTTTAAGGGGAACACAAGCCCTGTGTTGGCAGAGAAATGGCAAAATGCCTTGTAGAGTTCTACTTCAAAGATAGGAACATTTGCTGAGTCAGAGATACTATACAATACTGTGAGTGGAAAATAGCTAAAGGAAGATGCTAATCTAAAAAGCTGGCAGAATTTTAGAAAATGATATATAAGAAAATATGTCAGAACATATGTTTTAAACATACACAAAAAACACTGGCATAAAAGAAAATGATAAATTCAACTCCATTAAAATCTTCATTTTATCCTAAGATACCATACAAGAAATTTTATAAGATAAGCCACAGAAGTGTTCATATCCAGAACATACAAAGAACTCCTATGGATCAATACAAGACAGATAATCCAACAGAAAAATGCAAAAAGGGCTTAAAGGTACTTCACAAAATAGAAATGACAAACAGTCAATAAAGATGGAAAGGTGCTCTGCCTCATTAATCAGAGAAATGCAAATTAAAAACACAATGTGATATCTCTACAAACCCACAGATGGGCAAAAACTAAAAATCCTGACAATACAAAATGCTAGCAAGAATGTGCAGCAACACACTGCCAGTATGAATGTAATCTGGTGCAGCCCTTTGTAGAACAGATCAGGACTGTGAGGTAAAGTAGAAAAACAGATCCACTCAACTCCCCAGCCCTGGCTTATTCTACTACACTACCCTGCCTCTCTCAGGATTTGGACACATGAAAAAGAGAAGTCTAGCTGAGAAAAAACATATATGCAAAAGCAAACAGGTAAGAAAATGCAAACTGATCTTTAGGAATGGCAAGTGATCATGCAAATGCACAATAAGAGTGAGGAAAGAGGATGAATAAGCAGAGGTGAACAGCCTTGGATGCCAATTTAATGAGTCAGGTCTTTACTGCAAAGCAGAGAAGTAGGGTGAAATGGTTAAGAGCACAAATTCTCCAATCAGCACAACTGGGTTTGAATAATGGCTCTGCCACTTACCAGCTACACTACCTTGGAAAAATTACTTAATCTCTTTGAATCTTAGTTTTATTATCTTTGATATGGGGACAATAATCTTAACTGAGATAATATATGAAAAACTCTTCACATGGGTGCCTAGAACACGGTAGGAGCTTAATAAGTGAATGATTTGACAGTAATAATAAACTCAACAGGGAGCCTTTAAATCCTGTAGAACAACTGAAGGGCAGGAGAAGGAAGAGTCAAAGGTAATCAATCACAAGACTCTGAACTCAGATAACAAAAACAGAAAGGTAGGAGCAGTTCCACAGGGGGGTAAACAAATGTAGTCTTGAGACCCAGAAAATCAAAAAGGATGAGGAACATCCAGGAGGCAGCTGGAAACGTAGGTCTGGAGACTGGAAGAGTGTATTGGAGGACAGAAATCGAGACTACGGAGTTAGCCACAATGGGCTGGCAGTTAAGCAAAGTTGTCCAGGACCGTCTATTGAAAAGAGAAGCTGAGGATAGAGCCCTCAGAAAATACTCAAAGAGGATTCAACATAGAACAAGAGGTAGTGAAGTAGAGAGAATTTAAATACAATTATGAATATGTAAATCATAATAAAACAGTAAGGTTTTTTATTATATTATGACTCTTCACATTCATATTGCACAATCTTCCCTGTGCTTTTACACACATGAATTGATTTGATGCACATAATGACTCTGGGTGATGCACAGGAGAATAATTATCTCTGTCTCCCAGAGGAAGAAACAGGTTCAGATATGTCACAATCCCACAGCTACTAAATGGCAGAGTTGTGACATGGACACAGGTCTAGGGCTCTAAATCCAGTGCTCTTAGTCCTGGATACTCCGGAGGAAATCCCCCATTGGAGTTGAAGACATACATTCAGAGTGAACTTCACACATAACAGTGCCCACCACTGACAAGCATTGCCTCCATACCTTTTGTTTGCCTGGCAAATACTCCATCAAAATTCAAGATACAGCTCTTCTGTGTGCTTCTCTGCTAACCTCCCTCTCTGCAGAAATGTTAGGTTGTCTTCTTCTGTACCACTGCTCGTCCTCTGCCATTCTTTCACTATAAGGTTCCTTGATCAGGCTATATTTCATTTATCTGTTTGCATGCACATTTCTCTCTTCCACCAGACAGCAAACCATGTCACATTCATTTTTATATTTCCCAGAGGCTCCCACAATGCTTGGCACATAAAATATGCTCAATAAATATTGGTTCCCTTCTCTGTTCTTCTGAAGACTTGAATCAGCTGTAATAGAGGCACTTGCAAAAAACAAGAAATGAATAAAATAACTACCAAGTAGAAAGCGTCCACTAAATTTAAATGCATGCCCACATGATACTACATGATACTGCAATGTGTCCTCCATTAACTGCAATGTGTCTGGAAGCCAAAAAATAGTCAAGTTATTTCATCAAAATTGAAACTTATCACCATAAAAAGCAAATATAAATAAATGCAAATAAATAAAATCAGAACACATTGAAATAATTTTTGAGAGTGCTATTTTAAATTTTTTTAAAAGAGTAAGTCTACATTAGTAGTGGAAAATTCTGTTTCAGCAAATAAACTCTATAACCTTCCCCTTGGTATACTAGAGCTTTTCCAAAAGATTCATATATACTCATGTTCACAGGCACTTCCTGCTGAAAGGGCTGTTGAGAACTGCATCTGCTGACAGCATCTGTGCACAGGAGAGAATGCCCTGCCTACCCCACTACCTGAGCCTCTGATTCAGAGCTACTGCAAGTCAGGAAGTCCGGCTGGGAGCTGGTTTTTGTTTCTTGGCTCCTCTGGCTGGGCTTAAGTGACAGCACTCACTTGCCACCCATGTTTTAACAAACTTTCAAATCCCTTAATGGCACACTTGGGACAAAGTACAATACACTATTCAGGAAATACCTTGGAGCCAAGAAAAGCAATTGATATTTCTACAGGGAGTTCCTGACAAGCCTTGCCAATAAGCTTCTTTCATTATAAAATATGACCATGGACAATATCATTTTAAAGACATATTTACAGACATTCTCAAAGGCATATGTGTTATTGGGCACTTTGTTTGTCTAAGGTAGTTCATCCAAAAGTATCTTTTATCTAGTTAACAGGAACAGAACAAACCACCTCCATTCTTCCCATTACTCAGGCCAAAAACCCTGCATTATCCTTACCGATCAATTGTTTGATCCCTTCCCCACCCCACCTCAACCCCCCCAAACACACACACACCGACATGCCTTCCACCAGCTAATCCTGTCAGCTCTACCTTCATTGCCACCACCCTGGTTCCGTCTCCATCAGCTCATCCCTGGACATAGGCAGTAGCCTATAAAGGTTCTACTCTTGTTCCTTTCAGGTTGCTCCCAACACAGTAGTCAGAGTGAGCCTATTAAACATAAGTGGTATCACATCAATTCTCTGCTGTCATCCCTCTAAGTCCTTCCATCTCAATCAGAGGAAGAATCCAAATATAACTATGATGGACAGGCCCTACCTGATCTGTACCCCAACCCCAGTCCCTCTGACCTCATCTCTGACAATTCTCAGCCTTAGCCTCTTTGCTATTCCTTGAGCACACAGGGCACATATTGCTGCTTCCCAAGATCTCCACAAGGACAGCTCTTCACTGTTTTCAGAGCCTAACCTTCTCAATGAGGCCTTCTTTGGCCACTCTATTTAAAATCTCAACCTCCAGCCCCAAATTCGTATTTCCCTTCCTTATCTTTTTTCCTCTTCAGCACTTATCACTATTGAGCATGCTACATATAGTTTTTTTAACAGTATTATGTCTTTCCCAGTGGAATGTAAGCTCCATAAAGGGAAGGAATTTTTCCCACTTGTTCACTGTTACATACCCAGCACTTAACATAGCACCTAACACAGAAGGTGCTTAATACATATGTGTTGAATAAATGAATATTGATAAATGCCATGTAGTCAAAATGATAAATGTTTGTTCAATGAATGCAATAAAGGATTTCCCCGATTTCTCTCCCCCCAACACACACACAACCACAAGATGCAGCACTGTGCAATATGCAATGTACAATATTGGCTATAATTTCCAGCAGTCTGAACTTCCAACTCCTAAGAGTCTCTTGCCCCTTTCTGTTGACCAACATAAGGCCACAGAATCCCACTTACTTACAAAGTGGCTGTGTCCAAGCAACTCACCCTGAAGAGCATTGTACCAAAGTGCAAATGAGCTCAGTTACCTTCAACCCTAGAAAAAGTACGTGGAACAGCAGAGATGATTCAGAAGATGATTGCCCATTTTAAATCACAGTGAGGCCAGAGTTTTATGGAACTTTCTGCAAATTACAAAGTATGTTATATATTATATTTTTTCTCACTAGAACTATACAACTTGTTAGTAGGTAGTAAGTTATTTACTGCCCCCATCTTATAACTGAAAAAACTGAGAATTGGAAAAGTGGTTTGAACATGTTACACAGCAAGTAAGTAGCAGAGTCCAGACATGAGTCTGGGTGTTCTGCCTCTATCTTCCTTTACATTACACTAGTGTTATCCACATTTACTCTAACCCAGAACATCTGAAGGACACATTATACTCACATAATCTCTACAGCAGTGATTCTCAACTGGGGGACCAGCGGTAGTAGTAGTTTGTACAGCTTCTCTCAGAATGGGGAGAAGTAGTAAGAAGAGAAAAGAAAACTAATCCTTTTATTGTCTTCTTTCTTGTTACCTAAGCCCTATGCAGTATCTCCTAGACAATTCCATCTTAATGTGCCACTGCCACCTAAAACTCAAAACATCAAAACCACTCTAGTCCTTCCCCTCAAAGTATTTCCCTTTCCTGTTCTTCTCTTTCTTCCAACACCACTACCACTCTCTTCTAAGCCATTAAAGCCTAAAGCAACCTTAAAATCACATTTGACCCTTCCTACTGCTTAACATACCAGTCACCAAATCTTTCACTCATCTTCTTACGAGCACTCTTATATTCCACAAATATCCTGGTATTTTAAGTGACACTATCCTAGAAATCACCAGAAATAAAAAATCTGACTATATTACCCTCTTACTGAAAAATCTTCCTTGGATTCCTCTTTCCTTCTCTATTCTTTGGCTTACCATTCAAAGACCTGGATCTTATCAACGTCCACTGACCTTTTTAAATAATTTTCATCTTACCTGCCATTTCCTTCCATTATACACCATTCACTGCAAACTCTGTCTTGGCTTAAATCCCACCAGCTCAAGATCAAGAATAGGTTTCTAACAACTTAAAACAGCAGGATCTATCTCTCTATTTCTCTGTGACTGAAGTAAGAAAAACTATGTAACTCCCTTTAAAAATGGTTAAATTTTAACTATTTTATATAAGAAAAAGGGTTCTTGGAGAAACGATCACACATTGTGAAGGAACACGCCACTGTCGCAGATGTGGCTTGGACTGCAGGAGGACAAGAGTGCAGAGGTCTGAGCCGCAGGCTCCTGAGAGATCACAGGGTATGAAGTAGAATTACAAGTGCTCTGCAGCATGTGCCCTCTCTCCTCTTCTGCATGGCCACCACAAGCAACTAACCACACAACCTAACTCTGGTACAACCAAGCCTCCATACCTAGTCACTAAGGAGAGTAAGAAGCAGGTATGCTTCCCCTTAGACAAGAGCCAGTTCACGGAACAAAACAGGATCCAACTAGAGTTCTCCCAGTAGCAAGGTGATAAATATTTTTGATATCAGAAATGAGCAGAGAGGTAGGGAAGAGAATTAGGCAATTTGGCAGAATATTACACCAAGTTCTGAAGCTCAGGAACAGATAAAAAAAAGTCAGGCAAGAAGCAAATCTAGGAAAACCAGAAAAGCAAGCCTTAGGAAAGAATTTCTAACAGACAGAAGAAATGAATTTCTACTTGAACAGAGTTCACAGGAGGATTAGATAATTATTAAGATTTAGCGTAAGAACATATACATGTACATACACCTTGTACATGGTGGTTGCTTTTCTTTGAATCTTATTCTTTATTGTTTTTAAGTCTTTAAAACATAATCAATGTATAAAGACTGCCTGTTTTAGCTAAAAGAGACAAAAACCAACTTAAATTGGCTGTCTTTAAGTAACTTATTAGCTTATGTGATTGAGTCAATCTGATCAAATTGAGGGGCTCAGATGATATTTGTAGGATGGTATGTGTACACATATGTATGTCTGCGTGTCTCAGCTCAGCTTTCCTCAGTGTTAGCTCCATTACCAGAGTAGCCTCTCTCCACACAGAGAAGGACGAAGGTGCCAGCAGCTCCAGAATTACGTCCCATCCCATCGATATAAATCTCTTAAAACAGTGTATGGGGCTGGGAGTGGTGGCTCATGCCTGTAATCCTAGCACTCTGGGAGGCCGAGGCGGGTGGATTGTTTGAGCTCAGGAGTTCGAGACCAGCCTGAGCAAGAGCGAGACCCCGTCTCTAACTAAAAAATAGAAAGAAATTATCTGGACAACTAAAATATATACAAAAAATTAGCCAAGCATAGTGGCGCATGCCTATAGTCCCAGCTACTCGGGAGGCTGAGACAGAAGGATCATTTGAGTCCAGGAGTTTGAGGTTGCTGTGAACTAGGCTGACTCCACAGCACTCTAGCCAGGGCGACAGAGTGAGACTCCGTCTCAAAAAAAACAAAAAAATAGTCCATTCTCACTACTTCTGTTTGACATCATAGTGAAGGTTTCTGGTAAGGAGAGAAAAAAACTAAAGGGCATATCTATTGGAATAAAAGTAAAACAGCCTTTATTTGCAGATAACATGATATATATGTAGAAAATTCTATGGAATCTTTAAAGAAGCTACTAAAACTATTAATAATAATTAGGTTATAGGACATTATAAATATATCAAAATCAATTTCTATATACTAGCTATGAACTAGAAAATAAAATTAAAGGAATAATCACAACTTAGGAAGAAATGTAACAAAATACATGCAAAACTTATACACTGAAAACTATTAAACACTGTCAAGAGAAATTAAAGAAGACCTAAATAAACGGAGAGAAATACCTTGTTCATGGATTGGGCAGCTCCAATCTATTCCAATTGGCCCCAGACTGATCTACACATTCAATGCAATCCCAATAGGCTTTTTTCATAGAAACAGACAAGCCAATTCTAAATTTCCCATGAATATACACAGGATCTAGAATAGCCAAAACAATTTTGAAACAAAGATACCACCAGATATTAAGGCCTACTATAAAGCTTCAGTAATCAAGTAGTTTAGATCAATGGAACAGAATATACAGTCCAGAAATAAAATCACATTTATATAGTAAATTTATTTCCAAAAAAGATGGTAATTCATTATGAAAGTATTTTAACAAATGTGCTGAAACAAATAGATATCCATCCATATGAGAAAAATGAAATCTAACCCTCATTTCGCATTATATATAAAAATTAACTTGAAATGGACCATAGACCTAAATGTGAACACTGAAACTATAAACTATAAACCTTCTACAAGAAAAAAAAAGAAAAGAAAAGAAACTTACAGAAACAGAGTAGAATGGTGGTTGCCAGGGGCTGGGGGAAGGAGAAATAGCTGGTCAATGAATATAAAGTTTCAGTTATGTAAAACTTAGTAAGTTCTAGAGATCTGTTGCACAGCATCACACCCATACTTAATAATATGCACTTAAAAGTTTGGGAAGAGGATAGATCTAAGTTAAGTGTTCTAACTACAATTTTTTTAAAAAAAGGAGAAATCTTTGTAACTTTAGGATATGCAAAGATATATTAGATACTAAATCAAAAGTATAAATCATAAAAGAAGTATTTGAAAAATTGGATTTCATCAAAATTGAAAACTTCTGGTCTTCAAAAGCACCCTTAAGAAAACTATGTGGAAAAAAAAAAGAAAACTGTGTGGTAAAGGACTTTTATCCACATTATATAAAGAACTCTTATAATTCATTAATAAGAAAACAAACCAACTAAAAAATGTCTGATAAAAGATTTAACACAGACACTTCAGAGAAGAATACATGACCATAAGCACAAAAAATGTTCGGCATCATTTTGTCATCAAGGAAGTGAAAAACAAATATAACAAACAACAAGAACAAGCAGATGCTACTATACACCCACCAGAATGGCTAAAATTATAATACCAGGCACACACACACAGTTTCTTTTCTCAATGTGATGCTAAAAAGAAAGAGACAGTCATAAAGAAAGAAATCAAAATAGAAATGTTATAGCAGTCTAAACACAAGTAGAGCTAGAGTTTGTGTACACCAAGTGCCACTGATCAACTGGCTATAAGATTCCACGTAGAAAAGCTAGAACTCCCAACTTCCAAAGGACCCATACTCAAAAGTCATATGGTACAACAGTGGGGAATCAGATCCTGAGTGAGGAGGCAGAAGCACAACAGGCATTAAAGCCTGAGCAAAGAAAGTGACCTAGTGGAACAGAAGGCCAGCAATGTCTGCATATGGTCATAAACAGGAATGAGCAAAAAGTAAATATAATGTTGTGAACAGTAAGAGCCAGGTTTCTCTCAAAGGAGGGAGGTACAAATGAAGGAAGGAGGAAACTAGAATGAACCCTGTGATGTTGCACTGGAATTGGAGATATCCGTATGAACACAAAGTTTTCTAGACAGTCAGTAAGATATAGACATACATGTAATTTCCTAGTCCTGTTCATCAAGAGGGTTTGGAAGAGTCTGAGTTTTTCCACTAAAAGGAATCAGGGTATCTTATAAAACTGGCTGATTTCAGGGATAGCACAGGGAAAGTTACAAGATAAGGTGGGAACATCTCTAGAAAATAAATAAGTGTTCAAACAATGATGAGGACATGTCAAAATGACACTGGAGCCAACTTAGGGGGGATTCCACTGGTCAGATATGCGGCAATTTGAACAAAATAAATAATGATAGTCACAGATTACCCCTCTTAGAAGTGACATAATCTGTTCTTTCCCAAAGAGCATCTCTACATTAAACACATCCACTTTTCAGGATCTGTGAATGCAAATATTTGCTCAATGGCATAGTAGTGCCTTCTCTCCCTTCAAGATGTCCACTATTACATACCCAAATTTCCATCCTTGAGCTTCTAGTGGGTCATGACAACACGAACACCTGTCTCTCCCTAGAATGAGTCACCTAAAACTGGACTAGGCAAAGATGGAGAAGTGGCCTCTCAGCAGAGATGACTCCAGAGAAAGCAACATGCCTCAATCTCTGAAGCCAAGGCAGGCTTTCCTTCACCTCAGCAGGGCACCACCAGCAGCTGAACAAGATGACTCTAAGAATACAGTGACCTAATTTTAAGAATATATTTGTCTAAGGAAGTTGTTTTATTTTATTAAGGAAAAAAAGTTGTTCAGTTTTATCAACTAGAGATTTTTGTTGTTGTTGTTGCTGCTGCTATTGTTTTTATCTTGTTTGGGCCCACACGTGGTACAACATGATCACCTTGTAGAATAAGAGCTGGTGAGGGGAAGAAGCATGTCTTTTATGAGACGGTTCCTTCTCTACCATGGAGACTATATTTCAGAGCAACTGTATATAACTCAGTATCATTTCCAATTCACACTTCACATAAAGTCGTGTTTCATTTCAAACCAACAAGACCTCAAATGTTCCCTGTGGGCTCTCTGTGTACGAACTGCACTTCCATAGTTCAGAAGTGACACAACAGAGGAAGCTATTGTCAACCCTGAGGCTAGTCTGGCTACCACATATAAAATTACCCTGGAGGCAATCTGCTTATGAGATTGAACTTTGAAGAAAAAGTAGAAAAGAATAAGAAAGAAACCTGGCCACAAGCTATAAAATGCAGCAGAACTGTATGTGTGCACGTACTCACAATAATATAAAAGCAAGGAGCTTATGTTCTCTGTAGTTAATCTTTCCAAGCTAAGACCTGCCCAAGTATTTGGGAAGAAAGTTACATTAAAAAGAAGCTCTCTAGCTTCACTGGCTAAGTCACCAATCATGCAAGAAACATGTCTTTGCTTTCCCATTAGCAGTTTCTTACTTGCTTTGCAGACAGCTAAGCCAGGCACAAAACAGAAAGCTACTTTTCAACCACTAGGGCAAAAGAGACAAAAGAGTCTCTTTGAGGTTACACAGTCACTGAGCAGCCCCAAATCCTGCTTTCAAAATGAACTGCTGAAATCTTTTCTTAAAAGAGTTATTCTGAAATCACCTAAGATTTGGAGATAATGTTGGGTTTGGTGGTGCTATTATTTTTGATATTTAAGCCAACGGTGACCCTTCTGATGGTAGAGTAACATTTTTTAATCAATAATTTTCTAAGTGTACAAGTATAGAAATACGATTTTCATATTGTTTTATTTGAATCATTTTAAAATCTGTCATCTTTCCCCTACTTTGATAGAAGCATAAAAAGAGAGTAAGCTGGTTCTGCCATATAACCTCACAGTTTATGCCGTTGCAAAAATTCTTCTGAAAATTATCCTGGGCAGAAATTTTTGTATACAATGTATCAGCCAAGAAAAAATTTTTACAGCTGACTTCTAAACCCTTTAAAATTGCATTTTATAATGGAAATACTGACAGATGCGTTACCCCAGAAGCACTATTTTAATATTTCTAGCTTTTCCAAAATATAATACTATGAACTGGGGATCAGAGATGTAAAAAGAAAAAAAAAAGTCATAAGTTATAAAGCCATTTTATAAAGAAAATGGGTATAAATAAAAATAAGCTTTATGGACCAAACATGTTTACATACATTTACCTACCATAACTGTTACATTTAGTTTTGCAAATGCTTTCTTAAGCCAATAAGTCAGGATTTCTTTTCTTTTTTTCAGCATATTACAGGGATACAAATGTTAGGTTACATATATTGCCTTTGCTCCACCCCGAGTCAGAGTTTCAAGTGTGTCCATCCCCCAGACGGTGTGCACCGCACCCATTAGGTGTGAATATACCCAGCTCCTCCTCCCCCCTCCTACCTGCCCAACACCCGATGAATGTTACTACTGTATGTGCACTTAAGTGTTGGTCAGTTAAGCCAGTTAACACCAATTTGATGGTGAGTACATACAGTGCTTGTTTCTCCATTCTTGTGATACTTCACTTAGTAGAATGGGCTCCAGGTCTATCTGGGATAGTACCAGAGGTGCTAGATCACCATTGTTTTTTGTGGCTGAGTAGAACTCCATGGTATACATACACTACATTTTATTAATTCACTTCAGTCAGGATTTCAATTGGTAGAAGTCTTACCCCAAGTATTCTTTGTGATCAATGATTGACTTAAACCTGGCTTTACACCCACTCACCCATATACATACAGAGCTCGGTTCCTGTTTCCACATTTGGAAAAGTAGAGGCATTATCTAACATCTTACTGACTTGAGGAGGAAAAGCTATAAATCTCATGAGCCTTGGAGCAGTAGGAAACCAATTGTGGTAACCAGGTACTCAAACAAAGAAAATCTGTGCCAAGGACATCCCCAGTGCATAGCATAAAGACAGGCACAGTACACATATGTAGCTAAATGAATTTCTCCCCTACACCTTCCACAATCTTTAAAATTGGCTTATTAGATCTAACTAGAAACAAAGAAAGTACTCACTCTCAATACCTGCCACCCAGATCCAAACTGCATCTACAACATGACAATCAAAAATGTGCACCTGTATCCTCTGGATTCTGAAAGCTCTGTGATATGAGGAAATGGACATAGGAGGAGAGCCCTCAAGAACAGAGGTACTGGCTTTGCTGCTCAACACTTAGCTTGAAGCACATCCCAGTTTCATCATCTTTGAAATAAGGAAGTTAGACTGGAAAATCATTTTACATCTCCAGCTTCAAGACTCCATGACTCTCATAGTGAAAGGAAAAATGTAAACTAAAGTGACATATCAATAAGAGAGCAAGGATGGAAAGTGAGTTCACTTATGAGAAGGAAATTTAAGTTAATTTTGTGACCAAATATGCTTACGTTCAACTTGACCATTGCAATTATAACATAATTATTTGATTACATTCGTGTACTGGTTAAAAGTAGTACAGAGTAATTTTTTTCTTGTTTTAAAGTAAACATTTTTAGTAAATATAATTCATTTTTATTTATATATAGAAAAGTCTACAAATCATAAATGGATAATACAATGAATTTTTATAAAATAAACAATACTCACATACAACATTACCAAGATGAAGAAATAGAGTCTCAACAGTGCATTAGTTTTCTATGTTGCACAAAAACTTATTACAAACTTAGCAGTTTAAAACAAGACACATTTTTTTGTCTTATAATTTCTGTGGGTCAGATATCCTGGCATGGCTTAACTGGGTCCAAGACTGTAATAAAGGTGTCAGTCAGCTGGGGCTGCTGTCTCATCTATGGTTTAAGGATCAGGGTCCTCACATAAGCTTCATTTCCACGCAGCTGTAGAACTCTTGGTCTTTGCTTCTTCAAGGCCAACAAGAGAGCATCTCTAACTTCTAGACCCTATGTTAAAGGGCCTACCTGCTGAGGTCAGGCCCACAAAAATAATCTCTCTTATCGTTAACTTAAAGTCAACTGATTAGGGACTTCAATAACATCTGCAATATCCCTTTATTTTTGCCAAATAATGTAACTTACTCATGGGAATGATATCCCATCATATTCACAGGTCCCACCCACACTCAAGGGGAAGGAATTAAATGTGGTGTATCAGAGGAGGAGAATTTTGAGGGCCATCTTACCATTGTACCTACCAGAACCAACACTCCAGAAACTATTCCCCTGCCCCTTTCAATTACTGCTCCTTCAAGGATAAATATTATTGTGATAAAATCACACACTAGTTTTGAATGTTTATAAGTAGAATCATAAACATTCTTGTGTGTGGCCATGAGATTCATTCTTAATTGTTGCACATAGCTTGAGGTCAACCATTCTCTCTTCTATACAGTCTTCTATTGTATACATGTACTACAATACATTCATCCATTCTAATATTGATAGAGATTTGGGTAGTTTCCAGTTTGGGGCTCTTTTATATAATGTTGCTATGAAGATTAGATTCCTGAACATGTTTTTTCATGCACAAGTGTACCCATTTCTTTTGGGTATATACCTAGGAATGGAAATTCTGGGTCATAGGATATTTGTAGCTTTAGCAAATGATGCCAAGCAGTTTTCCAAAGCGGCTATACTGACTTACATTCCCATTAGCAATATATGAGAGTTCCAGTTACTCTACACCTCACCAACTCATGGTATTGCCTGACTTTTTCAATCCAGCTGTTCTAGTGGGTGTGAAGTGGTACTGAATTATGGTTTTGACTTGTACTTCCCTGGTAACTGATGAAGTTGAGCATCTTCTCATAGGTTTACTGGCCATTTGAATAGGCTTTTTTTGTGAAGAGCCTGTATAAGTCTTTTGCCAATTTTTATTTGTCTGGTCTTTTTCTCAATTATTTGAGAGAATACTTTATAAATTCTAGATATGACTCTTTTGTTGAATATGTGTTACACATGTTTTCCCACTGTGTAGACTGATATTTACTTCCCTTATGATGTTTTTGAACACAATTCTTTAATGTATTCCAATCTATTAATTTTTCTCCCTTAGTGTTTAGTGTTATTTGTGTCTTGTTTAAGAAATCTTTGCTGCCCCCAAGGTCATGAAGATATGCTCCCATGTTTTCTTTGAAAAGCTTTACTGTTTGACCTTTCATATTTGGATCTATAATCCACCAAGAATTAACTTTTGCGTATGGTATAAGATAAAGGTCAACATTCTTTTTCTCCATATGGATAGCCAACTGGTCTGGCACTACTTGTTGAAAAGAGCATTCTTTCCCCTACGCATTGCATTGTCACCTTTCTCATTATCAAGTGACCATATATGAATGCATCTGGTTCTGGACTTACGATTCCATTCATCAACTTATTTGTCTCTCCTTGTACCAGTACCATACCATTTCAACTGTGCTCACTTTATAATAAGTCTGATGTTGGGTAGTTTAAGAACTCCAGCTTTGTTCTTCAAAATTGCCCTGGTTATTTTTGGCCCTTTACATTGGCATCTATTTTTAGAATCAGCTTATCACTTTCCACACATTATACAAAAAATGCTTGCTGGAATTTTGGCTTGGATCATGTTAAATCTAGAGCTCAATTTGGGAAGAATTAACATTTTTATTATTTTAAATCTTATAGTCCATGAACATTTAATTAGAGCATCTTTAGCTTCTTTTGATAACCTTATATAGTCTTCAATATTTGGAGGTCTTATAAATCTTCCATTACATTTATCCTAAAGTATTTCTTTTTTATAATATATGCTAATATAAAGGATATCATTTTTAATTTTTTGTTTGCTGCTGATATATAGGAATACAAATAATTTTTGTAGGTTGACTTTGTATGTAGCAAGCTTGATTCTTTTGGATTTTCCATGTATATAATCAGCTAGTCTGAAAACGATGTCCCCTGTCTTACTTTCTCAATCCTTACACTTTTTTTTCTTGCTTTATTGCATTGACTATGGCTTATGATACAATGTGGAATAAAAGTGGTGATAGTGAGCATCCTTGCTTCATTCTAACTATCAGAAGGAAAGCTTTCACTGCTGCACCATCACCTATGATGTTTACTGGAGGTTTTGTAAGGAGCTTTTATGAGATTAGGGAATTTTCTTCTATTACTACTAGTTATCATAAATGGATATTTAATTTTCCCAAATAATTTTCTACAAAAACTTAAGTAATCATATGATTTCTTCCTTTCTTCTATTAATGTGGCTAACTATATAATTTGAGGTTTGAATAGTAATCCAACCTTGCATTACTAGAATAAACTTTACTTGGTGGTCATAATATACTGCCCCTTCTATATATCTATGGGTTCAATTTTCTATTATTTTATTTAGGATATTTACACTTACGTTCATCAAAGAAATTTTCTTCCAATTTTCTTATAACATACTGTCCTTATCAGGTTTTGACACCAATGGTATGTTGGCCTCATAAAACATTTTTCGTTCACCAGAATAGTTTTGTAAGATTAGTGTTATTTTTCTGTTTTAAACATTTGGAATCATTCACTTATAAAGCCATTTGAAACTAGAGTTTCCTTGTTTTAAAAAAAAAATGTTGAAATGAAGATTCAATTTCTTTACTAGGTTTAGAACTATTCAGATTTTCTATTTCTTGTTCGGACTATTTTGTTTTGTGTTTCAAGAAACTTGTCTCTCTGGGAGGCCGAGACGGGAGGATCACTTGAGGTCAGGAGTTCAAGACCAGCCTGAGCAAGAGCGAGACCCCATCTCTACTAAAAATAGAAAGAAATGATTTGGACAGCTAAAAATACATATAGAAAAATTAGCCAGGCATGGTGGCATATGCCTGTAGTCCCAGTTACTCAGGAGGCTGAGGCAGAAGGATTGCTTGAGCCCAGGAGTTTGAGGTTGCTGTGAGCTAGGCTGACGCCACAGCACTCTAGCCTGGGCAACAGAGTGAGACTCTGTCTCAAAAAAAAAAAAAAAAAGAAAAGAAACTTGTCTATTACATTTAAATGCTGCCTTCACTTGTGAAGAATATGTGTACTTTTTTCAGTTTCATTTCAAAAGTCAGCTATCAGTCCCACTATTGCTCCTTTTAAGGTAGTACATTGAATTTACCTATCTGTTTTCAAGATTTTGTCCCTTGGTTTTCCTAAGTTTTATCATGTTGTGCCTATATCTAATTTTCTTTGTATTAATCCTATTTGGGCTTTCTCAAGCTTCTTAATCTGTAGCATGATGACTTCTATAAGTTTTGGAAAATTTTGGGCCATTATCTCTTAAGATGCTGTTTGATTCTGAATGAAGCTCTCTCTCCTTTCCTCCTTGGTTCTTATACAAACCTTCTCCCTGGGTCTAATTTATATTTTATGCTCATTTCTGTATTTTCTAGCTTTTTATTTTCTCCATGTGAACTACTTTGGAGTTCACTAATCTTCTCTTCTATAGTATCTAATTTGTGGCTAAAAAAATTTACTGAGTAATCAATTTCTATTATTTTTTAGTTCTAGAATTCTACCTAGTCTCTTTTTATAGATACCAGTTTTCTGGTGAGAGTCTCCATTTTATCATCTATTATCTTGAGCATTTTAACTCACAGTTATTTTAAAATCAATTTCTAATAACACCAAATTCTGAATTACCTATAGTTTGTCTGTATTTCCTTTTTCTCTTGGTTTTCAGAATTATTTGTTTCGTCTTGTCTCCTAGCATACCTCGTAATTTAAAATTAAATAATGAACACTGTAGATGCAAAATTTGTAGGAGCTTTGGAAGATACTCTCCTTTTCCAGAGAAGATTCAATTTTCTTTTATCAGGCAGATAGACTGGAGACAGATCATCTTGATCCAATCAGAATCAAGTTGATTTGTGGATGCATTTCTTGCTTTTTTTTAAGTACACACCATCAGCCAAACACATCTATTGTGAGTAGAAATTTTAGGGTACAAAATACATATAACAAATGAATTATAATTCAACAATGAATCAAGAGTTCATGGAACTTATAAAATGTAAGACTGGAAGTACTTTGAGTAGTTCCCATATTATAGATGTTCTTCCATATAAATGTTTACGTGAATTTTATCTTTCTTGGGATTTTTTCCCCTCCAGTAATACTGCTCCTTCTATTTGCAGATATCTTCCAAATCCCTAGAAAACGCTCCCTGTACATGTATACAGGCACATGTGTACACTCTATGTCTCAATTCACATTAGGGATTCAAGATGATGACCTCAAGAACAAGGAGGTAGGAAGAAAACAATTCCCTTTCCCAATGCTGCTTCTCAGCAACAACAGGTATCAGTAGAAAGCTTCAAGGCAAAATGGGAAGACAAGAAAATAAGATGAAAAGTGATTCATTCTTTATCAACTTCATACCTCCAAAAAGGTATCAAATAAGTCTAAAATGAATAACTTTAGGGAAGTCATTTACCTTACTACTTCCATGACAAAAATCATACTTTAAATGAGATGGAGCAAGTACCCTCTGAGGGGTCTGCCTATTTCCCAAGCATGGAAATAAAGGAAAAATCTTGACTCCCTTCAAGGAAAATTCTAGGCACCTAACTATCCTTAAAAAGTGAATGGGCTGGGTGCGGTGGCTCACGCCTGTAATCCTAGCACTCTGGGAGGCCAAGGCGGGTGGATTGTTTGAGCTCAGGAGTTTGAGACCAGCCTGAGCAAGAGCGAGACCCCATCTCTACTAAAAATAGAAAGAAATTATATGAACAGCTAAAAATATATATAGAAAAATTAGCCAGGCACGGTGGCGCATGCCTGTAGTCCCAGCTACTCAGGATGCTGAGGCAGTAGGATCGCTTAAGCCCAGGAGTTTGAGGTTGCTGTGAGCTAGGCTGACACCATGGTACTTGCTCTAGCCCGGGCAACAAAGCGAGACTCTGTCTCAAAAAAAAAAATAGTGAATGGGCGACCTAATGAAAAGATAGTAATACTAATGGCCCTTCAAGCAAGCTGGGGTTATGAGGTTTTCTGGCTCCTATGGAAACTAAAAGATGGCATCTTAACATATATTCTTGAGTTTTGTTTTTTTTCCTCAGAAATCCCTACCAGATAGAAAATGCAGATAAGGAGGAACTGAGAAATTAAAACTCTGATGATCATTTTTTGTTCTAAATTTCTCCCAAGGGGCCTGGAGAGAGTTACACCCATCTTAACATTCCTTTCTGCTAATCCAAGAATCTCTGAATTCACCTATAGCCTATAGGCCCTCACTTCAGGATATGTAGCCTTTGGGGCCAGACCAGCATACTGATTAACAATTTTGCCTGCAACTTCTGATTTCCTGAAGTGTACCCCTCCCTTTAAAAACTCAAGGAGTTAAGTGTTAACTGCCCATTCTCCCTCCATGGTGCCATGCAATAAAAATGCCTCTTTCTCTCTCTGTAACTCTCAGCTTCAGTGTCTGGCTTTGGTGTGCCAGTTTGGTTCAGTAACATAAGCATATAATATTATGACTGGCTTTTCTTTCCCTAAATGAATTTAGCTATTTCTGCTAAAAGAACAGAATTTTCCTTTCAAATTAGAAAAAGGTAAAAATCACTTCTGGCATTTGCATTTGTTAATGTAGTTTCCAAATGTTAAGATATTATTTAAATTTCCTCATGGTTCTTAAACAAAGAAACAAAGACTAGATTTTGAAACTAAGCCTCCATAGATCCATTCAGGCCTAACAGATGCATAAACTTTCTATATGCTCCATCAGGACAGCACACTGTCTGTTACATTCAATGATATATTCTCTTATCTGGTATACAGTAGATGTCCAAAATAATATTTGTTGAATGAATCATCACATCAATGAATTAAGGGAAAAGGAGACACCTGACACTGTGATATTATGGTATAATAAAATATATTTATATAGTCAACAATTTTAGTTCCTAGCACAGAACTCCTAAAACCCTTTGAATTTCCATAGTGACAGAGGTGAGAGGAGCATCTTTTGTTAATGGTAAGAAGACCCTTTCAAATATATCTCAGTTTATGCTAATGAGGTAACTCTTGGAGGATGGGGGCTAGTTGCCAGAGAGCCAATCATGTGATTAGAGGGTTGAAACTTTCAGCCCCACCTCCTGACCTCCAGGAAGGGACGAGCAATCCCCAACGACCAATGATTTAATCAATCATGCTTGTGTAATGGGGCCTCCATAAAAACCCTAAATGAGTACAAAGAGCTTCCAGGTTGGTGAATACATGGAGGTGCGGGTAGAGTGGTGAGCCTGGAAAGGGCATGGAAGTTCTGTGCGCCTCCCCCATGCCATGCCCTATGTACTTCTTCATCTGTATCTTTGCAATATCCTTTATAATAAACTGATAAATATAAGTCAGTGTTGTCCTGAGTTGTGTGAGCAGTTATAGCAAATTACTGAGCCTGAGGAGGAGGGTCATAGGAACCCCCAATTTATGGCCAGTCAGAAGTACAGGAAGCCCACGTTGCAATTAGCCTCTGAAGTAGGGGGCAGTTTTGTGAGATGAGCCCTTAATCTGTGGGGTGTGTGCTAACTCTGAGTAGTTAATGTCAGAACTGAGTTAAATTGCATGATACCCAACTGGTGTCCGTGGAGAATTACTTGGTGCAGAAAAACCACACACTGGGTGTCAGAAGTGTTTTGAGTAGTACAGAAAGTGTTTCCTTTTAGACATGTAAGCACCCTCCTTGCTTTTATTTATTTATCCTAAAAAGCATACTTTTAAACTACTTTTAAAATAATTTAATAACAAAACTGACGCCAATACATATTCTAATTTCTATATTAGACAGAAGTACCTTCAAGATGGAAATATAAACAAAAACTCAAACTTGAGAATTTCCTCTTTTTCTCTGAATTTTAGAACTGACTTTTCATCTGTTCCCAGACATTGCTCCCTCATGTATTAAATCAATATGCTCTGGTGTGTTTAGAAATTAGCACATGAATAACGAAAAAGAAACATTACAGTTCAGTCCACCTTGCAAAGAAACCTATGTCTGCAATATGCAACATTTACAAAGGTCCTGAACAAGTACCTAACAGAATAGGTATTCAATAAATGATGTTTGCCATTTTTAACATCATCACATAGTGAGAGTCATTAATAATAAGCAATGCAAATACTACCCATAAGAAAACATCAAATACCACTGAAGGATTAACAGAGACAAAAAGGGCTCTGTAACATGAGTGACAAACATCTAAAGGTTTTGAATTCAGTAAAACAGCAGCATTGAATAACAATTGTGAAAATAGCAAGGAAAGGCTTCCCAGAGGCAACAAACTATGAATCCAGTCTAGGAAGACGAGTAGGGGAGAGAGGGAAAGATACCTGCAGAGAACTACAAGCAAAGAAACTGTATGTGCAAAAATAAAATGCAAGTATCCAGCTACACAGTGCACTCAAAGACCTCCAGTCTGTGGTGCCCAAGGCTAAGGGGTGAAGGAAACAGAGTTGCCCAAGAGGTAAGAAGTACATCATGGAAGGCCTTTATGTCACACAAAGGAATAAGAATGTAATTGGTAACAAAAAGCTAAAAGACACTAGTCTAAGCTGATATTAACTGAGAAATAGGTAAACCACGACATCTGAGGCCTTGGGAGAAAACAGATCATCCTGGAATGACTGAAATCTGCAGTCAAACTTATTTAACTTTCTAAACCTCAAAAAATTAAGACAGAAACAAGTCCAAAATCATCTGTAAACATTAATGAAGAAACATTACAGAAGACATTTACAATCAACATTTTGAATCTCTGATATTCAGGGGGAGAAATTACATCCAGCTCCTATGTGTAAACATCCAGCAAACCTGACTTGATCCATTGCTGCGTTTTCTTCTCCAATCTGGTTCTTAAGAAAAAAAATTCTGCTTCATAAGATCACTACATTTGGTGACTGTACCCTGTGCTTTTTGTCTTTCTAGTCATAAAATTTTACTTCAAAACAATACCAGATGTTTTTCTCATGTTTAGAAACATTAAATTGTTCAATAAGTATTTATTCCATGCCTATTACTGTACACCAGTTACCAGGTGGCTATATGTAAGAGAAGGAAAATGAAAGAATGAAACTCATTTCATTTTAAAAGTACCTACTACTTGTCAGACACTATTCTAGGTGATTATATAGCTCATTAATCCTTACCAAAATACTTGCCCCATTTATAGGTGAGGCCCCTAAAGTTCAGAGCCAGTAAGTAAAGGATCTAGAATGTAGACCCCAATCTGACTTGAAAAGCCCATGTTCTTACCAGAATACTATGAATGTAAACATAAAGAAGACACAATCCCTACCCTCACCAGTTTAGACTTGGGAGGAGTACATGCTTCTCTATTCATTTAAATATAGTTCTCTTGCCTAAAATATTCTCCTCTCCGCTGAATTGTCATTTGTCAAACTCTTCTTTCAAACTGCAATTCAAATGACAAAAATTGTAAGAAATTTTAATAAGCTCCCTTAGGCAGAGCAGTCCTCTCGCCTCCACAGACCTCTGGCATCTGTGTTCACATCTCTGTTAAGAAATATCCTACATAGCAATATGGCTGCTCTGTTTACATATCTGCTTCCTGCGCTAGTCTGCAAGTTGACCAAGGGCAATCACAGAAGAATTAGGCCCTTATATACACCAAGGCATCCATTACATGTAACAAAGTAACTTCTCTACTTTGCATATGGAATGGCACTATTTAAGTACCATACTTGGGAGAGTTGAGCAGTCACTCAAGTCATTTTCTACATTCTCTGGTTTAGATGAGGACTGGAATCCTGTCTATCTTATTCTTTGCTATGTTCCTAAGTTCTAACACAATGCCTGACTCCTTGTCAGTACTCAACATAAGTTTGATGGAGGAGTTACATGAGTGAACCAGTCCACTCCCTTGCTGACAGACTATATTCTAAACGATTTACCTCAATTACTCTCATTTTCTACATTCCAGTCTCTTAGAAATCTCCTTGGTTCCTTATAGCACTACACTCATCCACTGAACTAGCTTTTGTCACCTGCCTCAAAGCACTGACTTTTAGCTGACCTACTACTGTCCTCCTCTACTACATCTTGCACCCCTGACAATTTTTCCAGTGACACAAATGGTGTCAGTTTGGCACTTAAAAGGGACTGAGTAGAGAACTACTTATCTTCTTTCTGATCACTGCAAACACCAATTCACACTACCCACTGCTTAAGTTAATGGCAAAAAGGCCTGAGGAATAAAGGTACGGAGCCCAGAGACCCAATAAGAAATTGAATGAGAAGCTGAAACAGCAGCAGTAAGGAAAGAGAGCCATGCAAGAAAGTTAAGGTGGACAATGTGTTCCCTGTTAAATTTCCCCTGCTTCCAAAAAATATTACTTACACACAATCTTCAGGATCCATTTCAAACCTGATCAAAAAGGATCTAAAACTATGGTAAATACATCTAGAATTCTTAATAAGCCACAAGCTCAATGTTCACACACATTATTAACCAGAAAACTCCAAAAAACAAAACACAGAATCCAGTCAACTAATTCCCAAAAACTCATACAGATAGAGACTCCTTAACATTTTCTGATTTAAAATTGAAAGACTCAAGAACTACAAGCTTGAATTACCGAGATGGAATCAAAATGGTAAGACATTTTCCAGCAGAGTTTGCATGTTCTTTAGAGATAAGAACAAGATGTCTGTGTATGAGGCTCACAGGGCTCCTTAGTAGAGCAGGAGCAAGGTCCTTCATAAAGTCTAATTATGCTTCTAGAACAGGGGTTGGCAAAACTACAGCTCACAGGGCAAATCCAATTGTTTTTATAAATAAAGTTGTATTGAAACATAGCTGTGGTTATTCATTTACGTATCATCGGGGCTGCTTTCACGCTGCATCAGCAGAAGATAAGTTGTTACGGAACCACACGGCCCACAGAACCTAAAACATTTACTATCTGGCCCTTTACAGAAAAGGCTTGCTGACTCCTGCTCTAGAAGATTCCTATGCTCCCAAAAATCACCATAGGGAGATCTCCCTCCTCCTGGCCAATTGTCCCCAGTCCATTTGCTCCTAAAACCTGATCTGGCTTTCTCTGGAGCTTGTTCTGTTTCTACCCATAGTTCTGTGTGCTGTATTGTCAATTCACTCTTACAGACATTCCCAATTTCTTCTAACATTACATCTAGTTCATTTTCAGTGCTCTGTTCTCAAATTCTAATTTTTTATCTGTGTTGAGATATTTCTAACTAAATTTTAAGTATATTTGGTATAGATCAGAAATTTTTCACAAAGATAGACTACTTGAGCAAAACTCTGTATCTCAAGCTCTGCCCCTAGGAAACCCAACTAAACACACCATATTTAAGGAAAGTTTCTCTCATACCAAAACAATAATGATCATCTGTCTGTCCCTTATTTTTAAGTCACTACCCTTTTCTCAGTCTCCTTCATTCACTCCTTCACTCACTGTGGTTTGGTTTCTGCCTTTTCTAAACCCCATTAAAACTACCCTGATCAATGTCACAGATGGCTCCATATTAGTCAAATCTAACTTCTCAGGAAAACTTCTCACTGGAGCAAATGGTACTTCTTCCTCCTTCAAATGCCCCCTTGTCTTGGTTCCTGGCATAACATTCTCTCCTGGTATTCCTCCTTTCTCTCTGGCCACCACTTCTCAGTGTCCTTTACCAGATCCTCTTCTTCTGCATACCCATTAAGTTTTGGTGTTCCTCAAGCTCCATCCTCAGGTTGTCTTCTTTTATCTCTCCATAAAACACCAATTTATTCAAGTGCCACAGAGGTCACCCAAATCTCTACCTGTGGCCAAGATCTCACTCCTGAGCTCCAAATCCTAGTATCTAAAAGCCTTCTTGCTTTACATACCTATATGCCCCAAGGCATCTCAAACTCAACATGTCCAAACAAACTCATTATCCTACCCTAACCTCTGTCCCTGTTCCCCTTCCAAGATTCTATCTTGGCAAAGTGAGCTATCATCCCCTCAATTACCTGAGCCTAAAATCTAAAAGTCATCCCAGCTTCTTCCCTCTCCCTTACCTCCTACATTCAATCATCATGTTCTACCTTACTGAACAGTCTTCAATGCATCCCCTTGTTGCATTCCACACGAGTACTGTGACTTTATCATCTCCCCCCACTGAGATTCTTAATACCTAACTTTCTTGTCACTCTCCCACTAATTTTCTTTCATTCCTTTAAATCCTCCTCCCTACCACCAGAATATTTAACATGCAAATCTGACTATGTCACCCTCCTCAAAAGTCTTCAATGACTCCCCAGTGCCTACATGATAACAGCTGAACTCCCTTACACAGGAAGACATTTCATAATGTGACGCCCACCCCCACCTCTCCGTCTACCAGCCTGGCCCCATCTCTTGCCACTTTATATCTCTATTTTGCATTTTAATCTCCAAACTACTATAATATCTGTAGTTTTCCAAATCTGCCATGTTTCCACAAGCCTTTATGTCTTTATATATAACATTCCTACCCTTGTACATAATATTGCCTAAATTCATAAGACACTTATGTATATGCCCTAAGTCATTACTATTTTCTACAAGACATAGGATAAATCTATTGAAATTTTCTTAAATAAAAAATGAGAATTTGAACAATAGCAGTAGCAAGCAGCAATATCACAATATGACTATTAATGATAACTCTTTATGGTTTATAAATATTACCAAATAAATGGTAGTACATTTCCTTAAAACATAACTTCCCTGCCTTCCACTTATAAAAACTGCACCACTGTGCCATTAGCTTAATTCAAAGCAAAAAATTTACTTTGTATCACATATTGTACTTTAAAAGAAGAAATACATAACTAAGCATGATCTTAAAGAGCACCTAGATCATTTTCAGGTACTTCTGAATTCTATTTTCAATAGTGGAGATAAATTTGTAGTAAGAGATATAGAAGCTTTTGCTGTGACTAGTGGCATATGGTTTCAGATGGCTAGTCAGGAATGCAACATATAATGAACCTACTTAATCTACTGTGATTGTCATCAGCACAAGTTTACCAGATATATCCTGCTATTCCTACTCGTAGACATGTTATAGGATTGCACTTCTTGGCCCTTTTATGGTTGGGTAAGGCCAGGTGACTCAATCTGGCCAATGAGCTACGAGCAGAAGTGACTCCATCACTTCTAGACTGAGGTATTTTAAATGTGGCCCTCTTTGGCTATTTCCTTCTGTCACAGAAAAGGGAAATACTTCTGATGCTATCTGTTACATCCTGCTGGGGCTCTGGAGTGAAGCTAATGCAAAGCAAAGTCCCTAGATAATCTTCATGGGCAATGAGCATGAACAAGAAATAAACCATTCATTCCAGACTACAACCTTGCCTACCATACAATTGTTCATCAATTTAGATGGCTCAAAGAAACACACCCTGAAACACCAATATTTTATGTTGGCTGTAAGTGTTCTCAGTGGTACACTCAAGAGCTAGGAACAATAAATTTGAATTATCATGTGATCTTGGCCAAACTATGACTCTTGGTCCTCATTTTTAAGAAGAATAGTAGTAATATCTGATATTTCTGAAGCACTTACAATGTGTTATCATTGCTGTAAGTACTTTACCTACATTAACTCATTCATTACAATGAATGTGAAGTTCATCAAACCATCTTCAAGGAGATAAGGAGGAATGAATTAGTTTTCTAGCAAATAATCCCTAAATATTAATTGGGAGTTTCTCAGCACAAATAAGCTACTCTACCCTTAAATGGTACGTTCCTTATTTCAGACATTTCAATTTGAATTACAGAGATCTGAAGGCATGTTGAAAGCAAGCAAGAACCTGAAGTATTTGATCCCAGAGCTGGCAATAATGAAGAAGAAAAGAGGACTGTTAAAAATAGGCTTGTGTATATAACAATCTTGGGAAAAATCTGATCATAGTAGTAGATACACCTTACCTACCACACTACTCTGGGTGGAGGCTCCAAAGACCTTGCCCTCCATCATTAAGTACCTTCCAAGTCTTTTTTAGGCTTGCCATGCAGGCCAAGAAACCAAACAGTTCTAAGAAATCCTAATTCCACTGGAATTGAGAACAATCCAAAATGATAGTGGTTATATAAGAGATTGGATTAAATATAATCTAGTATGATAGATGCATATTTAAAGAAGAACTTGGAAGACAAAACTTTAAAACAATCACTTAAAGGAAAAGTTGTCAAAGGAAACAATTTACTGTACTAGACCAATTTCATGTGACCATAAGAAGTTTTGAAACAGCCATTGAAAATTAGGGATTAAATGTGCACTTTGATTTTTTTTGTTTGTTTAATTTAGAACAAGAGTAGTCACTCCTATCAGCATTTCCTTTATTCTTTCAAACTCAAGTTACTTCCTTCTTTCTGTGCGAATCTCTTCCAAAATACTCACCCATACTTCTATTATTTCCTTGCTAAAGTATTAATATCTCAGCATAAAAATAAGTTATCTTAGTAACTGTACCATAGACATGTTAGAAAATATAGAATAATTGTCCCTGCTCTCCACCCTTCTTAAGTCATGTACGGAGTTTACTCTGATGTAAGTTAAGTGAAATAACCCTGTCTTGAGAAAAATTTAGATTTGGCTAACAAAGTACTTGACTGATTTATTCCCACTTTACCTTCTCAGTACATGTAGGTGCTCAACAAATACATGTGGCATAAATGAATGGGTCCCCAGTATCATAGGTTTCCAGTAGATATCAATATATCAAGTAGATTCCAGCCTGTTTTACTATATTTTTGAAATATAGTAAAAAGAAGATAGAAGCTAAGTTCCAATGAGTAAAAATTTCACTTGAAATCCATCTCTTTGTTTTATCTAATTGCATCTAATTTTAATATGCTCTTGTCAGCCTCCTTTACTCTCATGATTTTCTCTGGGCCAATTACTATGGCTGCATCAACTAGTTCCCAGTCAAGCAAGGTAATATTGTAGGCAATATTTAAATAGCTTTGGCTCCTCCTATAAAAAGGACCTGCCTCCCAGGTCCAAGACACCAGAGCTAAATCCTGGGCTCCCAAGTCTCCTTTGGTACAACCAAAAAAAGCTCAGAGTTGGTCTTCTGCTTTGGGTCTTGCTCCTAGTATGGCTCTAGCCAATTCTCCTAGCTGGGAATCAAATCCTATCCTTGACTCCCAGTCTACAGGCTGTCTCTACCATTCTGCTTATAATAGGAAGTCCCACATTCCTGGAATGAAAATTCTGCCCTAAAGCCCCAGAAGGACCTACTTTCCCCTACATGACAACTGCCTACCTGCCATCTGAATACCTGTGCCACTGTGAATTTAGGATCTGCTGCCAATGAGCCAAGAAGGCATCTGAGTCTGTAACTCCTTTGACTCTGTGCCTTGACCAGCAGTTATAGCTCTGATTCAACCGATGCAGTTGGGTCTGCCCTCTTAGTATCTTATCCACTGTCTAGAGCAGATGTCTGGTAAGGTTCTGACTCATTCCCAACATCTCCCTCCATAATGCCCTGATAAACTACCATACTTCTCTGGTCCTAAAATACAACCACTAGAATTCTGATTGTTTTTTTCTAAATTATTTATTTTCTGAGACTAACACAAGGCCTTTGGTCATTTCAATTGACACAGTCATCTTCTTTACCCGTGATGGCAACTTAAGATATTACCTAATGTTAAAGCATATATTGCTATTTTGTAAATTTATGCTAATATTTATGATACCTGTTAATATCCATCTACAGATCAAATAACTCTCTCTTTGATATCTCTGGAATAACAAATATCGATGTGATCACGAAATCAGGATATGTAAATTCGAATCCCAGCTCTGCCACTCCTTAGTTATATGTTCATTAAATAAGATGTTTAAGCTAAGCCCTAGTTTTCTCATTCACAAAACTAGGATAGAGATAACAGCATACTAAAGAATTCTGTGAGGCACTAAATATAGTACCTGGTACACAATAAGCACCAAAAAGTTAACAATCATTTTCAGTACACACACGGTTTATATATGCTTCTTTGTAATGTACTCTATTAGAGTATTAAGAGAAGGAAAACAGCATAAACTTATTATGGTTAACCAAAAGATGAAGGACAAGGATGCGTAATGGTTATGGGAGAAGAACTGGATGAGAGAAAGGAGAGAAAAGGAAAAAGAAAGAAAATGGAAGATCAAATAAATGGCAAACAGAAAAGTTTACAAAGCAGAGAGCAGCATTCCATGAGCCTTTGTAAAAGTGGTCCACAAATTCCCTTTTGTTCTCTCTTGAGGGCAGGATCTTGAGAACAGCTAGGAGTTCTGCTTTCCCAGTGTCTAGGAGAGTAAAGGGGCTACAGCACTCAGCCAATAGTGTGGCGGAAAGAGAAAGTCTTGATCGATATGTTCCTCCCTGAAACCTAAAATTTTCATAATCCTCTCTTGCCGAATCATTTTCAGCCCAAATCATTCTCATCCTGAAATAAAATAAACAAAACACAACCTCTCTCTTCTATTTCCAATCTTCAAACCTTAGCTCAAATGTAACCTCCAGAAACCTGCCCCAATTCTCTCAGATAGAGTTTGGTGCTCCCATAACAACCTAGTATTTCTGTTTCCATCCCCCAAACTGTACTATAATTGTTTCCACCCTCTTCCCAACCAGCCTATGAGCTCCTTAAGGGCAAAGCCTTGACCTATTTGAGTTTGTATCTCCAGGATCTAGCACATGGGGATGGGGGGAAGATGAGAAGCCACTGAGCACTCCACACTGCTCCAGAATCATCAGGATGTTTCCTAACCATGTGGGGACATAGTTCGTCCTTTGAAAACCTGAGGAAAAGAGCATTAAGCTAAAAGTCAAGAGATCTAGATTTTACCCCTGGTTCTGACAAAAACTCTTGAGTCCCCAAACTAGTCACTTACTCTCTTGGTACCTTAATTTCCCAATTGGCAAAGTGAAGAAACTACCATTTGCCCCTCAAGTATCCTTCATTAGATGTCTGTAATAAAAAATAAAAATATACACCAAAAATGCGGAAGAATTCTGAAATTAAAATTGTTATATAAGAGCAAATTATTTTTTATTATTGCCTCTCAGCTTGATACTTTTACAGCTATCTATTTTGCCAAAAATCATGCTGTGAAATAAATTGACTGTTTACTACTATAACTAAAAGAACTGTTGTTTTTTCCTAAAACCCCAAAGGCCCTGTAGTTTACATACCCAAGGGGGTGGAGCACAACAAGCAGAAAGAAGCAAAGATGAACAATCCAATTAATTCACATTTGCTCACACCATTGAGTACAGATTCCTTTGATAACAATATGCTTTTGTATTAACAAACCTGTAAGACAATTGGCCAGTATTCTTCGACATGTTTATATTCTACATGTCAGGGATTCTTGATGACAGTCTGAATATTCTCTTCTCTCTAGTTTGACTCTGTCACCACCCATTGTCACAGGTGGGCTAAAGCCCGCAGAACAGCCCCCCTTCAGAATGGGAAGCTGTGAAATATTCTACCTAATGAGGCCTAAAATACATACCTAATGGGGCTGATTTTAATATAAAAAGCAATTGTCAGGCAGCCATCCTAAAGACCCTCAGGAGCTCCACAGAAACCGAATGAATAAGGAACCAGGGCCATCGTCTACATTTCAAATCTTCTGAAAGCTGAAAAGGGCCCATGCCCACATCAAGGCAGCTGGGAGCCCCTCTGTAGTCATTTCCCCTACACCAACCCCATACCAGCAACTCAAAGGGTAGGGGGCTCCTTGGCAGGCCAGGTCTTTCTCTGTCTCCATGCCAATCTCTGCTCATTATAGAACGTTATCAACAAACAAAGGGCTCAGGATCTAGTCTTTCAATGCGACTTTGTGGCCCAGCCACAACTGTCAATGTTCACATTTCTCACTCAAGTATTATATCTTCCTGCCAACCAGATCTCATGAGGACCCAGGGTCCACAGCGTTAAGTGCCAGGCTTTCGAGCTGCTTTCTCTTTCCCTCCTGATTCACACAGTACAGCCTTGTTACTCAAAGTGTGGTTCCCAAACCAGCAAGATCAACACTGCCTGGGAACTGGTTAGAAATGCACAATTTCAGGCACCACCTCAGACCTAATGAATGAGAATTTGCATTTTAACAAAATTCCCAGGTGAATCATTCGCAGGTTCAAGACAAGCACTCTCTAGGATTGGCCCAGTTCTGATGAGGTATCCTCACGCCCATCTTTCCCAAAGACAGGAAACAGCTGCTTTCAGGATTTCTCAGGTTTGAGGCAAATCTCCCTCCAGAATACCAACTCCCCTCCAAACTCCTGAATGCTAATTGGCCTGCTGAGCACCTCTATTTCCCTCTGTCCACCCTCCTAGGAACCCCAGGGCTGCCCATTCCCGGACAGGACAATGATTGCTGTGCTTCTTGGTGAGGTACCTGGCCCACCTGCCAGGGTGGTGGCAGCTTCCTAAGCTAAGAGGACTCCAAAACTCCTCTGACCCACACTGCCTTACAAGTCTTAGGCATCAGGCAAGGAAACCAGCAGAGGCTTTTCTGTGACTAAGCTCTAACACCATTTTTGAGTCCCCAGGCAACAGGCAAGATTAAGGGACTGATACTATTTTCCTTTTGACTTGAAACATGCCACAGCCCACTCTAGCCCCTAGAATACTTCTCTCCACAAGATTGGCTATTAAAGGCATGTAGACTGGCCTGCCCCAGAGTATAAACACAGAGATATTTTGCATTTTAAGAGGTTTGCTACTGACTGGGAAGTAACTTTTTACACCTTGAGGGAATCAGAAATAATATATGGGGAGCATTACAGATTATGGCAGATAGGCTCTTTGATCAAGTTCCTGACTCTGGCCTCTTTGGACTTGGCTCCTATTCTTATTCCTGAGGATGAATGTCACCAAACATCTTCCTCATTCTTGCACAGGGGTGAAGGCATGCTGACTCTTTCCATGAAGACAGAACAAAAAATGCTCTCTAGATTCAAGCAGGTCACACGACTATGAAAGCCTGAGTTTGTTTGATGCCCATTTCACTGGGCCTCAGCCCCCAACACCCTCAGAATGCATCAGCCTCTTAGACTCTAAGCCAAGCACAGCTGAAATCTGGCCATGAGGGTTTGTGCCCCCCATACAGTATGCACTCTCCTTACATGACCCCTAAATTTTGCCTTGCCCAAGAACTTAGTATTCAGCCTTCTTCTCTTCTCTAGCTAGATGTCTCTAGGTGATCTCAATGACTAATGTGGCTTTAAACACCTGATGACTCCCAAATTGACATCTCTAGCTTCACTCTTTCCTTGGAACTCTAGGCTCATTTGTGCAAACATCTCCTTCTGTTTTTCAGTATTTTTCACAGCTTTATTAAGGTATAACTGACATATAATAAACTACATATATTTAAAGTCTACAAATAGATGCATCCTGACACACATACAATTATGAAACAATCCCATTAAGATAATGAGCATGTCCATCATTCTCCAAAGTTTCCTTGGGGACCCTTGGTAATTCATCTCTCCTACTCCCACCTCAGGGAGCCACTGTTCTGCCTTTTGTCACTATAAATTATTAATAGTTTGCATTTTCTAAAGTTTCGTATAAATGGAATCATACAGAGGGTATTCTTTTTTGCCTGGCTTCTTTCTCCCACCATAATTATTTTGATATCCACCCATGTTGTTGCATATATCAATAGTTCATTTTTTTTTTTTTTTTTTTTTTTTACTGCTAAGCTGTAATCCACTTTATGGATATACCAAAATTGGTTTATCCATTCACATGCTCATGGACATTTAGAATGTTTCCACTTCAGGGCTATTATAAATAAAGTTGCTATGAACATTCACATACAAGTCTTTATGTGGACAAATGCTTTAGTTTCACTAAGGTAAATATCTAAGAATGGAATGGCTGCATCACATGCTAGGTTATGCTTAACTTTTCTTTCTTTCTTTTTTTTTTTTTGAGACAGAGTCTCACTCTGTTGCCCGGGCTAGAGTGCCATGGCGTCAGCCTAGCTCACAGCAACCTCAAACTCCTGGGCTCAAGCAATCCTCCTGCCTCAGCCTCCCGAGTAGCTGGGACTATAGGCATGCGCCACCATGCCTGGCTAACTTTTTCTATATATTTTTAGTTGTCCAGTTAATTTCTTTCTATTTTTTAGTAGAGATGGGGTCTCACTCTTGCTCAGGCTGGTCTCAAACTCCTGCCCTTGAGTGATCCTCCTGCCTTGGCCTCCCAGAGTGCTGGGATTACAGGCATGAGCCACCACTCCCGGCCAATGCTTAACTTTTTAAGAAACTGCCAAACTGTTTTCCAAAGTGACTGTACCATTTTATACTCCCACCAGCAGTGTGTGAGAGTTCCAATTGCTTCATATCCTTGCCAACACTGGTTATGGTCATTCTTTTTTAACTTTAGCTATTCTAGCGGATCTGTAGTAGTACCTTGGTCTTTTAATTTGTATTTCCTTAATGACAAATTTCATGTGCTTAATCGCCATCCATATATCTTCTTTAGTAAAGTATTTGTTCAAATCTTTAATGCATTTTGTAATTGAGTTGCTTATTATTGAGTTATAAGATTTCTTTATATTCTAGATAAAAGTTCTCAGTCAGATAACTGTTTTGCAAATATTTTCACCTAGTCTGTGCTTTGCCTTTTCATTTTTGTAACAGTGTCTACTAAAGAGCAAAAGTATGATTTTGATAAAGTCAAACATATTGATGTTTTTTCTTTTATGTTCACTTCTTTCTGTTATACTTGAGATATCTGCAAAATCTAAGGTCACTAAAATTTTCCCCTATATTTTCTTCTGTAAGGTTTATACATTTTACATATTTAGATCTATAATTTATTTCAAGTAATTTTCCATATGCCATACAAGCTAAGAATCAAAGTTCCTGTATTTTCATATGGCTAAACAACTGTAACAGTATATTTGTTGAAAAGATATCCTCTTCCCATTGAATTACCTTGGCAACTTTGTAGAAAATCAATTAACCATATATGTATGGGTTCATTTCTGGATTCTCTATTCTGTTCCATTGATCTGTATGTCCATCTTAAAGCTAATACCACACTGTTTTGATTACTGTAGCTTTATAAGAAGTCTTGAAGTCAGGCAGTGTATGTCCTCCAACTTTGTTATTCTTTGTTTTGGCTATTTTAGGTCTTTTCCACTTCCATATAAATCTTAAGATCAGCTTGTTAATTTCTATAAAGACTGTTAGAATTTGGCTTGGGATTGCACTAAATCTACAGATCAATTTGAATAGAATTGGAATCGTAACAATATTGAGTCTTTTGATTCATGAACATATTTCTCACCATTTAAGTTGTTATTTAATTTCTCTCAGTAATGGTTTATAGTTTTAGTGTACATGTCTTACACACTTTTTGTCAAGTTTATCCCTAAGTAGTCCATATTTTTTATCTTATTATAAATGGTACTTCAAGAATATTTTAAATTTCCAATTTGTCATTTCTAGTATATACAGTACATGTGGCCTTCTGGATCCTTGAGTGCAGCCTTTTGACTAAATTCAAATTTTAGAGAATAAATGTTCTGTTGAAGTTTGGATTTGGTTGAGGGAACACACTTGGGGATCTGGAGGGCCATGTGTGGCCTTGAGGCCACAGGCTCCCCACCCCTGATAGAAGAACAATTGATTTTTATAATAATATATCAGCCTCTGTCCTGCAACTTTCTGATTAGTTATAGCAGCTTGTTTTTATAGATTTCTTAGGAGTTTGCACATAGAAAATCACATACTCTGGGAATAAAGAGTTTTACTTCCTTCTTTCCAATCTGGATGCTTTTTTTTTTTTTTCCTATTGCCTTTTGTACTGGCCAGTACAAATGTTGAATAAAAGGATGAGAAGGAACATCCTTATTTCATTCCCAATATTACAGGAAAAGCATTCAGTCTTTCACCATTGAGAATGATGTAGTTCTAAGTATCTCCTAGATGTTTCTTGTCAGGGTGAGGAACTGACCTTCTATTCCTAGTTTGCTGTGAGTTTTTTATCACAAGTGGTTGTGGAATTTTGTCACATGCACATTCTGTATCTATTGAAATGTAGATGTCTGACTGAAATATGGCATTAAGTTTAGTCTGTTAGGCCGGGCGCGGTGGCTCACGCCTGTAATCCTAGCACTCTGGGAGGCCGAGGCGGGTGGATTGCTCGAGGTCAGGAGTTCAAGACCACCCTGAGCAAGAGTGAGACCCCGTCTCTACCAAAAATAGAAAGAAATGATTTGGACAGCTAAAAATCTATATAGAAAAAATTAGCCGGGCATGGTGGCGCATGCCTGTAGTCCCAGCTACCCGGGAGGCTGAGGCAGTAGGATCGCTTCAGCCCAGGAGTTTGAGGTTGCTGTGAGCTAGGCTGATGCCACGGCACTCACTCTAGCCCGGGCGACAAAGCGAGATTCTGTCTCAAAAAAAAAAAAAAAAAAAAAAAAAAAAAAAAAAAAAAGTTTAGTCTGTTAAATGGTGACTTACATTGATTTCTTCCCAAATATTAAAGCAAACCTTGCATTCCTGGAACAAACCCCACTTGCTCATGTTGTAGTATCCTTTTTATATGTTGCTGGATTCTATTTGCTAATATTTTGTTGAAGATTTTTCATCTGTCTGTGTGAGGACTCTTCGTCTGTGGCTTTCTTTTCTTATAATGTCATTCCCTCATTTTGATATTACAGCAATGCTGGCCTTACAGAATGAGCTGGAAAAGGTTTCCTCCTCTTGTATTTGTATAAAACCAGGATTATTTCTTCATTAAATGTTTAGTGGAATTCACCAGCAAGTGAAACCATCTGGGCCTCTATATTCTCTCTGTATCTCCATTAACATGTCTAAAAAGAAATTAAAACTTAGCACAGCCAAGCAGAACTAATAATTTTTACACCAAAACACTCTCTTCCCCACTATTCTCCATTTTAATGAATGGTATCATACCCATTTTGGTAAACCAAAATCTTAACAATTGTCCTTGATTTCCCTCTTTCACTCATCCTATTCTTCAAATCTATCTTCAATTCTTATCAGCTCTGCTTTCAAAATATGTCCCAACTTCTCTCCATCTTTACTGTCATGACCAAGTCTAAGCCTCCTAACTAGCTATCCCAATGTACAACTGTCCCCACTACAGCCCATTCTCCAAATAGCAGCTAGAGTGATTTTTGGCTAAATACAATCGTATCACTCCCTGGCTTAAAACCTTCATCTGGCCTTTAACTTCTACCTTTAGATATTAACTGTAAAATAGAAAAACAAGCTGTTTCTAAGAAGCCTGAATGTATTGACTGTGGGAATGCTACCTATTTCTATAAATTCTTACCTGCTTAACTAGCTCCAGTGACCTAGGATTTCATAAACCTAGACCTCTATAGAAAATCACATCTTTGTTACATTGAATCTTAAATAAGGTACAGATTTTTGTCCAGGAAGCAAAGGGACCAAGGCAGAAGCAAGAATGCCCAAGCCCCAAACTTGTCCTCCTAGACCTTAACAACAACAAATACCTTTACCCCCAACCTGCCCTCAAGCTTTGGTCAACAACCTATCCCACCTTCTTGGGCTTCCTGCCCAAAGCAAGAAAACTTCTGCCAATATCAGGAAATGCTGGGTTTGCTGGTCTTTTCAACAGAGGGGTAAGGAACAAGGAAAATAATGCAACACATTTATTTATTCATATGTTTGTTTATTTTAGCCATCTCTGGCCTGGGGCTAAGGATAGGAAGAAGGCCAGGCAACTTGGCCTTGCCCTTTTAAGCAACCTTGTCCACTTCTGCAGAGCTCAACTGGTTTGCTACTGTACACTCTTCATGCCTACTCTTCAACCAGTCAACACCTCATACCTGCTCTGGTCTGCTCTAGACCCACTCAACTTGCTAACCACTCTCTTCCGTTTCTTCCTACTCTACCAGTTTCACCCCTTTTTCATTCTTTGGCTCTTCTTCAATATGATGATGCCTCCTCACTCCCTGAAATGACCTCTAGAAATGCTTCTTTTGGTTTGACCTAGCCCTAATGCTCTCCTCTTGTCTTCTTGGACCTGGTCAACAATGGGCTGCATGATGCTTTCAAGAAAACAGGAAGTAACCTAAGTCAATCCATGTTCCTAAGACCTGGAGCCAACCCTTAGCTATGCTTTCAAGGAACCAAGGGTGAAGACTATATCCACAACTGGCAGAAAGTGGGTATGGGGCTAGGGAGGAGGATCTGGACTAGGAAAATTCACTCTCATTTAAAAACACACACACACACACACACACACACACAACCCTGTACTTAGCTTCACAGTACTAATTAAAATTATACTTAGGCCGGGCGCGGTGGCTCACGCCTGTAATCCTAGCCCTCTGGGAGGCCGAGGCGGGTGGATCGCTGGAGGTCAGGAGTTCGAGACCAGCCTGAGCGAGACCCCATCTCTACTAAAAATAGAAATAAAAATTATCTGGACAACTAAAAATATATATAGGAAAAATTAGCCGGGCATGGTGGCGCATGCCTGTAGTCCCAGCTACTCGGGAGGCTGAGGCAGTAGGATCGCTTAGGCCCAGGAGTCTGAGGTTGCTGTGAGCTAGGCTGATGCCACGGCACTCACTCTAGCCCGGGCAACAAAGTGAGACTCTGTCTCAAAAAAAAAAAATAAAAAATAAAATTATACTTAAATTTGTATAAGTATGATTAGTATCTGTCTCTTCCTACCTGCACTCCCCAATAGAGTATAAGTTCCATGAAAGTAAGAACTATGTCGATCCTGATCATTACAAACTTCCCTGTACCCTATCAGTACTTGGCACATAGCTATAATTCAATTACTCTAGCCCTATCACATAAAAAAGAATTTTTAATTTATGCCTCAACAGAGCTCTGAGATAAGGTGGTACTCCTCATAACACATATTTTCTAGAAAAGCTAATGATAAGAACTAACATTTCTTGAACTCCTGCCATTCTAAGACTTTTAGACACTATTCTAAGATTTTTACATGTATTCTCATTTAATCCTCATGACAAATCTATGAAGTAGGTACTGTAATTCTTCCCATTTTACGGATGAGGCATTTGAGGCAGAGAAGTTGTATAATTTCCCCAAAGCTATGTAGATGAGTGGCAGAGATGTGATTCAAAGCCAAACAGCCTAACCTAAAGGCCATGCTATTACTCACTACACTTTGACGCCTCGCTGAAGAAGACACCACGTTCTAGAGCACCAATGAATTGAGCCAAATAAAACAAATGTTATGAAGACAAATTCAGACTTAGACATACAAGTCACCAAGTCTACATGACAATTCAAAGAAATTGTTACCACAAACTGACATTTACTGTTAACTAAAACAACAGTCAAAAGTGTTTTAGTGCAACCCCTATGGAAAGCAATATGGAGATACCTTAAACAGATTCAAGTAGACCTACCATTTGATCCAGCAATCCCATTATTGGGCATATACCCAGAAGAACAAAAGTCATTCTTTAACAAAGACACCTGTACCCGAATGTTTATAGCAGCACAATTCACAATCGCAAAGATGTGGAAACAACCCAAGTGCCCATCAATCCACGAATGGATTAGTAAACTGTGGTATATGTATACCATGGAGTACTACTCAGCTATAAGAAATAACGATGATACGACATCTCTTTGGTTCTCCTGGAGAGAGCTGGAACCCATTATATTAAGTGAAGTATCCAAAGAATGGAAAAACAAGCATCACATGTACTCACCAGAAAACTGGTTTCCCTGATCATCACCTAAATGTACATCAGGGAAGGATACCAATTGGATATCAGACTGGGATGGGGGGTGGGGGGAGGGGATGGGTGTATGCCTACATGACGAGTGCGTTGCACACCCTCTGGGGAATGGTCATGCTTGAAGGTGCAGACCCGGGGAGGTGGGGGCGGGAGGGGAAGGAGGTATGACTACATGATGAGTGCCAGGCGCACTGTCTGGAGAATGAGAACGGACGCGCTTGGGACTCTGACTCGGGGGGATGGGCAGGACATGGACAATGTATATGACCTGAACTTATGTACCCCCATGATGAGCTGAAATAAAAAAAAAAAAAAAAGTAAAAGTACATTTCCCTTTTCAATTGATAGACATAGATGGAGACTCAAACCCAGAATATTCTCCTATTAAAAACATTTTCTTCTGCCACTAAATCCCTGATTTATAAAAATGTAGATAATTTTTATTTTCCAAGGGACACTCAATCACCAAACTAAGCCCAACAGAACTCCATATGTATTGCCTTCATTTTCCAGTAGAGGCAGAAGAAATGTGTGAGGACTAGCACTGTCCCCATGGCTTCATCCTTCCAGCACTCCCAGGACAGAATGTGGGAAAATAATATATGTGTCAAGTTTGAATGGGCCCTTGGTATTCTTTCCAAAAGAATACCAGAAACCAATGCAAGGCATGTGACAGGACAGATCACTAGAGAGGGAGCAAGGAGAACAACTCAAATTACTGGATGTCTGCCCAGCAGATGTTTCCAAGCCCCAAGCATGCAACACCCAACTTAACTGCAGAGTCTGAGGGGTCTGTGACTCCTCCAGGTTATGATGTCTCATTGGTACACCATGGAACACAAAAGGCCCTAAGAAATCTATAGTTAAAAAAGGAAAATTTAACTTACTTTCCACTGCTCCTCGGGAAGTAGTTTCACGACCACCAGATCCCCATTTAAGGCTCTATTACGAGCAACAACCCCATCAATAAAAATGTCTCGATCACCATCCTAGGTTGGAGAGAAAAATAAAATGATAGTTAGTTTACCAAGGCCTGGAACCAAATATTACTACCTTGGCTTAAAAATTTTAGACTCCACCATATGTGCACTGACTTAACAGGAACTCTAGTACATAGCCATAAACACACCTAAGAGAACTCAATTTCTTTGGAACTAAGAGAAACAGTAATGAACAACTAAGAGCAGGTTAGCAGAATGCAAAAAATCACCAAATAAGCAAATGATCTATTACAGACAGGCCAAATATAAACAAATAAAAATAACATAAAGCAAAAAACTGAGATTGCATTCTCTCATAACTAAAATGAGAAAAGAGTAAGTTATTCTTAGGTCATCCTTTTTTAAGTAAAATAAAGCATGCTGATACCTTTTTATACTGAATTAATTCTTTTTAAGTATCAAGGAAAAGTAAAAAATAGAAGGTATGAAAGAGAACAGAGAGAAACAACATTTAATCCCCCCCACCCAAGGAAAACCAACTGAGAGCAGGAGCAGGCTCTAGGATTTGGGTTCTCCGGAAGGAAGCCAGCAAAATCATATCATGCCCCACCCCCCCAAAAAAGTGGCAGAGAGAAAAAACTGTGTTTGTTTTTATGGAGACCTAAGTAGCAGACAAAGAAGAGACGTAACATGAGATTCATAAAGCAATCTTACACTCCCCCTTTCTTACTGACTTAGGAGCACTGTAAATTCCAGACCATGAACACAAAGTACAGACACTTTCATCCTCAATCACACACTTTAAGCAGCATGGCTCCCCAGTGAGCTCCCCAAGTGTTGATGTCTCAACTTTAATAGGTGTCAGAGTCTTCCTGGTAAGCCCAATTACTTTGCAAAAACACTTAAATAAAAGAATAGCTGAGGGCCTGGGTGTGGTAGCTCACACCTGTAATCCTAGCACTTTGGGAGGCTGAGGCAGGAGGATCACTTGAGCCAAGGAGTTTGAGGTTGCAGCGAGCTATGATGACATCACTGCACCCTAGCCTGGGCAAAAGAGCAAGACCCTGTTTCAAAAAAAAAAGAAAAAAGCTAAGGAAAAGCAGGCCTTCAGTAGTCAGGTTCCATGAGAAAATGAAATATTTTCAAAATGTCTCATCAACAAACATGTACTCTTATCCTTCTATTTGTCTAAAAGTTTACATTATGTGCTCCTTTTCAGAGAATAAGAGAGAAATAAAAATGTTAATTTTTCTTACAGAAGTTGATGGTAAAAGGGTCTGGAAAGTTACCGCTCAAATTTTTCTAATAGAGACACTCAATATAGATCAGATTTAACACTCAATGGACTGAACGTGATTACTATGAAATTTTAGTTAAAGTTAGAATTACTATTCCAAAATCACCAAACCAAAAAAGGGGGAGGGGATTTTAGTTGCTCAGCATTTTTTATAGTTTCCAATTACAAACCATTAGAGATCTTTTAGAACAGTTTTCTGTCCAGTGTCCAATCTAGCTCTGGGTTGACAGCTGTAGCCTGCACATTCTGCCAAACCTGACCCCACCCTCGTCCCTGAGGAATAGCTACCGTGTTAGCCACAAAAAATGACTACAGCTGACCTCAGGACGAGCTTTTCAGAGAAATAAGGAAGAGACAGCTAGTAAATAGAGAGTGAACAACTGAAATATGGCACATCGTCATCAATCGCTGTCTTCTGCAATTTATAAGGCAATATGATCTTTCAGACCTCCCTGGAATGAAAAGAGGGCTGTTTGGAGGTCACCCTAACCCAGTCTCACGTGCCAAAACATATGCAATGAAAAAAATGTCTCTTTTATAAGCAGCTACAACCACCCGTTGGTAGCTCATGATTTCAGATGATAGGATGATGGTGTTGTCACCTTCCTATCCCAAGAAACTAAGGAAAGCAGGGCTGAGATGAACTTCAGACAACACACAAATCTACAGCTATTGCATCACTACTCAGCTCTTCCTTGATCCATCCAGAAGCCTGTATCTATTGCCGAATCTCTTATTTTAAAGATACTAAACTTGGAAACTGCTCAGTATTAAAAGTTTGAGTCATCTCTCTTAACTATCAATATTTTTTAAGGCCAAAGAGTTCAGCTCTTTATTTGGATGTCAGAAGTTTTGTTCTACCCATCAGAAAGAATACAAAAAAAGAAATAAAAATAGATAATGAACACCCCCCTAGAGGAAAAATAAAGCGATCTGGAGGTAATCTAACTAAGTACTTACGGGACTGGAGGAGGGAGGACAATGCAAGTATGCCATGATGGTCAGAGCATCCTTCATTGATTGAATAGCTCCCTTTGGACCAGAAATAAATTCCACAGCTGTACAAAGGGTGCCTCCCATGACAAGATGCATAAAAAAGTTACAGAGCTTCTTGGACCAACATAATTCAGAATAGAAATTGTGCTTTTTTAAAAAGCCAGGTTTTCCCATCTGATCCATTTCTCCTCTTTATCCTGTCCCCAAAATAGGATAAAAAGGTATCTCAATAATATCATTTTATCTTGATTTGCTTGAAAATCACATGGTTCCATTCCAACTCTGTATTTTGCTTTTGTTGAGAATCCCAGAAGACTAGCAGATGCATATAAGTTATTCATCCCATGTATTTTAGATTTGTCATAAAATGAAAATTTCTATCGGTAGAAATCATAATGAACCTAAGTCAAGTTCCCCCAAAACAAAGTATTATTTCAAACCTGATGATCAATTCACTGTTCTTAGCCTTAGGTAGATATTTTGGCACAGCAAAATGACATTGTATAAATTCACAATGATAATATTTTTAGAATAAGAGTAAATTTAAATAATTTAATCAAGTCTCTATTTTTGTCTCTCCAAAAACTTAGAATTTTGAAGTCGTGACGAAATCTAGACAATATCTAATCCATCCTCTCACTTTACAAATAAGGAAACCATTCTATTTCCTATTGTCAGACCAGAATCCACATCATTTATCAATTCCTGTCTATTCTTGCACCTTAAACAGGTAACATTCAGGCCCTGGTTCTGACAGCCTACTTCCTCATCTACCTCTGTAGGCATTTTCTAATTCATACAAGTTCATATTTTACATGGACATGAACTATGTACACTCAGAAATCCAGACCACTGGTGGTTGTGGGGTTTATCTGTATGTAATTTATTGCCTCTACTATCGCCCTCTTAGATTGCTTGTCATAACGATTCCGAAAACTGAAATGGACTTAAAAATCCACAAAACAAGAATACAGGACTGTTCCAGTGTCCAAAACTAGAGTATCTATGAACACTTGCAATTGGGCCTTGATAGTAGCTTTTACAATCTGTTCTTAATTACCTAGAGGTGAATTATTTAGTTTTTTTCCCCTCTCTTAGACAATATTACTACTCCATCAGGGGCCAGATAAAAGGATAAAAGAGGCATGGAAATAAGCTCATCCTAATATCACAACTGTCTAAAAATCTCTAAATAGCAAATGCCAGGAACATAATTTCAACTAGGAGAACAAGTGTGAGCTTTTGAAACATCAAGAACTTTTGCCTTTGCTTCTCAGCCTTTCTTTAACAAGTCAGGTTAAACTGTAGAGATATACCATTTGCAAATATAAATTACATGAATTTAACTTGTGAGAACCTAACCAGGCTCCACACTTTAGAAGGCCTCTGCGCTCTGGCCCTGCTCTAGCCATGCCTCTTCCCATCAAACAAGGACTTTTCAGGGCCCAATGGATGTGCTTCCCTGGAGTAATCAGCTCCAAGCCACTTCCAGGACATACAGACGCATCTTCCCCAGCACTGGTGGCACCCCCTCAACTTAACAGTTGGCTAAAGGTTCGGGTATTTCTAAGGGATATGGATACAGCTTAGACGTGTGGGATAAGATGCCCACATATGTGCATGCAAGGGTCCTCACTGAAAGCAAAGGAGCCAAAAGGGGACAGACAGGGAGCCAGGAGTGGGAAGAGAAGAGGGACAGGCCAGAGGTGGACCCCCTCTAAGCAGCAACACTTCAGCATGGAGCTGCAAGGAATCTGAGAATTCTCCATTTGAACCCAGGTACATGGAGGTATATTTGGCAAGGAATAGACTTTGTCATGGAATATATTTTACTTAATAGTTTGTTAGTTTGATTTATAACTTTCCAATATGTGATTTAATGTATGTATGCATGTGCCTCCTGTTGTACTTTTGTCCTAGGCCCCACACTTGTTAGGAGCTGACCTAACAGAGATTTAAATTAGAAAAATTCAATACTATGTACTCAGGAAGGAAACAGTGGTAAAATTTTCAAAATGCTGTAGTTGTCCTTATCATCCCAACCAATGAGAGCAAACTTCAGCGTGCACAGTAGAGGAGAGGTCTGAAATCTGCACAGTTCCCAGGTGGTTCTCAGGATGAACTCCTTACTGCATTGAATGTGATTCTCATGCTTAAAAATCCATAATTTTCACACATGGGGGCTCCTGATATAATCAAGATCCTTCAATTGAATGCCAGTGAAGAAACAGTCATTCTTTCTAATGTGGAGAAAATATTGGTTATGCAGGACTTATTAAGAGATGGTTTATGTCTCTAATATGGCACTTTTATAAGAGATTTCATGGGTAATTTTGATGATTCCTGGATGTGATTTTCACCTTATGAGCAAACTCTGGAATCTAACACCCATGTAAACTTTGCTTCCACTGTATGAGGGAACTGCTCCTGCAGCCAAGTTACCACCTCAAAGCTGACCCTCAATTCTACAACCCAGCAACCAAGGACAACATATATGCCATGTTCTGTCACAGAAATAGAATATGACTAAGAGAGAATAATGTAACATGTCTGTGATACTTTTTATCTAATCCAATGAGTAAGACTTGAACTTGGATGCAAACATGAATCCTTGGCTTCTGGAAGGCAAGGGAAAAAAGGCCTAAACTGAGCTTGAGAATAGGTCTTAAGGTTATCGCAATAATAACAATAATAATAATACAGGTTGAGCATCCCAAATCTGAAACGTCCCAAAATAAGAAATTTTTTTACCACATACATCATGTTCAAAGGAAATGCTCACTGGAGCATTTTGGATTTCTGTATAAGTATATAACACAAATATTCCAAAATTCAAAAAAGTCTGAAATCCAAAACACTTCTGGTCCCAAGCATTTCAAATAAGGGGTACACAACCAGTAATAATAACACCTGTGAAGTACATGACTGAACTTACACCTTCAGTAAACTTGTTGTCATTTAACATAATGAAATATGTTAACTCAAATATATGCACTCTATTTCCTCATCTATAAGCACTCTATCCCTATGGTCTCTTCCACTGTGAAAAATCTATGATTCTATAGTTATTCTATTTATACCACCCTAGGAAAGTTAGGTCAGGAATTTAAGAATATTGCTATCCCAGCTTTGTACACTCAAACTCTCTCCAGAGACCTGCTGCTAACTATTACTATATATCTGTGTAAACTTGCTTTAACTTGAGCCTCTTAAAGTGAGTCATGAAGAGACGAAATGTCTAAAGACCCAATGGTAAAGAACCTTGCACCAAGTCCTATCAGCTGCACAAAATTAAAGTGAGAAACTCTGACCAAAAAATAAATAAGTGCTACTCGTTATTTTTGGACAAATGTTCATATTAGCTCATGCAGTAGATCGAAAGTAGATAGCATATTTGTTTAGGAAAGATTAACTTAAATCAGTGGGAAAAAAACATAAATCCTTTTAAGCTATAAACCAAGGGCATCCAATTTCATGAACTGGTGGGTAGTCTGCCTGGATCCAGCTGCTCTCTGCAGCCTCGTGACAAATGCCATCCCCTTCATTTGGCATGTGATTTTAAGACTGGCAGAAGGAGTTGTGAACCAAAAGCAAATTTTATTTATTTAAATTTGAAACAGATCCTTGCCCATCTTCAACTTTGTTTTACAACTCTACTTTTTAGCTAGAATATATGATTTCATACATTCCAATTTCAGAGCACATCTAAGAAATTAAATGTGACATTAAGTTTATTAGTTATTGAACTTACCGGGGAAGGAATGAAGGCTTCATGAAACTTCTTTGGATTAATTCTCAATGCACCCTTTAAAACAAAAAATAAAATCTGTGAAAATCTAACTAGCCATATATTTATGCTTTTCTATGTGCATGCTACTCTCTCAATAGAAAGTTTTTAAATTAAAAGTTCAATCTAGAAAACAAGTTAGATGTATGAGAACTATTCATTAAATGCATGCATCATGATTTATATTGCTTTCTGTAACACATAGTTCCATCAAAAACTGAAAGCTTAGACTGGCACCTTGATGTGAACAGGGAAAGGTGAGAAACAACAAAGCCTGGCATGTACAACTATGGGGATTTTAGATGGCCCTATATGCTAGTCTTCAAATTAATTTAAACCTTGCCTTTCAGAACAAGGTTATCTGAGGATAACATCTCATTATATAATGGACCTTTTTATTCTCCCAGTTCCAAGATCTTTCCACAATTACTTGTTTCTGTGACAATTTTCAAAGTGATATAGGTTGATTTCCATCCTGGATACCTAGCCTCAAGAGACTGGATGTATTATTTTTTACTCAGGCCCCTCTGCAGAGCTGAATGAGTCAATAATTCAAAATGGTCCATAATCAGCTCTTTTTTTTTTTTTTTTTTTTTTTGAGACAGAGTCTCATTCTGTTCCCCGGGCTAGAGTATCATGGCGTCAGCCTAGCTCACAGCAACCTCAAACTTCTGGGCTTAAGTGATCCTACTGCCTCAGCCTCCCCAGTAGCTGGGACTACAGGCATGCGCCACCATGCCCAGCTAATTTTTTCTACATATATTTAGTTGTCCAGATAATTTCTTTCTATTTTTAGTAGAGACAGGGTCTCGCTCTTGCTCAGGCTGGTCTCGAACTCCTGAGCTCAAACGATCCACCCGCCTCGGCCTCCCAGAGTGTTAGGATTACAGGCGTGAGCCACCGCACCCGGCCCATAACCAGCTCTTAATGCAAACGGGAATCCTGGCTCCAACAGCCAGGCCACCCAGTCTGCCTTCAACTTCATGTTTTTCCAGCACCAAATCAGGGTCTGCTTCTATTTATGCACAGTGGTGCAGGTGGGGGCCTCTTCAATAGGAGTTCAGTATTTTAGGCTCTTGCAGGAAGCTATAACCCTTCCCAAGTTCCTGCAGTCACAGGCCACTGGAACACATGGATGGAAGCTGTTATTTTTCCAACAGCCAGGATATCTTGAGAAAGTGTTTTAAGTAACATTTCCCCTAAAATGTTGAAAGATTCAAAAATACCTAATTAACAGAATAGGTGAGGACATAAAATGAAGCAGAAAATAATTTCTTTCTTTCAGTAGTACATCATGTTTAAATTATGAATGTTCATGCCACAGTACACAATATCATGAACACCCAAATAAACTACTATAAATGATCATTCAGTCCTTAATTGAAAAATTTCTTATTGAGTACTATGTTCAAGACCTTGAGATAGGCAATGTGGAGGCAGAGAATGATAACTGAGCTCAGTCCTTGTTTTAAAGGAAAACATGAAGAATGCCGTAAGGGAGGGTACAGCTCACTTTAGCTGGGGCACCAGGAAAGGCTCCAGAGATGGGATCTGACCCAGTCCTTGATAGAAGAGCAAAATTTCAGATAAATTCAAAGGGAAGTATAGTAGAGGACATTGTTTGCAAAAGTGGTTAAGAGGGCAAACACTCATTCTTCCCCATCAAGCTATAACTCTGCTTGGGGCACAAGAGGGGAGGTGTGGAGAGATAAGGCTGGCAAAGCTCTCCGAGGCCAGTCCCTTAAGAGTGTCACAGCCAATTCACTTCTAGGATAGCTATTTCCAGTTGGGGGAGGGAAGAAAAAAACTTCTATTTTTCCTAAATATTTATCACTCACTCAAAGAAATACTTCCTAATGACTAGCATGATAGGCACAATGGATGTTAAGTGAGGGAGGTACAATGGAGAGTAATCACAGATAAGACTCTACCTCCATAAAGCTTACACTCTAGTTAGGGGAAGAGACTCCAAACAAATGAAAGTAAATTCATTGAAATTAAATTTTTAACAATTTCATTTTCTGGTTCCAGGCACTTTTTCTGGCCTAAGTTTTGTTTTCAATTCCTATTCTTCTATCATCTCTTCTAGCTCAGTGAATCGTTAACACATGAAGAAGTACAGAGATGAGAATGCCTCCTGCTTTGAAAGTACCTTTACTTACAGAGCACTTAGAGAGGCCAAGGCTGGGCTCAGGGCAAAGAGACAGGTTGTTCAGGGCTGCATCTAGGCTCTATTTAAAAGAAAATATATTAAAAGGGCCTAAAAGATTTAATTCTTGATTCTCCATCCCAAACTTCCTGATATATATGAGCACACAGGGAAGGGCAAAAGCCTTGTTCCAGAACAGCATTTGTAAATTTGACTGGAGCATAACTCTTAAGAACTAGACCTCAGAAATAAGCACCTTGAGAGAGTGCAGATCATACTAAGAAAGAAGAAACTCTCACAGAGTTTCATAGCAGACCAGAGTTGTTCCTAAAGCCTGACAGAAGCTGGCAGTAAAGACTGTCAAAAAATGGTCTTTTCATCCTGAGCAAGAGCAAGACCCCATCTCTGCAAAAAAAAAAAAAACCAGAAAAATTAGCCAGATGTGGTAGCACACACCAGTAGTCCCAGCTACTCAGGAGGCTAAGGTAGGAGGATCGCTTGAGCCCAGGAGTTTGCACAGAGCTATGACGACTCCACTACACTCTAGCCCAGGCAATAGTTAAGACCCTGTCTTAAAAAAAGAAAATGGTCTTTTAATTAAGAGAATGCCCACAGATATTTTGTCTTATTCACCTACAGAGGTCCAAGATTTTCATTTCTGTATTTCTATAACCATCTCCTAACCTGACTCAATCATCCCCCATCTCTCATCTTTTTCCTACATCCCTTTCCTAGGCCTGGAACTTGATCAGTGAGGACCTTACAGCCTCTGTTGCTTCTGTGAATGCTCCTGTGATTCCTTGCCTTAACTGAAACCTGGCTGTCCCCCGATATTATCACTCCCTTGAGGTCTAGGTATCTCAGAGACTGGAGGAAGAATGTCTTCTCCTTGCTTTCCTATCCATGGGTTTAAAATTATTTTTTTCCTCCATTATCTTTCTTTTTTTTTTTTTTTTTTTGAGACAGAGTCTCGCTTTTGTTGCCCGGGCTAGAGTGAGTGCCGTGGCGTCAGCCTAGCTCACAGCAACCTCAAACTCCTGGGTTTAAGCGATCCTACTGCCTCAGCCTCCCGAGAAGCTGGGACTACAGGCATGCACCACCATGCCCAGCTAATTTTTTTCTATATATATTTTAGTTGGCCAGATAATTTCTTTCTATTTTTAGTAGAGACGGGGTCTCACTCTTGCTCAGGCTGGTCTCAAACTCCTGACCTTGAGTGATCCACCCGCCTCGGTCTCCAGAGTGCTAGGATTACAGGCGTGAGCCACTCCATTATCTTTCAAAAACCCCAGATCCTTTGAAATTTATATCATTAGCTCCAGCTATACCTCCTTGGTGCTGTCATCTTCGAACCTTTTGGTCACAGCTCTAGTTCACTAATGTTTTGACTTGCAGCTCACTGCCTTCCCCTCCATCCTCATTCCCACAGACATTTTTGGGACTTCACATCCATGTTGATGACCAGGCAACCCTAGCCTGTAACTCTACATACCTTTTGCTCCCCCTACTCCGGCCATTCTCTTCCATGTTCACAGCCTGGATCCCATCATCACTACTAATGACACTACCTCCAAAAACAAAAAATCAAATATCACACTTTCTGCTGACAATCTTCAGTCCTTCCAGGTCACTTATAGCAGAAACTCTATTTCAACAATGTTTCAATTTCACTAAGACCTCCAGCCCACAGTCCTAACCACATTTTTACTATTCATTGTCTCCTGCTATATTAAATCCCTCCCTTGGCCACACAGTTGCATGGCGTGTCATTATCTCTTTTTTTTTTGATACATAATAATTGTACATATTCATGGAGTACATGTTATATCTTTTATCCTTGCAAACCCTGAGCCTTGGGTCCCCTCTTCCTCTCCTATTCAATGAGCAAAACTCCCCTCTCAACTGACCCCAACTAACTGCCTTCTCCCTTCCTATACCCAAGGGACTGGATGGTACTGCAGAAAAATACCACACAATTGATCTAATTAGTCTAACTCAGCAACCACGAACACATTTTATTTGGCTTACAGGATGTTTGAGAATGCTTAAAACTGAGGAATTTCACACATAAAAAATGTGTATTTCCAGATTTTCTTTAAAAAAATCATAAGATCTAACAGCTGTAGACAGCTAGCTCTACAAGGCAGCAATCACCTGAACTGAATAACAGCTGCTCCTCTTACAGTAATAAAACAATCTCAATACAACTTATGCAGGTATACTACATGCCATACACTGTTTTTGTTTGTTTGTTTGTTTGTTTGTTTTTTGAGACAGAGTCGCACTCTGTTGCCCAGGCTAGAGTGCCATGGCATCAGCCTAGCTCACAGCAACCTCAAAGTCCTGGGCTCATGTGATCCTTCTGCCTCAACCTCCTGAGTAGCTGGGACTACAGGCATGCACCACCATGCCTGCCTAATTTTTTCTATATATATTTAGTTGTCCAGCTAATTTCTTTCTATTTTTAGTAGATAACAGGGTCTCGCTCTTGCTCAGGCCGGTCTCGAACTCCTGAGCTCAAACGATCCTCCCACCTCGGCCTCCCAGAGTGCTAGGATTACAGGCATGAGCCACCGCGCCTGGCCCCATACACTGTTTTAAGAGATTTATATCGATCAACTAATTTAACACTGACAACAACCCTATGAGGTAGATACTATTACCATCTTTTTTTACAGATGAAGAAACTGAGACACTGAGAGGTTAGGTAAATTGTCTACGTTCACATTACATTCAAGCCCAGGCAGTCTGACTTGAGTCCGCATTCTTAACTACTGCGAAATGCCTGTTTGCCACAGTCCAGAGGGCCTCTTCACTCATGTATGCCATCTGCCCCGCCGCTTGCCCCAAAAACTCAGCACCACATTTCAAGCATCGACCCTCCCTATCTGGGTTAATGGCAACATCAGCTAGCCAGCTACTCAACTCAGAAACTAAAAGGTCATCAGGGATTCCTCCCGTGCCTCACCTTCCACATCTAATCCTTTGGCATGGCGTATCAGCTCTAGCTCCACATCCACCCACTTCTCTCCATCTTCACTGTCACCACCTTGTTCACATCTCTCTATTTGCTAGCCTCGTTTACTTCGATAGCTTCCTAAGTCGCCTCTCAGCTCCCACTCTAGTCTATTCATGTCACAATAGCCAGAGAGATGTTTTGAAAGCATGAAACAGATCATTTTCTTCCCCTGCCTAATAGTATTCAGTGACTTCCCACAGTTCTTTGAATAAAATCCAACTCTCCAACACAGCCTAGAGACCCTACATGACTTGGCTGCTGCCTAACTCTCCAACTTATTCCCATAACTCCTTTTGCTCACAATGTTCCCACAGGCTTCCTTCTTGTTCCTCAGAAACACCAAGCCTTCTGCTTGCTGTTCTTCCATGAGCTAAGCTGACTATATTCTTTTCCTAATTCTTCAAATGGCTGAGCCATTCTCATCCTTCAGATCTCAACTCAGGGATCGCCTGCTCACAGAGACCTTCCCTAACCAGCCTATGTAAAGTGGCTCTCCCTAATTATTTTCTCTCATCTTTTTTATTCCCTATTAGCAATGCTCACAGTCTGTAATTTCTTCTCTATTTCTTTGGTTGTTGACTGCCTACTGAGTACCCAGCATAGACCAGTGAGCAAGATAGGCAAGTCACCTCCCCAGTGACCTCGCACTCAGTTGGCAGTCAAGAAATATTTGTTGAGCTAATTAATTAATTAAAGTCTACAGAGCTGAAGTTCTCCCATCATCTCTGGTATTAATGTTGAGAATATCATCTCTCCCTTCTAAGTGACAAGGCATTCCACTGTAATGTCACCTCTACTCTTCTTATCTTTAATGCGCCCCCAAATATTCTTCAGCTGCTTTCACTCTTAACAAATCATAAAGGTCCTAGAAACCAGCCTATCCTATCCTCTATCTTCCTGGACTAGGAGCTTCTAGAGGGCCAAAAACAGCTTCACATCAATATTGTATTCTAGGAAGAACTCTGACATCAGGCTTCAGCCAGCTCTGGGGGCTCAGCCTGAACTTCCTGTAGCAAAAGCATCACCTAGGATCCAAAACAACTGATTCTACCATCTTCATACCCATGTCACCTTGATCGTCACTCCAAACTGAAGCGCCATCTGGGCATGTTTATTCCATACTCTCATCTCCCCCAACATCTCCCATAACAGCCTCCCAATACTGTACCTATACAGAGAGAAATGACATATACTCCTCAATGTGAAAACCTGTTTACTGAAAAAAAAAAAAAAACAAACTTCAAAACTGCATGTATATGATCATGTGTTTTTGCTGATCAGTTTTTCAAACACTGAAAAGAGATTTCTTTGGTCACTGGGGTCTCCTCTTCCCCATGCAGGACAAAACAACAATGAAATGTCAAATTATTGTCAGGGTATTGGAAATAAAATGAAAATATTACTCTAACCCTACTTTTTTTAAATCTCCCTAATATCTCTCAATAAAAGTTTCTCCTCTGGGTATTGAGAAGAAAAGGGGTCAAAATAGACTTAAGTTTAAATACAAAAGTTAACAAATGTTTCTAAGTATATCTGATAAGCTTAATTTTCTACATCAGCATTAAAATATCCTTTCTCGTCTAGCTTTTTACCTTACCCTGCAAGGCCTCCACACAGAAAGTTTATATCAGAAAGCAGATGGACTCTGTTGCTCTGTCTATGAAAATCTTATTTACAGTGTTGTATATTTCACACGGTGACCTCATATCTGGAACCCATTCCTTTCCCCATCTGCAAAGAACAACTGTTCTCATGTATTGGGGGAGGCTCTGGCTGCGGAGTCTCATGATGTCACAGGCCAGGAGGAATCACTTACAAACTCCTGGGAATGAGAATTGTTATATTGATCAGATTTTTGTTTTAATGTCAGCAAAGAGTGGCTTCAAAAGCAAAAATTAAAAGGGAGCAGAAACTAATACCATTACAGAATATTGCCCATAACTTATCTCTCTATAGGTATAATTTTATAACCAAAATTCTAAGCTATTTTTCTTTTAAGTTATAACAACTGAGGTTTCCTTCACTCTTTTTCAAAAGATAGTATCTTGATCCTTTATTCAGTCAGTAAATAAATATTTATTCAATATAAATTTATTAAGCATCAATCAAACGCCAGGCACTGGGCTAACTTATGGAATAAGCCATGACCCTGCCATCAAGGAAGTGAACAGTCTATTTGGGGAAACATAAAAGCCAAGAAATGGTAATAAGTTTAGAGTAAAGGGTAAACCAAAAAGTCAACTTGAGGAAAGCAGTAACAGCCAACTCTGCTTGGAGAATTAAAGTGAAGCTTCTCAAAGGGGGTAACATTTAGGAAGGGATTTAAAGGGCAAGCATGATTGCATCAAGATAGTGGGAGAAAGCATTCCAAGCTCCAGGAACAACATGTACAAAGTCACAGAGGAATCAAGGAGCACAGTTTTTACAAGAAAAGTCTTAAAGCTCAGGGTGAATGAAGGAAAGCATCCCTAGAGGAGAGTGGCAGGAAGTGAAAATGGGAAGACACAACAGGTCCTTGTACACATGCAACAAGGGGAGGGCCAAGAAACATTCAGATAAAATGGAGTTAAGTATATGGGGTGAATGATGAAGAGCAAATGAATGGATTAATGAACGGACAAATGCCCAAATGCAGCTTCAACTCTCGTAAGAGAAGCCTTATCAAAGAAATCTAGGAAAGGCTTTTTTTTTAAAAAAAAAAAAAAAAAAAGCCAATAGTACTCCTAGAATCAGAAAGATCAACACATTTGTTAAAAACCACTTTCCTATTCAAGAGTCTCATCAATCACATGGGCACTTGACCACAGGTAAATATAGAAAGGTGATAAAAAGGAAGAGAAGATGATAATATCTGTTAACTGGTTGGATCTTCAGTCAAAAACACAAATATAAAAGCTGGGCTGTCAGAATGAGAGAAAATGGAACACAGTCAACATTGTCAGTGATCCAGATAGCACATGGCAATATTTCTACATTAATCCAAGAATTATGAAGAGATTTGATTCAAAGACTATGTGGCCCTGCCTCCTTCTCCAGCCTCGTTACCTACTGCCTGCCTTATATTTCATGCCCCAGGAGACCGCAGCTGCCTTACTCCATGTTGTTTTACAAGTTCATGTTTCCACTAATGCCACTGCCTCTCCGTGCCTCCTTCCCACACACACATCACTCATCTAATAGGCCCAAACCAGTCACCCTTCAATACCCATCACAAGTATCACCTCCTATAGGAAGCCTCTCCAGAACCTTGGAGTACACAGTTCCCAGTTTCCCCCCAGTATTCTCCCATACACTCTGGTCACCCTTTTATCTGAGCTCTTGCCATTTTATCTCCAAATCACCTGTTCACGTGAACACCTCCTCCCACTGAGCTGCAAGGTCAAAGTACAGAAAGGCAGTCTCATCTACCTTCATCTTGACAGCACCCACGCAGTGTGCTCCCAACCACAATTGCTCCTGGCTCCCTGTGGATGCTCAACAAACATGTGCTCAGCCAAACCACTGAACTAGCTTAAGAACATAGTTTGTAAACTATAAAGCACTCAACAAATATTGTCTGCTGCTATTTACGGTTTCCTTTCCAAACTTATCCATTTTTCTCAGTCATTCAGCATTCACGTTCTCCAGGCAAACTGTTCAGTATGTCACATATCCAAACCCTATTTCCCTCTTCTAAATAGCTCACACTGCTCCCTCCACTTGCAAAGCTCTCTTTCTTATCTTCACTTATTCAAACTGCACCAATCCATGGCCTGGCTCAAATATGTCCCTTCCAGGAAAGCATCTCTAGGCAACCCTAACTGGAAATAATGGCTCCCTCCTCTCAATTCTCAGAGCACTTTGCCTGGCCCTGTCTTATAGTGCTTATCACCTCTAAATGTGCTACAGGTCTAAGAAGCACCTGTTGTGTCCTCTTTTCTGTTATGCCATCATAATAGGCCTGCCCTGTTATGTCCTCAACTCTCTCAAGACACAGCACAGAACAGGAAATCATTTAATGAATAATAGATTTCTTTAGATACCACATATTCAGGGAATAACCTTCCAGTAGATTTTAATCACCTGGATAAGTGTTCCTTTCTTCAAGCCTTCTGAAACATCCTCCTTGGACATGTAGGCTTCGAATATGCTCTTTTTCTTCCCTCGCGTGGACTTGTTCTTCAACTTTTTGTCACCTGGCGAAGCACCAACGCCATGTGGGCCAACTGCAGAAGACACACCTAGAAACATGAGGCAGCAATCAACTCTTTCCTCAAACATTTCTGTGTTTTTAAAACTGGAGATATTATACCTTTTCTTATTACTATTTAGAAAAACCAACAAGAGGATGAAATTCCCTGATGATGATTTCAAACAATCACAAAAAGGAAAGAATGGGTGAGGAAGCAAGAATAAAATGTACACAGATGAGACTTGAGTTTTAAATCAGCACCACAACATGCATGGAACATAATCTAAATAATGGGTTCAGTATGCTTTGCTGTTTATAGAAATAAACTTCTTAAAAATAGGAATTACTAAAAGATTGTCACTTTTTTGGAAAAAATTAACTGCTGTACTCAATACATTTAATGAAAATAAATTAAGACAATAACATACCACACCTAATTCTAGAATAAATAACACAGGAGAATATTTAACAGGTCACCAAAAGAATTATAGTTCCCCTCAGTCCTAAAAGTCACCCTCAACCTCCACACCCATTCCACTTGTATTTCAGTTCTCCAGTTGCCAGGGCAGACTCCATTTTCCTTTTGCTACCTCTGGGGGGCCCCAGGGGCCGGAGGTTTGGCCTGTAGTCAGAATGGCTCATTATTGGTTCCAAAGTCGCCTCTTCTCTCCAGATCCAGGGAAGCCTCCACTGCTCAGCTCAGAGTTCTGCCTGCCTTGAGCAGCTGAAACCAAAGAGAAATTGGTAATTTGGGGAGCAGTTAACCCACAGCTTCCTCTGTCCTTTCAGAAATTTACTACTTGGATATACTTGAGTGGCAAAGGCAACATGGTACCCCTCCTGGGTTCTGGTGTCACATTCTCTTGGGCAGTTAGTCAAGCACACCATCTGTCTCGAGTTTCTTTTCAAGGCCTTCACCCTAACAGGTACCACTAGACTGCTCTTTGGGCCACTTTGACTAAACAGCTGCACAAATGGGACAATGAGGCAGAAAATAAGGAATTCTGCAGTTCTATTCAGTTTGTGAAATGCACAAAAGTAAGAAGAAATGTGCTTTTGAAAAATAGTATGAACACCCAGAATCTAAAATCTGCAATGGAATAAATACTAAATTAGGGCCTGAGATATGACATTTACTAACTTTAACCTTAGACAAATGATGTACCTCTATGAAACCAAGTCAATTCCTTAGAATTCATCAACAAAATCTAATTCATTGCCACAAGTTGATGCCCACAACTACATAGCAAACTCCAGAGAGTTCACACACTTTCAAAATACGGCAATATTATAATTAGACGTCTCTTCCCCTACTCTTACCTGCTATCACCTCAACCCAGTTGTCTGATCAGAAGCTCAGGCAGCTGTGTCTAAAGAAAACAAGAGCAGCTGCCTGGATCAGAAGACTGGAAGGCGGAGCCCTGCAGATGGCCCTTGGCCTTCCACCTGGATACTGAACGTGTCATCAGAACGTCTCCTTTCTAGTCTCTGCTGGCCACCAGCCCAGGAGTCAAGTTTATACTTGCAAATTTCCAAACTCCTGGTGGGCAGCCTGCTTTCCCACAAAATGGATCAAGATGTCATTCTGAACACTAGCTTCCATTTCCTCTAAATTTCCCACATACATCCTTCACCGAAATGATGTAATTTTTCTTTAAATTGAAATTAATACTAACTTAGGAGAGAAGATAAGCAACAGAGACAAAGGGTAACAGGCCACATAGTGATATAAGAAGAAATTCACAGATAAAGTTAATCCAATGGCAAGAAGGAAGACAAAGAGATGGCCCTGCATAAAGAGCAAGGGAATGGGAAAGGCACACAGAGGAGTCCAGACAGTCTGAGGGTTTAATCCAGAAACGCATTCATCCGCTCATTAATTGAACAATTACCTCTGCAAGACACTATGCTAGGCACAATGAGGGATACAAAGGTTAATTCGATTTTTAAAATCATATTAAAATAACAACTATTACAAGTTGGGAAGTGATAAGCACCATACTTTTTAAAGTATAGATAAATGTATAATACATATAATGGGAGAGAAAGAGTATTTCCAGGTCAGGAAATCTGAGAAAAGGTTAGGAAAGATTTTAAAGAAGAATTATGAATGTGAGGAAAGCATACTGTTGGCAAAAGGAAACAAAAACAGAGACACAAACAGAAAAACACAGGCAAGTTCTTACACCATTTGGATAGAGTCCAGCCTATACGAAGGGAGGCAGTGGCAAGGAAATTAAAACAAGTCGGAAGGTCTAGAAAACCAGCCTAGTTTTTCAAAGGCACTAGGGAGTTTCTGAAGCATGAATAATAAGAAGAAAGGAACAACAAACACATCAGAGTTGTGTTTCAGGAAAAGTTAACCTGGCACAGGATTGAGAGTTGTCTGGAGTTGAGCGAGACTAGTGGCAGCTATACCTTAGGAGAGAACCAGGACAGACGGTGCAAGGCAAGGAAGGCCCAAACTCACGTTGTACAAGCAGACACTGAAAAGAAGAGGCCCTTGTCATGGTATTACACAGGACAATCTGGTACCACGTGGCAACCAGGAAGACCTGAAGGTGGGCAAGGAGGTGACAATTGTGTGAGATTTCCAGCTAGGAGACTGGGAGATGCTAAAGTCACTACATTAGAGAAGAAGATGAATTCTACTTGGAGTATCATACAGCTTCACAAGAAGCGATTCACCAAATACTTGAAAACCGGAGCATAACCTAGAGAGAGAAATTAGCCAGCTATTTGTATAAAGATGACAACTCAAGAGTGCTGAAGAACAAATGAGATTGCCAAGAAAGGGTACGCTGATACAGAGGAAGGCCTCCCCTTCCCTGTGACATAGTTGTGAAGGCCCATTAACCCTAGAGAAGTCCTGAGCACTCCACCCCCTGCCATACTGAAAGCACAAGTGAACTTCCAATCCTTAACAACTTCCAGGATAAGGCCACTGATATACTGCCCAACTGCCCACTGGTCCCTAGAGAGGGTGTCCTACCATGAAAATAGCTATACATTCCACAGTGTTGGGCTGGGGTTAGGATGAACAGGCAGCAACAGTCAAGAGCATCACATGATACAAAAAGGCTGGAATGAGGAGGAATGGACAAAGGCACTATCCTTGAGAAAGTGCAAATCTGAAGGAAGCATCTGAGGGAGAGAAGTGGTATTACGAGACCCTTTATATTCCCTCAACCTGGCACAATGCAGAGCATGTACCAGGTGCTCAAAAGTTTAAATAAATGAAGTCTGTTTGGGACAGAAGTCAGGTCACAACAACTACATGCTAGTAAGAAGTATGAGTAGCAAGGCCAGGGCTGTGATGGGGCAAGTTAGGCACACAGGGTGCAAATTTGAAAAAGCAAAGTCCTCCAAGTGTCAATCCCACACTGGCAGGGCCCAAGAGTGAAAGCCTCCTAGAATGTTTGTGCCTTTGGCAACTCACTTGTCCTGGCCTAGCCTAGGCAGTTATGAGTGGCAAAAGTAGATGGAAGTTATGAACCCCAATAGTGAAGTAAACTCAAGAAGGTAAAGTCAAAAGATATGTTTAAAGGGAGAAAAGGCTGAGCCTATTGAGAAGCTAAGAAGCAGCCATGGAAAGCAAGAGGTGAAAATACAAGCGAAATGGGGCATAATCGATGGAATAAAGAAAAATAAGAGGATGGGATTAAAATAAGTCTCACTGAAATTAGAAAAATAAACAATTTACATTACCAATCAGTAAGAAACACATGGATTAGTCAACAAGTAGTGCTAAGACACTAACACAATTTTTTAAACTAGCCAATAGATCCCTACTTCACAGCATATTCTGAAATAAATTTTAGTTTGAATAAAATTTAAATGTTCAAAAATAAGAGACAAAGAAACAGAGAGACACAGAGAGAAAGAGGGAAGAAGGGAGGGGAAAGGATGTCCAGAATGGATGAATCAGGAGTTTAACAAATATTATCTCCCAAAACAAAAACAATAATAAAACTGAACAAAACTCCATTTAAAGATCTGGATATTGACCAAAAACATTACAACACATTGAGAAGTGCTGGTTTAAGAAAATCTACTGAACCTTGATAAGAACAGTGGAAAACTATGGTGTTTTAGCTTGGGGATCCTATCATCCCACACCCACTCCCGATTCCTTCGTATGAAAGTCCTATGAGGGCAAGACAAGCTGTGAAGACTGGCAGCTCCACTGCCAGAGGGGGCTAAATTTATTTGGAGAAAAATATGCAGAATTCCATGCCCACAGGCATTGTCAAAAATAAGAGTGATCCCAGGGCAAAAAATGAGGTAAGGTCAAAGTCACAGCTAGCCTGAGTTTGCAATGCCACTAAGGGTAGGCACCAGATCAGCAGACCAACCAGAAATTTAACATGGAGAACCAAGGTATTAGACAGCCAAAGTGGGCCTTGATAAGAATGTACTTTTTCCTGCTGGTCTAGAACACTGTGTGCATGCATAAGACTACAGATATAAAGGAGAGAAATGAGAGGGCCACAGCAAGCTACCCATCCCTGGAGGAATGTGAGGCCTTGCAAACAGAGAAAGTAAAACCCAGGGCAGACATAAACTGCCTGAACTTTTAATGCATTCCCCAAAGCCTCACAAGAACATTGACAAAGGGTGGGACCCTCATTATTTCAAGGAACTTTTTTTTTTTTTTTTTTTTTGAGACAGAGTCTTGCTCTGTTCCCCGGGCTAGAGTGAGTGCCGTGGCGTCAGCCTAGCTCACAGCAACCTCAAACTCCTGGGCTCAAGCGATCCTACTGCCTCAGCCTCCCGAGTAGCTGGGACTCCAGGCATGTGCCACCATGCCCGGCTAATTTTTTCTATATATATTTAGTTGTCCATATAATTTCTTTATATTTTTAGTAGAGACGGGGTCTCGCTCTTGCTCAGGCTGGTCTCAAACTTCTGAGCTCAAACGATCCACCCGCCTCGGCCTCCCAAGTGCTAGGATTACAAGCGTGAGCCACCGCACCCAGCCTATTTCAAGGAATTTAAACACAACCTCTGACCAATCATAGGCTGATCACTAAGATATGCCAGTCCAGGGGCAATTACAGACTGAAAAATAAATATAAGAAAGGAAGAATGAAGAGAGACATCAGTAGCCACACACTGCAGGAGGAACCAACTCCATGGAATTAATTAGTCCAGCCAAGTCACTAACGAAAAGAGCAACTACCTCCAACCCTGGAGAGAAGGGAATCAGAATACAGACTATATTATCAAAAATGTCCAGTTTTCATAAGAAACAGAAAATTACAAAGAAACAGAAAAGTATGACCCATACATGGGGGAATTCAATAAAAACTCTCTCTGGGGGAGCCTAGATTTTGAACTCAGCTGACAAAGACTTCAAAGTAGCTATTACAAATATGTTCAGCGAACTATAAGAAATCATTTTTAAAATAAAGTATAATGACAATGGCTCATCAAATATAGAATATCAATAGAAAGAAATTAAAAAAAAAAACCCAAATGGAAATTCGAAGTTGAAAGATACAATAACTGAAATAAAAAATTCAATAGAGAAGCTCAACAGCAAAATTGATCTAGCAGAAGAAATAATCAATACACTTGAAGATACATCAATTAATATTATCCAATCTAAAAAAAAAGAAAGATGAAGAAATTTTCTTTTAATTCCAACATCAGGAATTGTAATAAAGAGTATCACTCCATTTTTTAATATTTTTATGTTTGACTGTTGACTTATTTCAAGCCTTTCCCCTTTGAACCCACGTCTAGACAGGCTGATAAGAAGTCTACATGTGCCCCCACCTTGGCTCCAGCAGGAAATTCAAATTTTGCAAATCCCCAGCCTGCACATGGGAACTTCTCCCTAGTGCCCTAGCCATTACAAAGGCATAGCCCATACCCACTTCCTCTGTTTCACTCAAGCCAGGCCAGACCTACTTGTTCTGACCCTACCATCCCCAGAAATCTCTTGAGTAATACATTTTCTCTCCTGGCATGTGGAGTGCTTTCAGCATAGACACCCTACCTGTTAACTGGGAGGGGGTCCATTCTACCTCCATAGGGTAACCACAGAACAGAAATGAAAGATGGGACATCTTTACAAACCATACAGAAATTAAAAGGATTATAAGGAAATACAATGAACAACTTTATGCCAATTCAACAACTTAGATGAAATGGACAAATTCCTAGAAAGACACAAATTATTAAAACTGATTCAAGAAGAAATGGAGAGTTTGAATAGACACATAACAAGTACAGAAATTGAATTTACTAATCTAAAATCTTCCAATAAAGAAAAGCTCAGGTCAAAATGGCTTAACTGGTGAATTCTACCAACCATTGAAAGAAAAAATAATGCCAATCCCTTAAAACTCTTCCAGAAAACAGGGGAAACTCAATCTGCAAGGAAAGTATTTCCCTGATACCAAAGCCAGAGAAAGGAATCACAAGGAAAAAAAACACTTTTTTAACATGTAAGATAACTCAAACTTTTTAAATTTCTTCTTGAATCAGTTTTATTAATTTGTATTTCTATAGAAATTTGTCGATTTCATCTAAAGTTTTCTGGTAGGGGCAGAATGTTGTTCAAAATATCCTCTTAGGTTTTCTTAATACCTGTAACAGTGCTATCCTTTTTGCATTATGGAAATTTTCTATATCTGTGTTGTCCAATATGGCAGCCACTAGCCACGTCTTTTGAACAATATTAAAGAGTGGCTAGTACAACTGAAAAACTGTCAAATATGAAACATTTTTATCTCATCTCTATTCAGGCAGGATTTAGAATTCTAGACTGTGAGTTATTTTCTCTCAGTACTTTGAAGATATCATTCCATTGTATTGTGGCCTCCACTGTTTCATTGAGAAGTCAGTAATTAGTCTAAATGTTGATTCTTTGAAAGTATGCTGTTCCCTCTCCCCTCTCCTCAACCCTAGCAGCTTTTGAAATTTTTCTGTCTTTCGTTTTCTGCAGATTTACTACATTATACCAAAAAAAAGAATATGTTGTTATATTCTTTTTATCCTGCTGTTAGTCGGACTTCTTGAATCTGTTGTTTAATAACTTTCATCAGTTTGGAAAGTTTTCAGCCATTCTCTTTTAAATATCATTTCTGCCCACTCTGTCTCAACCCTTTGTCTGGGATTCAAGTTACACACTTTTGATCTCCTCAATGACTCCCTCAATCTCTTCACTATTTCCCTCCTTTTTTCTCTGAATTTTTCCACTTCACTAATTCTCCCTTCAGCTCTATCTAATCTTCTGTTAAACCCATCCATTAAGTTCCTAATTCCAATTATTATGTTTCCAAGTCTAGAATTTTCATTTCATTCTTAAGTTTCTAGTTCTCTGCTGAAAATGTTGAATCTTGACTTTTATCTCAAAAGGTAAGTGTAAAAACTATATTTAAGTCTGCTACTGAAAACTACAGTATCAGAAGCCTTATGGGTTTAGCACTATCCTCTGTTGCTTCTACTTGATTTTGTTCATGCTATTTGATCATGCTGTGCCAGATTTTTTTTTTATTATGAGCTAGACATTATATTTGCAAAATTTTTGTAGTAACAATTTGAGGTCTAGAATAATTTTATCATCCTCCTAATAGGATTTACATTTTCTCTGCCAAGCACCTGAGGCAAAGATAATAAATTACTCAGTCTCTTTTCAGGGTTTAAAAGTAAGTATTTAAAGTGGAGCTACAGTCACTGTGAGGGCCTATCTACATCCAATTCACCCCTATTTCTAGGTTGTGACCCTTAAGGGTACCAATCCCAAATAAGAGTGATTCACCAAGACCACATATACCCTACATTACCAGGGCCTGAATTCCAATCCCTATCTCTCTAGCCCTAAAGGACTATCAAATGCACTGCTCAGTTTTTCAGCTGATCCCTCCAAAAATCAGCAAATATCTACTGGAGAAAAACAGTCCCAAATACTAGCCTTCTCTTCCTAAACTTTTATTCTCTCCTAGATATTCACACTCTTATTATCTCTCAAATACCTTCAAGCAGATTTTTTGAAGGAGAGAGCTGTGTTTGGTTGGTGTTTCTAGCTGTTGTCTGAAGGAATATTGGTTTCCACTATTTTCTATGCTGTAACTGAGTGGAAATGCCAACCTCGCTCTTAACTCTCTCACTCCTAGTGAATGCCTTAAATTCCCAACTCTCTTCTATATGGACTCACTCTTTTCTCCTTATAAAACTTCTCCATACCTGCACCTAACTTCCATCTCCTTCCTGTTTCAGAGGGAAAAAAATGTCCCTACATATTTACATCCTAACCTCCTCCATGTGTGTTCTTCATCCTATTTTTACCTACTCTAGAACTTTCCCAACCCATTATTCTCTCCATCGGTGCATTCCCAACTGCTACCATGCAACCAAGGGCCTGGCCCTGCTCCCCTTCTGCCCACTTCAAGGTACCAGCTACTCTTCCATTTCTCTCATTCCCATCCCTGCCAAAGTTTAAAAATGTGGTCTAGACTCACAAGCTCTATTTCCCCCATTACATACTCTTTCATTTTTTTTTTTTTTTTGGAATATTACTTTTGCAACGCTGTCAGTATTCCTAGAAAGGAAAATCTACATTACTTAAATAATGGCATACTCTCAGTTTGTTTGATTTTTGTGCAGGATGCCATTGACCTGCCCTTTGGACTACAAACTCTTCACCCTTGACCTCCAATGCACCACAGTCTCCTGGTTCTTCTCTCTCTCTCTCTCTGCAATTCTCAGATTTCCTTGCTAACTCCTCTTCTTTCATTTACTTCTTAAGTTTCTACCATTTATAAGATTCTATTCTTAAGCCTTTCTTAAGCCTCATCTTACTTCTCTTCTAAAGGGTTTTAAATCTACATCTCCAGCCCTGCCCTCCGAAGCTCTTCTTTAACTTTCCAACATCCTGCTGAGTAATACTGGCAAGCACTTCGAACACAACATGTTTCTAATTCAACTTATTATTCTCCTCAAACTAAATTTTCCACCTGCATATTAAATCCAGATTAATGACATCATTATCATCCCTAGACAGTAGTCATCTAATCTATTTTTCTCCATTAATACCCTATTACCAAATTCTGTCTATTCTACCTTCAAAATGTGTCCTAAAGAAATTCCTTGCCTTCCAAATTAATTAGTACTGTCTGAATTCAGGTTGTTACAACAGTGTATGTACCATAAAGATGACAATTGTTGTTTGGCAAGTCTCCCAACCACTAATCTCTTTCTTTCAATCCATGTTTCACCCACAACACAGAAGATACTTTATGAAGTGCCTTTTTAAAACTCTTCAGGGTTCCTCGTTGTAACTCTGTGATCTAACCTACCTTTCCAGTCTCATCTGTTACTAAAAGGTTTTTTTAATATCATATCAGGTGAATTCCTGATAAAAACAGTAAGTTAGGAAAGCCCATGATTGGCATCAAAGCCTGAAAAGTGACTTAAAAACAAATTGGGTTAACAACTATAAACTCTGGAATAAACATCAAAAACAACTACCTGTAGATTCTGAAGAGTAAACAAGTGGAGGCAAATTGTTGGGAGGAGTAGACATCTGGAAAAGCAGCTGATACTGGGGTGAGTTTCATGTGTTTTCATGTTTTGTTTTTTTTTTTGATGGGGGTAGAAATAGAAACTTTACCTTTAATCACAGCTCAACATCACAAGGGTGGTGCAGTATAGAGAGCTAAAATTTCAACATAAATGTCACAGGCTGCCTGGCTATAAGAAAAAGAAAGAGCCTGGACCATCACAGACGGCCGCCAGTGGTAATCTAGAAGAGGACGAGAGCTGAAGAAGGAAATACCCTAATTCTTATGAATACTGTACAAGTCTCAGGCTGACCCCTTATCTGCACAGATATGTAGGACAGACTGAATGCAGCATCACAAAGGCTTAAAAATTTGAACTGAGATTAGAACAATCTCCTATAGAACACGAGACTTACAGTCTGAACCTAATAGGGTCTGAAGCTATTGATAATTGCCAGTGAAATAAAAAAAAAAAATCAAGATTCTTCAGAGGAATTTAACAGAATTCAAAGTCCATACAAAATAATAAAAATAACATTCACAACACAATCCATCATTATTAACACACAAAGAACCCAGAAAATGCAACCTATTCAAAAGAGAAAAAAAAACTAACACATCTCAACCTCAAAATGACTCAGATGTTAGAATTATTAGCGGACTTTAGATCAGCTATATCTATGCTCACTGAGGCAAAGGAAAAGACACTCAAAATGACTGAAAAGACTGGAAATCTCTACAGAGAAATAAAAATTTACTTTAAAACAACAATTTAAAAACTAGTAAGTATCTGAAATGAAAAATTCATTAGATGAGCTTAATAGAAAAATGGAGGTAAAAGAATAAACAATCAGTGAGCTTAAACTTTATCAATAGAAATTACGCAATCTGAAAAACAGAAAGAAGATTGAACAAAAAGATGAACAGGGCATTATGGACTTATAGGACAATATCAAAAAGTCAAACATAAAAGTAATTGAAGTCCCAGAAGATAAGGAGAGAAGAGATCCAAAAACATTGAAGAAATTTTGACTGAAAACATCCCATGTTTAGTGAAACATAAATATATAGATTCAAGAATCTCAGTGAACCCCAAAGAAAAATTCAAAGAAAACTATATATATACTCATCATAAACTGTTGAAAACCAAAGATACATAGAAAAATCCAAAGCAGTCAAAGGAAAATGACATAGTATATACAGGAGAAAAACATTTTGAACAGTGGCAGACTTATCACTTCTCATTTTCTTTCATGGCCGCAAAAAGTCAATGAAACAGTATCTTTAAAGGGCTGTGGAAAAAAAAAAAACTGTCAGCCTTGAATTCTATATCCAGCAAAAATATCCTTCAGGAATGAGGGCAAAATAAATAAATTTTTCACATAAAAGAGAAAATCAATCACCAGCAGAACTGTACTAAAAGAAACACCAAACAGAACCCTTAAGGCTAAAGGGAAATGATTATTGAAGCAAAAATTGGATCTCCAGCAATGAATGTTAAGCATTGGAAATATTTATAATATGTAAGTTACACATCAATAAAGTAGTAAAAAAAATTAAGGAAAATTATTCTAACCTGGAATTCTATATGCAGTCAACCTAACAATCAATTATGAGGGTAGAATAAAGACATTTTCAGAAGTGCAGGCCTAACAAAATTTCATGTGTTTTTTCTTAAAAGCTACCAATGAAGGATGTATTGCACCAAGATGATAGAGTAAACTAACAGGATACAATGAGGTGGACACTCAGTACAAAAGAAGTCCAAAGGAGTTTTCCAAAGTAACAGAGAAAAACACCCCAGTATGGCAATTATGTGCAACAGGCATAAAGGGCAACCTCTAGATTAGAGGACAGAAGTCTTCATTACAGCAGTGTCAAGAGAGAAATTATCACCACCAACATCCCTGCTACCAAAGTATTTATCGTCTTTTTAATCCAAGGTAGAATGCCTGGGTGAGCCTGGCTTGCTTCCTATTCTTGGCTTAACTTGATCATATATATATCCTGATGAAGTTCCTACTCTCCCCACTTCAGTAACTTGATTCAGTTGAGGCCACTCATTTCACCACACAGAAGTGTTTTACTTTGATCAACGCCTGAATTTGCGAATTAATTACAAGATAGAGTACCTACAGTATGCTTCCTTTTATGTAATAAAGAAGAAAAAATAAAAATTACACACACACACACACACACAGTCACATTTGTGCAAAGAGACATGCAACACAGTAAATTAGAAACTAATGAGATTGGTTACCTATAGGGGGTAGGTGAGAACCATAAAAGGAAGGCAGGTGAAAAAATGGGTAAAATAAATGGATGTGGAGTAATACTTCACTGTATATGCCTTTTTGTATTTTCTGACTTTTGGAACCACATTCATGTTTCTCATCTCAAAAAAAGCAACATAATATAAACAAGAAAGGAAGAAATGTCCTAAAATGCAATGATCTTGACTATATTTAAAATAAAAAACACAACAAACATTGATGAAAGAAATTGAAGATGATGCCCATGTTCACAAATAGGAGCCTTAAAATAGTGACAGTGTCCTTACTACCTAAAGCAATCTACAGATTCAATGCAATCTCTATCAAAATTCCAATGACATTTTTCATAAAAATTTTTAGAATCCTAAAATTCATATGGAACCACAAAAGACTCTGAATAGCCAAACAATCTTGTGCAAAAAGAATGAAGCCAGAGTCATCACAATGTAGCTACCTATGGTAATCAAAACAGCACAGTACTGGCATAAAAACAGACATATAGACATATAGACCAAAAGAATAGAGAGCCCAAAAATAAATACACACATTTACAATCAACTGATCTTCAACAAAGATGCCAAGAACACACAAATGGGAAAGGATAGTCTCTTCAATAAATGCTGCTAGGAGAACTAGAATTCTACATGCAGAAGAACTAAATTAGACTTTCATCTCACACAATATATAAACAATTCAAAGTGGATTAAAGATTTAAATGTAAGACCTGACACTTCTAGTAAAACTACTAGAAGAAAACACAGGGGTAAATCTCCATGACACTGATCTAGGCAAAGATTTTTTTTTTTTTACATGAACTCAATAGCACAGATAACAAAAGCAAAAAAAAAAAAAAGACAAATGGAATTACATCAAACTAAGATTCTGCACAGCAAAAGAAACAATCGATAGAATGAAGAGACAACCTACGGCATGGGAAAATATTAACATATTTGCAAACCATACATCTAATAATTAGTTATTAATAATACCCAAATATACAAGGAACTCAAACAACTCAATAGTAATAAAACAAATAGCTCGATTATAAAATGGGCAAAGAACCTGATTAAATATGTCTCAAAAGAAGACATACAAATGGCCAATAAGTACATGAAAAAATACTTAACATCACTAATAATTAGGGAAATGCAAATTAAAACCACAGTGAGATATTACCTCACACCTGTTAGAATGGCTACTACCAGAAAGACAAAAGGTAACAAGTGTTGGCGAGAATGTGGAGAAAAGGAACTTTTGTACACTGTTGATGGAAACATAAATTAGTATAGCCATTATGAAAAACAGTATGGAGGTTTCTCAAAAAACTGAAAATAATAGAATTACCCTATGATCCAGCACCATTTCTGGGCACGTATTCAAAGGAAATGAAGTCAGTATACTGAAGAGACATTTGCACATCCATGTTCACTGCAGCATTATTCACAACAGCCAAGATATGGAATCAACCTAAGTGTCCATCAAGGATGAATGAATAAAAAAATGTGATATATATACACCATGGAATACCATGAGTTAAGAGGAAAAAAAAGGAAATCCTGTCATTCGCAACAACACTGATGAACCTGGAGGACATTATGCTAAGTAAAATGAGCTAGGCACAGAAAGATAACTACCACATGATCTCACTTATATGTGGCGTGTAAAAAAGATGAACTCATAGGAATAGAGAGTGAAATGGTGGTTACCAGAGGCTGGGGTTGGGGATGGCAGGGAGATGTCTGCCAACGACACAAAATTTCAGTTAGACAGGAGAAATAAGTTTAAGAGATCTATTGTACATGTTCTCATTATATGGTTTCTTTGTTCAAATATAAATACACCTTTTTCTTTTTGAAATAGCTAAGAATATACATTCCTTGGTATTAGAAATTACAATTATAGTCAACCCTTATATTCATGGGTTCCATAGCCATAGATTCAACCGTGGTTCAAAAATATTTAAAAAAAAAATGGATGATTGCATCTGTACTAAATATGGACAGGCTTTGTTTCTCATTATTTCCTAAAAAACACAGTATAACAACTATTTACTTAGCCATTTAGATTGTATTAGGTATTATAAGTAATTTAGAGATGATTTAAAGTACATAGGAGGATTGCATAGGTTATATGCAAATATTTCACCATTTTATAGGAGGGTATTGAGCATCCTTGGATTTTAGTACCCATGGGGGTCCTGGAACCAATCCCCCATGGATACCAAAGGAACAATTGTACTTGAAAATTGTTAAGAGAGTATATTTTAATGTTCTCACCACAAAAAAAATAAGCATGTGAGGTGATGGATATGTTAACTAGCTTGACTTAGTCATTCTGCAATGTATGCATATATCAAAACATCACATTGTATTCCATAAATATATAAAATCTGTACTTGTCAATTAAAAATAAATAAATAAATCACAACATACTAAAGGGCAGCAGGGGAAGGAGGAGTAAGTAACCCAAGTAACTTTTGAGCACAGTATTTAACCAAACCCTAAGGCTAAAGACAAAAAAGAAATGTAAAGATTAAACTCTTGTTAGTAGGTTTGCTTTTCACAGCAGTATGAGTCAGCAACTCTAAAACTACTTTGTATACATTCTAGGGTTGAACAAATATGTAAACACTTGTGGGTAATGGGAGCCAGGTTTGTCAATGTTGGATAAAATCACAAACATAGAAAAGTGGAAAGGCTAGAATTAAAATGGAATTGGAGATAGTGTAACTCAATGGTTTATAATATGGAGAGATCTATAAAGAAATATAGATGTGTCTGTAGACACAAACGTATACAAATGTGTATATATATGTTCTTACATTCCCTAGCTTTGTCTGCTGAAAAGGCCTAGAATCAATGACATCCCAGTAGCAATGAGCATATCTAGTGCCTAGATCTCAGTTCCTAAATACCATTCACCACTAAAAGGAACCAGAGCTCGTTAGAAAAATGACCATTTCTGAGACTGAGGTGAGAAAGTACAAATATGAGCCTAGGAGAGAGGTTGGCAAACTATGGCCCACATGCCAAATCTAGTCAGCCACCTGTTTTTGTAAATAAACTTTTACTAGAACAAAGCCACGCTCATTAGTTTACAACCTGTCTATGGCTGTTTTCGTGCCACAGGAGCAGATTTAAGTAACTGCAACAGAGACTGTACGGTCTGCAAAGCCGAAACTATTTACTATCTGGCCACTTAGAGAAAACGTTTGCCAAGCTCTGGCCTAGAATATCTTGTTGTTCCAGAAAGTAAGAAAATACTCAAAAGTGATGAGGACATGTCAAAAGGTCACAGGAGCCAGCTGAAAAGGCTCCTATTGGCCAAATATGTGACAATTTAAGTATCAAAAAATTTTTAATAACATAACCCAGTAAATAAATTAAAAATCCATGAGTTTATACTGATAAAAAGACAAAAAATTAATAAATAAGAAGGAAGCTCTAGCTTACAGCAAAATCCTAACTAATAAATGTACAAAAAACAATGGAATTAGAAAATTACCATTGGCAATCATCACCATGCTAATTAATTCATATTCATCAATGGATGCTAAAATTAATGGACAAAAGTTTGAGAAGTATCAGAATATTAAATAGTCTCAAAGTATCCTCAAAGATATTTAGTAAACACAGAGAGGAAAATCATATTTGACAGTGGAGAAATCTGGCAGACCCACCTTAACTAAGTGATCAGTGTAAACACCTGTAATGTTTACACTGTCAACATCATATGACTCCTGATATGATGCACTAAGTAAAATGTGACACTTCTAAAATATCAGTGCTATACTTTGAATGTCCCCTCCAAAATTCATGTTGAAATGTAATTGCCATTGATAGTATTAAGAGGTACTTTACATTACAAAGTGATCTGGCCATGAGGGACTGCCCTCACGGATGAATTAATGCTGTTTTCACAAGAGTGGGTTACTGACAAAAAGCGAATTTGGCCCTCTCTGTTTTTGCTCTCTCTTGCTCTCTTACTCTTACACCACGGAATAATGCAGCAAGAAGGCTCTCACCAGATGTTGGCACCTTGATATTGGACTTGCCAGCCTCCAGAACTATAAGAAATAAATTTCTTTATAAATTACCCAGTCTGTGGTATTCTGTTATAGCAACAGAAAATGGACTAAGATAATCAGTTAAACCCTAATTGAGGGTCTTGCTACAAAACTGCCTGTGTTGCATAACAGGCCCGTAATCTTCAAAAATGTTAAAATCAGACATGTGTGGTGGTTCACACCTATAGTCCCAGCACTTTGGGAGCCCAAGGCAGGACTGCTTGAGGCCACAAGTTCGAGACCAGCCTGAGCAAGAGCGAGACCCCATCTCTACAAAATATAAGAAAAATTAGCTGTACATAGTGGTATGTACCTGTAGTCCCAGCTACTCAGGAGGCTAAGGCAGGAGGATTACTTGAGTCCAGGAGTTCGTGGCTGCAGTGAGCTATGATCATGCCACTGCACTCCAGCCTGAGCAACAGAGCAAGACCCTGTCTCAAAGAAAAAAAAAAAAATCATGAAAAGAAAAACTGTTCCAGATTAAAGGAGACTAAAGACCCGTGACAACTCTGTAACTTGTGATCCAGGATTTTCTTTTCATACAAAGGACATGATTGGGAAATCTGAAAAAGATCCATAGATTAGTTAATAGTGTATCAATGTTAATTCCCTGATTTTGATAATTGTACAATGGTTATAAAAGTGGATGGCTTTGAGTGTCTGCAACTTACTCTTAAACAGCTCAAAAAAAAGAGAGGGCAAGTGGTGAAGGATATTAAAGCAAATGTGGTAAAATGTTAACACTGGAATCTGGTGAAGAGTACACAGTAATTCTTTGTACCATTCTTACATCTTTTCTGTAGGTCTGAAATTATACATTTTTTAAAAGAATCTAAGTTTTTAATTATATAATAGAATCATATATGTTTTATTGAATTACATTTTTTCTCATGCTAAAGAATATTCCCAACAACTGATAATACAACAATTTTAACACATCCCTTAACATGGAATAGAAATGATGCACTAAATAAGAGAAGTTCAAATAATCAATTAAAGGATATGTGGGCTACGAGATCATTCCATCCTGTTTCATATAAGCCAAAACAGATTTATTATCTGCAAGCTCAAATAAAGTGATCTCAAATGAGAGTTATGTCAGTAAAAACACTGCCTCTTAACAGGTCAGAAGTGACTTTACTCACTTCTATTTTATAAAATATTTTGAGGATTTAAAAGATTAAATGTCCTAAAAGGGACAACGGCCCAGCACTTTTTGCAAACACAGCTGTTGGTTAAAGCTCCTGAGAAAAAAACTCTGGAATAGAAATCAGTTGTAGGAAGAGATACAATGGTTATAAAATATTAAGCAAATTTTGGAATCTTTTTATTATTAATCTCCCTAATAGCTGACTCATTTCTAAACATCTGCTTCATTACTATAGGCTAGGTCCTCTTCAGGCCCAGGGCATAGAGCAATAAACATAGCCGACAAGGTCCCTACTCTCGTGGCACTTACAATCTTTGGGGAGGAGGCAGATAATAAACAAGTACACAGACAATGAAACAAAGTGATGAGACAGTGACCAATGGGATGGGAAAAGAGGATACTACTTTAGTTTCAGCGATTTAGAAAAGCTTCTATTGAGGAAACAAGACTGGAGCTAAGGCCCCCACGTGACATTCTCAGAGCAGAGTCTTCCAGGCAGAGGGCATGACAAGTGTAAAGACAACAAAGAGGAACAATTACAGTATGTTCAAAGAACAGCAACAACAAAAAGCCTCAATACTCTATGTATAATAGATTATAATAAGGAATAATCAATTTTGTATTAGGTGTGGGAACAACATTGTGACTATGTGTGAAAATGTTCATACTGCATAGTGAAATATGTACATGTACACAAATGTCAGGGATTTCTTTAATATTTCAGGAAAGATAAATTAAAAAAATGAATAAGGCAAAGGTGTAAAAATTATAAAATCTAGGTAATAGATAAATGGGAGCCACATTATTCTCTCTACTTGTGAAATTTTTCATAATAGTTTTTAGAAACTCCACAGAGCATAAGCGTCATGTTAAAACTGCCAATACCTCATACCTTCTTTCTCTTACTTTAACACCTCAGCTCTGTTCTTACCTCTCCAGTTCTGCCTTCTGATGACCTCACTTGAGATATAAATAAAAGCTTTAAGGAGAGGTATGCACTGGATAGGTTCCACACTCTATGGCTAAATCCAGTTTCTATGACAGAACTAATCTAAGGCAAGGTTGGAATCTAGAGAGTATTAAAATAAGAAAAGATAAAATAAACAACCACATACTGATAAACAACAAGTCATTCTTCCTGAGAAAAATGGGAATTGCCTGGACTAAGGACCATCCTCCCAAATCCATAGAGACTGCTCTGGCAAACGCTTCCCAATTGTGAAATCTCACTGTCAGTTTTCAGTCTTGATCTTACTTGACCTTGCTATAGCACTTAACACAGTTGAACATTCCCTCCCTCCTTGAACCTCTCCACTTCCTTGGCAGATGTGAAAGCAGTACTAAAGATGCCCGTGCTCCTTCCTGTTAAGGATACGTGTCATATCAACAGCCCCTCCTCAGAGAGAGCAAGCAACTTCTATCCCAGGTGACCAATTCCAAAGGAACCAGAAGTGAGTCTCTCCTGAAACCCATCAATCTGCAATTTATAGAATGGTTGGGAAATGGTGTGTTAGAAACTTCTGTTTCTACTAACATAGTAAAGTCAATATTCTGAAAAACCTTCTCATACCAAATTACTATAACTGCTGAACAAAGGACTACCAACTTCTTTTAAAATGCACAGTTGAGCTCTCAAGAAGGAAAAGAAAATCCCTAGGAGCTAAAAATATCAAATGGGAGCAAGAAACCAGAAGAAAAAGCAGAAGCTGAGGCTACAGAGGCCCTGGGAGCACTTTCTGGTGTGTCAAGAGGCTTGTGGCTTAAAGCTGCCGGGGACCTGAGATAAGGCCTTGACCACATGAAATGTAGAAAGGTGGCAGTGAGCCTTGAAGGGTAACAATCTCAGTGAAAAGATAGGCTAGAAAAAAATACACCTGCTGGTGAAGGGGAAAAAAAATCAACAAATGTCTCTGTTTTGACTTCCAGGCTGGGGGCACAGGAGTTTTCCCTGAAGATTCATAACCCCGGCTTGCACTCATACAGTATAGTCTAGCTTACTAACCCCAAGCACAGAAACTAATTTAAAGTGATCCTAAATTGGTGGTGCCCCAGAGTGCTAGCTGAACCAAAAACTCCTCTATTTGCTTCTGAATATTGCTATAGTCAGAAGCCTGCTAAATGCTGACAAAACACATGAGGAATAGAGCCATCATGATTGAGAGTCAGGAAAAAAACAACAAAATGTGGTACAAAATAATTTCAGGTCTTAAAAAAGGCAAACAATATTTTAAAACTATAATGTATATTAAAAATTTTTTAAATAAACACAAGCAAAAGAAGCTTACTACTAATAAAAAACAAATCTTAAAAGAATTAAATAGAATTTTTAGAAGTAAAAAGTAACTAACATTGGTGGGTAACTCGATAGGTAAATGTACTAGTACTAGATCTGCAGTCCCCACCCCCAGGCCCTGGACTGGTACCAGTCAGTGACCTGTTGGAAACCCCGGACTGCACAGCAGGAGGTGAGCAAGTGATGGAAGCATCATCTGTATTTACAGCCACTCCCCACAGCTCACATCACTGCATAAGCTCCACCTCTTGTCAGACCAGCAGCAGCATTAGATTCTCATAGGAGCAAGAACCCTATTGTAAACTGCGCATCTGAGGGCCTGATGATCTGAGGTGGAGCTGAGGCGGTGATGCCAGCACTAGGGAGCAGCTGCAAATACAGATTATCATTAACAAGAGGTTTGACTGCACAGTAAATGTAATGCGCTTGCAGAAACCATCCCCTCCTCCCTGCCACCCGTGGAAAAATTGTCTTCCATGAAATCAGTCCCTGGTGCCAAAAAGGTTGGGGACCACTGTACTAGACTATCTTTCTTCTCTTTTTTAAAAATTTTAAAATTTCGCTAGATGGTTAAAAGCAAAAGTATAATATTGTCTGATGTGGTTCCCAATGTATGTAAAGAAGATATTTAAGAAAACTAATCATAACACAGGGATGATAAAGGGGCCTGAATGGTGGTAAGGTTCCTGTGTTCCACCTGAAGTGATAAGATGTTGATACCAGTAGACTACAACATAGTAAAGACATCAGTTCTCCCCAAACTGATCTATAAATTCCACACAATCGTTATCAAAATCCCAAGATCTTTTGTACACATAGACAAACTTATCTTAAAATTTATATGAAAATGCAAAGGAACCAGAATAACTAATATAATGAACAAAGAAAGACTCAAGTTGGAAGAATCACACTACCCAATTTTAAGCTATATAGCTATAGAAATAAATCAAGAGTGGGTATTTTCAAAGGGACAGGCACTTAAGACCAATGGAACAACAGAGAGACCCCAGAAACAGCCCCATACAAATAAGCCCAACTGATTTCAGACAGAGGTGCAAAAGCAATTCAAGGGAGGAAAGATAGCCTTTTCGACAAATGGGACTGGAACAATTGGACATCAACAGGCAAAAAAATAAATAAATAAACCTTGACCTAAGCCTCACACCTTACATAAAAATTAACTCAAGGTGGGTGGGGGAGCAGAAAAAAAAAGAAAAAAGATTTAAAAAAATAAAAATTAAGTCAAAATGGATCCCAGATCTAATATAAACCTATAAAACTTTTAAAAGAGAACATAACAGAAAAGCTTCATGACCTAGGATTAGGTGAAGAGTTCTTAGTAATGACACGAAAGGCATGATCCATAAAGAATGAAAATGGATAAACTGTCATTTTTTTCATTTCTAGAACCTAGTCATTGACATTTAACTTAACACATTCTTACTCAACATGTTGACCATTAGAGCTCTTCTAAGAAGGCAAAAAAGTAATTAGAATCTGAGTTCTTCATTTTATCCTTAAGTAGAAAGCGTATGAGAGGGAGGGACTTAAATATATATAATTATTTCATTTTAATGAAAGGCACTGGCTGGACACTATTTACTTACAACCTATCATTTTAGGACCATATGAAAATCTCTAGGGAATTAAACTTAAGTGTTACAGACCCTCAAGGCTAATTCTGGGACTGCTGGCCTCAATCAAGGATTATTAATTTTAAAAACGCCATCACATGTCCTATAACAAGAATGATGCCATATCATCTTGGACTCTAGCTCCCAACTGCTTCTCTAACTTGTAAAGGATTATAATTATTGGTAGAATTTAGGTTTATATAGCTTTAATATAAGTTTTAAAA